>NC_046627.1:27811515-28148664 GCF_900324465.2 Anabas testudineus
CACGCACACAGTTGGTCTGTTGAGAAGTTTGACGTGTTTCTTTAGGAACAGATCATCAGATATGTATTTTGTTTTTAGTTTTTTTGCTGTGTTCTCTCTCCGTGTATGCTCTATGCTACTTTCCTTTCTCATCTGAGAAGTTAAGCACTTTGTACTTTTGTTTAAGGCCTTCTACACTTTTACGTACTGTACAGCTCATCTCTATTAACCCGTCTGATAAGACACAGTAGGTTTTAAATAAAGCCTGCATTCCGCCATCTCTGCAGCCTGCTTTATGTTATATCCCGTCTCATAAACTGGCAGAAGGGAACTCCACAGCCTTCAGCACAAAGGCCAGGAGCCTAGTTGGTGGTGTGTCTGTGCTGCTGCAGTGCTGCTCTGCAGTTTTATAGTGGACTAGCTAGCGTTTGATAGGACCTTGGTTTCCCAGCTTGCGGTCTCACACATCGTGTGAATGTTTTCTGGATGGATGTCAGTAGCTGAGTCAGGAACGTAAACGTGGCTCCTCTGTATCTAGGTATCTAATGTCATATAGCAGATACCAGCATTCAGCTTCATCCGTATACCAGGAGTAACTGGTTTGTGGCTGAGAATGTTTTTTTTTAATAAGTCACATACCTGCTTACAATGAAACAACATAATAAAACTATTCCCTGCTACTGTCAGTGATAGTTGTTGTATAGTGTTTATCTAAAATGCTGAGCCCCTATGAGAAAATGGCACCTCTAAACCTTATAATTTAAATAAAAATTACAATTTTCTCCTTTTACACCGAGTAGGTAGAGTTGGATTAAACAGAAAGTCAGTTGGTAATAGGAGATGTATATTCCAACTACATTCAACATATTCTCTTGCAAAACCATTCAACACCAAAAAACAAGCCTCTTATCAAATGTAGTACCACTTTCTATTACCACCTACACATTTTTAAGCCAATATACACTTTTTCAACACACATGCTAGTTGGAGCATCTTCTGAGAAGATCACAATGGGCACGAAGCATCTAAATTGAAAACTAGAGCACAGGATGACAGAGGGACAGTCTCTGTGACAAATCTGTTTTCAGTTAAGGTATTCACAGACCCTTACAAAGACTTAAAAGGTCTTTAACTTTATTTTTTGAATTTAAGGCCATAAAAGTCTAAATTTTAATCATGAACGGCACTAAAATTTAAGCTGTTGCAGACAGTCATCCTGCTGCGTTCATCTAGGACTGTTAATATCCACTCAAGTAAAGTGAAACAAATATGTCACAGACATGGCCACCTGTATTCAATGGAAGGTTACTACGCTGTGAACAATGAACTGGGGTATTAAAAGTCCTTAAGGTCATACCGTATTTAACTATGACATAATAGGATTTAAATGTGTTGGTGTTGGTTTAAGCTTAGTGTTTGAAAAGAGGGAGCAGTCACAGTTGGGACTGTAGCTGCATGGCCTCAGCTGCCACTTTAGTCTTCATGGTTTCAGTCGGCAATATTACTGTTCAATGATTATTATGATTTTTTACATGTACATGTTTTTTCTTCTTCTTTTTTAATTCAGTGCACTGCACTTCAGTCAATACCACTGAGTAAAACTACCCTGAATATGCAGTTTATTTTATATAAATGATTATATGAATGTAAACATATCTTACATAGATATCTGATGTAAGTATTGGAAAGACATCCAACTCAAATAACATAAAATCAACCTCATGACTCATTGGCTTTGACTTGATGTTAATATTGTGATAGATTTAAAATATATTACTGTCATTGTGCAGGATTGTTCTCTGGAAATCCTTTTTTTCGCATAGGTTTTAAAATAATTCCGCACTATTTGAAGATGTGTGCAGATACCTTGAAGTTACTTGATGGCTAAAATGTACAATGCAGTGCATCCCAAACTTCTTCGGCTCTTCCTCTGCGACCATGTGGTGTTTCTGTTGTGTAAAGTGCCCAGCGAAATGGTACTTGGAAGTGATAAATGGCAGCCAGTCGACCTGGAGTGTTATCAGTGGTACTAAGACCTGCAAACTAGGAGAACACAGGCTTTGCTCTAGGGTAGGACACAGCCAGGCGACGAGGCTAAGGTTGATATATCGCTGCACGGTCACAATGGGATTCATGTTGTAAGGGCCTCAGTGAACATTGTGAGAGCAAGAGGGCCAATAGCTGCAAGACTGTTTATGGAGAGAGGGAGGAACGATGTAATTTATGTCTATATATTTGTGTGTGTGTGTGTGTGTGTGTGTGTGCATGCATGCGTGCATGTGGGCATGATACAGGAGTCCTGGTGCAGTTTCACATGAATCACTCACACAAAAATTGTGTATACTCTACTCTGCAGCAGCAAGATGATTGAGTTTTTACTAGAGCTGATGTGTGTGTGTGTGTGTGTGTGTGATAGATGTTCTTGTTAAAGAAAAGGCACACTGCTATGAAACGACCCACCAATTAAACCCAATCTGTTTTGGAGGACAGATGACATCATAAAAGTGCGCCATACTGACAGTGCCTACACAAATACCTGCACACTTACAGCCACACACCGACACGTACAGTGTACAAAAAATGCATCACAGCCCTTTGCAATAACACTAAAGGGTAAATGATTCAAAACTGTGCAATCTTCTGAAGCTGTATTATCATATGTTATTGTATAGTTTTGTTACCACTGCACTGATAGGCAGTCAACAGATTTCCAGGAAAAGCTAACTGCATGAACAAGGCTATAAGCCAGTTTGGTCCTGGGTTTTGTCTAATCCAACATGGCTGAGGCATTGCATGGACAAGCAAGAAATCAGACTGTGAGAGCTCATAATGATTGGAGAGGGGTCAAGAGCATCAGTAGGTTAGTGAATATGAGCTTAAACGCAGTTGCAGCAGGGTTTACGCGGAATAGAGAGCAGTATAATACCAACAATGCCAGACGAAGTGGCCCTACTACAGAAATGATGCCACAAACAATTTATTGTTTTCGGGCAACCTTGGATTGAAAACTCGTCAAATATGTGCTTTTGAACTGGTACTTGAGTTGGTGTTTCAGCGACTGAAGAGACATTTCAAAGGACACGAAGTCAACCACTACGGACGACATCCAAGAGAATAACCCGTTGCTCACAAAACTGCAACATCAACTTTGCCAAAGAACATGAAAAGAAGGCGGATGAATATTGGCAGAGCCTTCTTTGTTCAGATGTAACTGGAATAAATTAGCTTGGATCAAATATTGCCCAGCATGTTTACCACGGACCTGGCCTGGGATACCACAGTCACTGTAAATGTGCCAACAATGATACATGGAGGTGGGAGTGCTGATAGGAGTACAAAAGGTTTAGTGGAGATGGCATTTCAGTGTTTCCCCAAGGATTTAGCTTTTCAGCAGCGGTGCTGTTGGTGCATTGGCTACAGCACATAGTCAGTGCAGTCGTAATTTGTTCATCGTAGTAATGTTGAATATGATGTTGTACACATGTGGTTTATATGATATTGTAGTTTTATTAAAGTTTGATGTTATGGTGAGTGGTCAGAGAATCAATCTGAACTCACAGACACTGCTAGTTACTTGCCTTTCCCTCCTCACCACCTGCCCTGAGTGCTTTAGGGGAATCGCTCTGATCTGGGCCCTTCTGCAGCGTGACTGCCAGCACCCTCTCTGCTGTTTGTTGCCGCCACAGCTGACACAAGTGCCAACGAATAACCCTGCAGTGGCATTACTCTACTCATTAAGTTCACCAATAAACGCTCTGTTTGATATAGAGTCGTGTCTACGTGTTTCACAGCTGATCAGATCTGAAAACATCTGAAAATGTTGCTGCTGTGTTTGCAAACTTTACCAATAGAAAGACATAAACGGACATATACTGTTTAAATACAGTATCTGTCAGTGATTTTGCAGCAGTATTCTAAATTTGTTAGATGCTTTAGACTTTTAAATCAGTTGTATTGTCTTGAATTGTTTATTTCTTCACTTTGCCCCTGTTTCTGCTGCATCCTCCTGATTCTCTGTTCTGTCTCTTCATCCCTTTATTCACACTCATGACATATAAAACACCCCTGTTGTATGTACTGTACTGTGGTATAACAGTGACTTGAGGATACCGGTTAAGACCTGTATGGCGATGCTGCTTTAATCTGAATGGCTACTTTTGTTCCCTTTTATTTGTACTTTTTTTATCAAGATGTTGTATCTTTCTACTCTGATTCAAACTCCATGACAGCAGTCTGACATAAATAATACACATATTTGTACACAACTAATATCCCACATCGCCCAGTAGGACTGAATGTGTAATCAAAGATAAAAGCAGCCATAGAAAATATTAGAACAAAAAGAATAGAAGCTCTTTATTGGAAGGTGCACCGCTTGATTGATTGGTGCAGTTGGTTCTTAAATATCAACCTTTGTTTATAGTTTAACTAGTCAAACATTCAGTCTGCAATTAAATGGCTTCATTCTTCTCAGAAAAAAAACAAAACAAAACTTTTTGACAGGAGTGATAATTACCTTTTTAATGTTTTTTTTTTTTTTGTTGGTTTGTTTACTGGATTTTCATAATAGCAAAAAACAAAACATCAAATATAATGAAATGTAATGCAAAAATCCCCAGCAACAGAGATCACATGATTATGTTGAGGTTTCATTTGTTTCACGCAGTAGATGAGACATATTTTATATCATATTTACTGTCATTTTTTATTCTTTCTGCTCTTTTTCTATTATTTTCTGTAAATCATTCTGCTTCTCTATGAACAGACCAATCCTTTTCTTTGTCACTACTTTGCCAAACAGTATACAACCAACCTGTGTGGAACCTGCCAGAGCAACAGCACCAAGGCTAAAACTAGGACCTAATCTAACCTAACCTAAACTAAGACCAGTAATCTTAGTAGTGTTTCATCGCCTCCTTTTTCCCTTCGCTCTCATTGAACTGTAAAGCGTAGATTTGGTTGATGTAATCAACGTAGACGACTGTTACACTACGCTTCTTGTCCTCTCAGCCTCACTGTAACCTTCCTTCATGTGTTTCAGAGCTGTTGTGTCGCCGCAAATAAAGTGAAACGTACATTAAAAACTACAGTGCATGTCAGTTTGTTTTTTTTTCACCTCTTTTTCCTCTACATTTTTGTGTGGATACTTTTATCAGACTCCAGTGCCAAGTTTAGGACTGTGATGCCGCGCGTGGAAGCACGTTTTCTCCTCACTATTGTATTATTTCATACTTTCTGCCATTTCTTCCTCTCACGTGTCTTCAAATTAGCACTAGCTCCTGGGGAGAAAGAGACATACACACACACGCCCGCGCTATGTACAGAAAGCGTTGTTTACCTTTGGTCACATGGGAGGATGAGTCATGTGCATTGCAGAGGATGCTAAAAATAAATAAATAAAAACATGCAAGACATGATAATTAAATTAATGTGCGTATGGTTAACAGCCCGCAGAACACCTGCAGTAGCTTGAGACAGTGTCTCTGGCTATGAGCTTTTCTTATCCACATGTGTAAAACGTATACAGTCTGCCTTTCACAGCTAAAGACGTAGGAAGTCACCTTATTGTGAAGTGTGAAGGATGCAGAGCTACTTATGAGACATAACTTTCAGGGAATTGCGTCTCTATCCTCATCAGCTAAGAAATCACAACAGTTATTCTTTGTGTGTGTGTGTGTGTGTGTGTGTCTGCGTAGTGTGGGAGTGTGTGTGAGTCGAATGGCATGAGAATCTTGGCCTTGAATTCATATAATACCCGCCACCCCGCAAAACCCCACCACCACCCCCGCACAGCACTCAGGAGCTTGAATTAAAGTGGATTTATGGGAGGCGAGGGTTGGAGGAGAGTGAGGCTTTATAACTCTGTTTGCCATGCCCACCGCTCATAATGAGACGCATTACAGAGCTGATGTTGTAAGATTAGGGTGACTTAAGAGACATGAGCAGCCTTACAGATCAGAAGAGAGCGCGCCGGAGAGTGAGACGGGCAGGGGCGAGAGGCAAAGGAAGGGAGGAGCAGAGAGTGGGAGAAAAGCATAAGTGGTTAGTAGTGGAAAGGAGACTTTTGAGGGAGCTGAGACGTAAATAGAAATGAACAAGGAAGGAGGGAAGTCAGAAATTGCGACTTAAATGAAAAGAATCAATCAAAAGCGTGGAGGATAATGGAGGGGTGTGGAGGTGGCACTGAGGGAAGGATGGACAAGAGAGAGAAAAACAGACAGGGCAACAAAATAAGATAAAACAGACAAAGCAATATCTGCATTCTGGTAAGCTTGTGAGAACAGCAGAGGAGCTCTCAGTTATTAAAGCGTTGACAGCCTCTGACAGCGATATAGCTCCATTTTGCCTCTGCCCCATCAACTGTCTTGACTGGAATTCAAAACAGGCCGGGGATGTCACGCAGTTGACAGGTGTTTGTGTCCCCTTTCTGTATGAATTGCCAGCAATAAAAAAAAAAAAAAAATACTAAAAACAACAAACAGCAGAATTAGAAAAAGAAATAGATCTCGTATCTGCTCCCAGCAGCCCGCGTGTTTGATCTGTTTGCGGCGTTGAGCTGATTTGCTGGGGTGACATATTTTCCCAGTCACGTCAAGTTTTTTGATGTGAGCTCAGATACGTACGGCTGCCAGCTGTTTGACAACATATTAAATAGGATGTGAATGCACAAATGTGACTTCAGTGATGATTCTTCACAATGTTATACCTAAAAACTGTTCAGATGTGCCACAACAGAAAGGGACAACAACAGAACCAATCAAACTGCAAAGTGTATAATAGTGAGTGGTTCCGTTTAAAGCACTTTGAACCACATGTGATGTCTAATTTTTGTGAAACTTCAGAAAATATTTGGGTCGTAATATTTGAAGTGGAAAAATGAGGAGAAAGTGTAAGTGCATGTAATTAAAATTAAGAAAAGCAGCAACAGGTCAACAGTGTCTGAGCTGAAGAACTGCTGCTTTGGATTAGATTGGATTCTTATTTACTGTTTTCATGAGTTTTCATCCTTAAAATGAAGAAAAGGTACAAAAAGGAGACACAGTGTCCGTTCATACACATTCAAAACTTTATTTGCAGCTTTCTTTTTATTCCTACTTTGTTTCCAGTGTACTTTTTATGACAAACTGAACTATACATGGTGATAGTTGCAGTTGACCTCTACCGTGCGTTGTGCCCTTTAGAATGAATTCTCTTCCCGAGACCATGTGCCATCTATGAGGAACCTTTGATAAATGCTTGAGGGTGGAACCAAGGACTGCACTGATTCACAGGGGCTTCGATGACGAACAGCCTTTACTGTGTAACATAGTTTAATGGGCATAAGAGTGGACGACCTTCTATACGACTTGCACAACATCTTCATCACTGTCTGTCTGTGTTGTCTGTGTACAAATAAGGTTACAGCTGTGTGGATGATTTGGAGGCTGTTACGTTTGTACCTATACAGCCTGATTTTTGCTCTCCTGCAGGATGCATGACGACTGCACTGATTGGTAACATAATAGCACTTAACACTTAACGCAGAGCACGTGGGAGACTTGTTGCAGAACGCTGCCTAATTTTTTGTGCCTTGCACTTGGGCTCATTAGGCTATGTGCAGAAATATTTTGCCATGCTGAGTCTTTAACATCATGTGACAAATTGTAAGAGCTTGTGGAGGTGGCAGCAGCTTCTTTTATTAGAAGAGAGACTGCAGCAACAATTCCTGGAGCGTAAGCTATGTAAATCCTGGGCGACAGCAGTGTGCTGACAAGCTGACTGAATGGTTAGACTTTTTGTTTCAGTTTTGCAGGCAGTAGGTAGGACTTGTATAGCCAGCGCCATTGAAGTTGCATTTCATCTCACACTTTTTTTTCTAGCAAAATACAGAGACACTGTCGGCACCTTTAGCGTCCAGCAGCACTGGAACTGAAGCCAATCAGGCTATACTTAGCAAGAGTTGACAGTTAGCTGCTCCCTGTAGAGGCTGGCAGCGCTCATTAATTCACCAGGCCAACAAGCTCCTTCATAGTGGGCCGTATAGCCTGTCTCTGTTGTTGTAGTTAGTTTGGTTGTAGGTCTTTGTCTTTCGCAGTGACACGGCAATTATACTAATAACGCAAGGTGCAAATGGCATATCCCAAATGAAATATGCAAAGCACTCAAGTGGAAGTGATATGTGTGGCTCAGGAGGTAGAGCAGTCGTCTACCACTCATGGGTTTGGTGATTCGATTCCCCGGCTCTTCCTGTCACCTGTTGAAGTGTCCTTGGGGCAAGATACTGAACCCCAAATTGCCCCCGGTGAGTCAGGTCAGCTGCACAGCAGCTCTGTCATCAGCGTGTCTGTGCAAATGGGTGAATGAGATGCAGCTTTGAGAACCAGTTAGGTAGAAAAGTGCTATGTAAGTGCAGAGCATTTACCATTTTATTCTGTAAAACTTGTAAAATGCTGCATGACATAAACTTGTAGGACTATCTTACATTAGTATACAAATCTAAATTACTTTTTACTTATTTATTTTCTGGACAAAATGTGTTATCCAGCTAACAGATTAGTCTATTGATTATTTTCCTTTAAGAGAATAAGAATAACTTTATTGTCATTGTACGTTGTACAACAAAATTTAATTGTTATTTGCAATTTTAATAAAACTTTTTAAATAGATTTATGATAAGTTCAAGTTTATTTTGTTGTGCCCAAAAACACACACAGCATTTTGACTTCAAGGACTCATCCACCTCCTGGTTCGTCTCTGCCTTTGCGTCCTGACATTCCCTCTTTTCTATGTAATCACCATTCTAAACACACTGTAATCAGCCCGGCTGGGGAGAGGCTCAACCTGAAGCCTCCGCTCTGATTGGGAACAACAACATGTCGACCAACCAAGTGAAGGCAGGCCAACTTTTATCAATATGAAATCCGTTTTGGATTCTCCTTCTTTTTTGCAGTCAAATAGAAGCAGACGTTATATTAAAAATACAGTGGGGGATTTCCCCATCTAACAGTGGAATTACAGACACATTGAAAGGAGAATGAAAAATCGACCACATGAGATGTTTAAAAAAGTGGATATTGGAAATCAAAGCAGCAAAGAAAGGAAATAATGAGCCAGAAGAGCTGAACAACAATGTTCAATGTTAATCTCTTTTGTTCTCCAACACAATGCCAGTTGTACCTTTTTCTTTTATTTATTAAAGCAACATCAAAGCATAAAACACACACATCATGTTCTTGCTGCACAAACCTGGCAAAGCTAAGAGAGAGACAACCAAAAAGAAAATTCAAAGAATTCATATTACAGGATTTTTTGTAGATTTTTGTTGTGGTCTCTTTCCTCGCCGACCAACTGCTGTTATGCTTAGAGAGCGCCGTATATTTTGATGTGGCATCCTCAAGTCTATTCGCTTTACAGCCTTGATGGTGAGCTCATTGCCATTCCTCAGCAGGCTGCCTCTTTCAGCTGGAGGCTCTCTCGGGTTGGAGCATGTTACATTTGGGGATTCCTTTATTGCTTTTAAATTCAGTGGCAGGAGTGTTTTATGTTGGCACATTCACTTGTTTGTTCTTAGGTGTCTAGGAACATGCGCAGGCATACGGTGTACTGTAGGTATTCAGACTAGATGTATTTATTTAGATCCTTTGAGCCTTGTTCCATCACTTACCTGTTGGACCCCCTTGATTTGGGTTCCACAGGTACGTAAAGTGAAGCAACAAGGGCTCAAGAGGTACGCTGTCTTTTGGCTAGTAGTGGCGGTAGTTGATAGGGGTGTACCAATTGTTTTGCTGCAGGATTTTATTACATCACAAACTATTTGGACCACTACGCACTAGTTGAATCTATGCTTTTGAAATACATATTACTTTCATTCTTTCCTGTCTGCGAATGCAGGCAGCTCACACTATGCCTTCTATGTAGACACTCAGTGTTACATTATTAACATAAAGCCCACAAATAAAACACGTGGTAAGTCCTCTTACAGAAATAAATAAATAAACATCGCTTGCTATTAATACGCTGGAGGTGGGATGCTGCTGGCATTGGTGGTGTGGTGCCTCTGACACAAACATCCAGTCTCTCTTGTCACGATTTCAGCCTCGGTTTCAGAACCATTATACCCCTAGTAGTTAGTGTTTTTTTTTTTAATTAAGCTGTTAAAAAAGTAGGGTTTACAGACTTGCTGCATTCCTTTACATCAGGTCTATTCCCTTGAACAGATTAATTGTGTCGTTGTCGTCCACAGAAAAGTTCCTTTGTGTTTGATGCAATGTTGCAAACATTGTAGTCCACCCTCTAAAGACTTTTAATTGTGTTGGGCCTCTTTGTACAACAGGGCCTCTCACAATACATCTCTGATTGTGGCTCTGGTCAAACAATAGCGCTGTGATTTTAGCCACTCGGCCAGTGATTGCTGCCAGAGTCGAATTTCTGACTTTGTGTTCTTGTGATGGAGATGGCAGGGGACGATGTCAACATCCTCCTCATGAACCACTCCACATTAGGGTTGGTTGTGTTTTCGTCTGCTAGTGGGTGGCTGTTTACATTTTTTCAGGCTCTCTCCATGTTCCCTTTTCTTTCCAGGAAATGCCTTTGTCAGCCCTTTGATTTTCAAGACAGAGCCTGAAAATACCAAACTCACAAGCTCTACTTGCCTCTTTGTTTGCCTTTCTTTGTCTATATGTAATTTCGATTGCAGGTGGCTAATAACAACGCTACATAGCAACTTATTGATTGATCACACAATTTCAATTCACAGGGAAACGTCAAGAAGAATGTTTTAAAAGAAAAAACATCTCTGCACACGCCAAAGTAATTGTAAAGCCTCTGGAATTTGATTAGCAAACCATTTAACTTCCTACAGATCATTAATGTTACGTACAATGTGCTCTACAAAGCTGTAAAAATCACATTTATTCATTATTGTTATTATTATTATTATTATTTATTCAAATCACTACTTTAAATACTATCAATATCAAGAAATTCGCTCCATGACTGCAGCAGTGGCTTAGTCCCTGCGCTGTGGGCTGAGTGAAGGTTGAGGTCGGAATGAAGGATAGCGGGTCTAAAAGGTCTGCTAGCTGTGGGTTAGAGGAAGCCAACACATGAAACAGAGCCAAGCCTGGGAGCTCAGTAACTGGCCATCACCTGTCACTCTACACTGCCTCCACCAGCAGCAGGTGGTGCGACCCGAACACTTGACACACACTCAGCCAGACAGAGTGATAGATGACTGTTGGCCCTCTTTGTCATGACGAGAATGGGTCAGTATGAATACACACACTCACAAATGCTATCCCACCTGGGACACTGCCCTGCCTCTCCCTAACAGCTGCCCCTTTGGCTCAGCGTCACTCCACATCCACTTTCCTTTTTTTCAGCCAGTTCTAATATGTCCAACTCCATGACTTAGGTCCAGGACTTTTAATGGGGTGCCTACACCAGAAGCGTAATGTAAACAGCACGTATGCCTATACCTGATGACTGTCAAGGTGTGTGTTTAGTTGTGCCTTGGAAGCCTACAGGAACACACATAGGAGCAAACTACCACTTGATTATCTTTAAAAAAGACACAGGAGCTTGGTTACGTATCGTAACTCCAGTTCTGTGTGAATACGTTTATTATTAGCATTAAAAGCTGGATTGTTTGTTTGCGCATGATATATTTTCTATGTATTGGAGGAATACTTTGTTTTTGGTCCTATCTGTAAAGAGTTGTATGTGCTTAGACTTGTAAAAAATAGACGCGCAGCTTAAAAATATGCTTCAGACACAGGCAGTGCAGCTGACTAGATTGATTAACCTGCACATATCTGAAACGCAGCAGATACACTTTTAGTGCAGACATGACTTTTTCAGTGTTGAGATGGTTTTTATCATCTTAACTCATAGCTTTCTTTTTTTCTCTGTGCACTGAACAAGTCGATCTGAGCCCTAATGAGCTGGTCTGTATGTCTGCAGCTGACAAAAATACATTAATTCTGATTGGACTCTGATTGACTAAATGCAATCAGAGTCTGAACCTGAGACACAAAGCTTGAACCTCAATGCACCATGGATGCTCGTGAGCCTGTTGAAGTCTCTAGCCTAATGAGGCTTCCCTTCAAGCTTCACTGACATCAAAACACACCGAGACACCACAAGACAGATGCATTTGATGGCTATCCTCATCTACCTCACTAGTGGACAAAGACACACGGCAAAGGCACAGACACAACGAATGACAATGAATATTCACGGAAAGCACTCAGTTCTAATCACAGCCATGTTCTACATTGTTCGTCTTGCATCACCACCATCTTTTCACTGTAAAGACATCGGTTGTTACTTCGCAGATTCTTCTTAACATATCAGGTATTCTGTTTTTAGAAAGTGGAAGTCAAAGAACGAAGACGCTGCTTTGTGCTGTAAAAGTTTTTTAAAAAAAGGTTTAATTAAAGTGTGGACATCTTGGCACAATGAAAATAATAAATAAATATTAAGTTATCATCTCCTCTATTATCTATCAGAATAGAAGGAATAAAAGAGGCCAGCAATGTGGAGTCTTCAATTCATTTGGTTCACACAATATCCTGTGGCACAGCGACCTGTCAAAAATGAGATTCAGTTAAATCAGCTTTTACTTTGAACGCTTTTGATTTTCTATTTTGATTGTGTTTTTGCTTTCAAGTTTTCTAGTCTACAATTAATGGTAGAGGCAAAAGAGGCCAGCATGTGGTTTTATACAGCGACTGGCCACAGCACTAAATCTACCTGGTGACTCCAGTGTTGTAGTCAACAGGGTCAGCATGGTAAAAAAATTAATTGTAGTCATTATTGACAGCTGTCAGAACACACAGTATGTAGTGCTGAGTATAGTGCTGCATAGCTACAGGCCAGTCAGAACACCCCTGCTGATCCTTGTCCAGTGTAATATTAAAACCACCAGGCGGTGGTAATATTGGGGCAAATAAAGGCTATTGATCAAGACATAAAACATCACATGAAGCATTTCCTTCCTTCCTGAGCTGCTTGGTGTAGGAGGATTTCACTTTAACCTGAATTAAACAATAACCCAGAGTCCCACTAATTTAGAGAGCTGCTAGCAGTTTCAAATACTGTACATTTTATTAGCGTGGTTTAAAGGAACCTTAACGGTCACTACATTATAAGAGCTGCTTGGCTTTTCCATATCACTGCAGATTTCAATAGTTTCAGCAAAATGTTGAACCCATGTCATTATTCGGTCATTACATTGGGGATGATTGGTTATTTGCTACTTCAGTGCAATGGATATCAGTGTTCAACATCAAAATCTCACATCAGTCACATGTCTTGGAGGAAATATGAGAAGATGAATGCATCTGGATGGAAATACTACACACTAAATGGGCTTTGCAGTGCACTAAAATTGTAATTAGGCGGTGGGAATTAGCTTACTCCCCTCCCTAGCCACTGTGCCTTTGATTTAGCCACATAATGGCTAAATTTGCTTAAGTGAAGCTGCTTTGGGCCTCAGCCATGATCTGCAAAGTGAAACTGTCTAGAGAACTGCATGTAAAAATGTATAAATGCAGTCATCACGCACAGGCAATGTTTGAATTGTTGGATTTCTCTCTTTTTAACAAGCGAGATGAAAGGCAATAATAAGGCTGCCTCGGTGTGTGACACAGAATAAAAATAGCCTGATGCCATGCTAATGCAGGAAATACAGAGGGCTTCAGCGTGGCTGTCATTGTGTATCTGCATGGTGGAGTCAACGTTTCTTTGAGAGTGGATACAGAACTATAACTGTGGCATACAACATGGACTCAGGAATTGGATTTTGATACGAGCAGTGAGAATACAGCGCTGAAGACACTCTACATCTTAAGATTCTCATATTGCTTAAGGCTACGCTCGTCCACTCGTCCAGCCCGACGGAGCTCGTGACAAAAAAAAAAAAAAAAGAGAGGGCGAGAGCTTTTTTGGAGTTGCTCCGTTGCTCTGTAGATGATTTGATTAGTGTGATGTCTGTGGCTGAACGGAGCTCTAGTTTTTTGGGCAGCTCTCAGGAATACCATGGCTGATTGTACTGATGATGTAGTGTATATGTTTTTGAGTCCCCTAAACATAAGAGGATTTTTTTTATGCTGCAGAGTTCTGAGATAAAAACCAAGATTAATTTGTGATTCAGTCACTTCTGATGTTTTCTTGAATGCTTGAGTGAAACATTAAATATTTGCTATTCTCAAGTTGATAGAATTACTGATGTATTCCATGCAAGCTTCAAAAGTCTGTTTGAAGAGTTTCACTCCAACATTTAATATCCAGTATGTGAAAGAGAAAATTCAACACTAAGTGACTTACATTCTTGAATAAATGATTGTCAGCTTGAAGCAAAATGTTACTACCTCAGCTGCGAATGGCTTGTGGGTATCCAGGGAGGTCTGTCATCTCTAAAGCTATTTAATTTAATAAGTTAGACTTTCCTCTGCTATATATGTTTTGATATAAAAAGTAGCATGAACCCAGGCTCTTAACTTATAGTTAAGGGTGTAAAGGTTCTATATCTGAGATAAAAATCACAAAACGTACCAACAGCCCAGCTGTTATGCTGAGCCCCCGTCATACTACTAGAAAATATACAGCAATAATTTTTTCCGCATTACAAAAAACTAGCTTTTTGTGTTTTTGCTGACATTTCTTCATGAAAACCAAATCTCTAATCTTCTTCCCATTTCCATGTGAAACCTGACTGCATCCATCAGGAGTTGATTTGAATGACATTTCAGCTGAAGGGAAATTGGGGGAGGGGGGGGGGGGGGGGGGGGGGGGGGGGGGGGGGGGGGCGTCGTCTTTTGATTTGGTTTCTAAATGTCCTGAAAAAGTCGATCATCTGGTTTCAGCTCATTACCAGATGCACATAAGCGCGGTGGCTCTCAGTCATCCTCTCTCTCTTTGACACTGCGCGCTATTTCATTCTAGTTTTTGACAAAATCTTTCACATTCCCACACAAGCCGACCATTATTAGTGAGTGCTCAGCATTTATACATATGCAGTGTTGTATGTGACTGTTGGTAACCTGGTGCCTCAATTGAAAATCGAAAGAAGGTTCTGTTAAGGCCGGTTTAATTGCTTGGGGATTTCTACTGCAAAACGGCGCCACTGTAGGAATGAAAGAAAAGAAAGTTCTACTCACCAAGCAAATGAAGGAAAAAATGCTGATGCATTGTCTTTCCCTATTATTCCAGCTCCAGCCTCACCCTCTTCTTTTTAAAACACTTTTTTTATTTTGAACTCTCTAAAGTTGGGAGTTGTGTTAACCAGCTGTGCATAAAGAAATAACATATCGTCAGCATAGTTCATTAGTCTTTGTAGAGCCAATACTGTTGACTACAGGAGGAAGAAAAACCATGGGTAACACTGCATACCACAGGTGCTCCGACCCTGCTGGACCTGGTCTTGGATCACAAACAGCATGCAGGCTAAAATACTGCCAAATACTAGTTTTTAATTACATTACATCCATCTTGCCTAATAAAGGCCAAAGCCTGAAGCTACTACCGTGGCCTAATTTACCTTACGTAAGGATGCAATTTATGTATATATGTATGTATGCATGCATGATTAAGTATGTGTTAATTTACATGCATCAGAATGGAAATTGCTGTACTTCCAGGGCAAACACAGTTGGTGGTTTGACCTAAAAATTGCCTCTAAACAGCGCATGTGGTTTATTAAAATGCATGTTTAAGTTGGATGTTGTTTGTTGCTCCCAGAGAACAAAAAGCAGAACGTGAACCCTTCCGGTATGGCAGCGTGCGTCTGCATACGCTCAAGTGCGATCATATGTGTGCATTCCTGTTTGCTGAGCATGTTCCTATTTTGGCAAACCTCCTCAATGCCCTCCATGTCAGCCCATGCAGCTCATTAGGGCTAAGGGCACATCTTGACTCTGCCATCGTCATGGCAACACTCAAATTAAACTTCTCAGGGCATCTCTGCCTGTTTCAGAGCCCTCTGCCTCCCAGCCACTTAGAAAGTCATGTGGAATTTTGTGTGTTTTGTGTGCGGTTGTATTCACGAGTGCTGAAAATAATGCGTGCATGTGTGTGTGCTCAACTTGTACATTTATGCCATGCATACCCGCCTGCACATGTGGGATGAGGCTTTATATAGGTGACGATCCAAATTGCCATGACCTGTGCATGGCCCCGCAGCTGCTTGTCTTTGCCTTGAAAGCCCAATAAAAGTTGGCTTTCTGCGGCAGTAGCCAGAACCACTTATCTACCTGACAGAGTGAGAGCAGCATGGAGCAGCAATTTGTATGCACAGAAACACTCAGACTGTCACAGGGTGGGCTAACCCAGGAGATTAAGAACTCGTAGAGGCTTTAGTGTCGGGAAGAGATCATGTTTTGGTTCTAGTGATCAGGACTAGCTGCCACAAGACAGCGTGATAAACAGGAGACTCAGGTGTCACATCTTGAATTAAATAGCCTCCCACACTCACCTTGCTATTAATGGGGCCTTAGTTACTTCGAAGGATGCATTCTCAATGCCTCATGAAATATATTGGTTAGCAAAGGGAGAGTGAGCATGTTGATGGTATATGGCAATGGGTAAAGAAAGGACCAGTGTACTGTATAGTACAAGTGAAGTCTTTGTGCACTTGGTGATCGAAGACAACTTGAATAATTCTTTCTGTCACATTAACAGTAACAGCTTTGTGCTGAGCGTGCTTGCCTTATTGAATTAGGTCCATGTCCACCTTTGGACTGCAGTTTGCTTTCTTTACTTGATTTCTTCATTTGTCAATACGCTGGCACCATTGTAACAGTTAATATTCTCACTGTGGACATTTTCAACCCGGTTGTCTTTTACTGCTCGACTGCCAGTGTTACTCAACCTTGTTACCAACCTTCCTCTAGGCTTCTCAGAGAGGTGATTTTGGTTTTAATAGCACCAATAGTCTGTGTTTTTAATAGCTTCTGGTCATCAATGGGCAACAATATACTCTAATCTGGATTTTGGACAGAAGAATAAAAGCCCAGCATGGGAATGTATTTTTTTCTTCAGATGAATGCAGTCTTCTTTGATTATACTGGTGGATATTCTTTGTGCTGGCCCTTTGGGATGTGTGTAAGTAGGCCTTATCCATGTAGCGTAATTCCTTATAGGGTCTGCTTTGTTGTCACAAATAGGATTCAGTGTCCACTAGACACGCACTAATCCAGGGAAATTGTATACAGCTTTTTAGTCATATTTACAGTATATTGTTAGCATTGCATTAACCTTGCCTGACTTGTTTTCTCTCCAGTTCAGTTACAGTAGGTGGTAAATAATAAACAACAGAGTGTACCAGCCACTGCATTATGGCTTCGGGGCTCCTGGTACATACAGTATAATCAGGTACAGTATATCGTAGCTGTTGGATCAGGCTCATGTTTTCTTAACTGCTCTTCTAGACCTTTTACCACCTAATGCTAACAAACACTCATGACGATCCCTAGAGATGTAAGATGAGGCTTGAGAAAGTGGAACAGAGGGTAAACGACTAGGTGATTGAGAGAAATAAATGAATAAAGAAAAATGGAAGGGGGCATCTCAGCTGGGGGGACATAATGGATCTGAACTTAATCAGCAATCAACATTAATGTTGATGTTGCTGTGTTTATTCAAATTAATCATCAAGGACGTGGCACCCCTCCTCCCCATGCCAGAAGAGCAGGGAATTTGTCTCTGCAGCGCCTTGCCAAGGAAATAGATGATGAATTACTCTGTTTATCAAGTCACTACTATTAACGAGCCTGCTGACGGCCCCTGTCTCCATCCTAGAAGATGTTTTCTTTGGCTTCAGCAATGGTAATTTCGATCAATTATTTTTCCTCCTCCCTCTGCTTGTCGCTTGAGTGAAAAGTGAAACTGCAACAAGCTTTAGTGGGTAATGGCTAGGTGTGATGCTGAACTCTAATGCTTTTCACTTAACATCTCACCGGTTTGGATAAGTGAATGAGTAGCAGCAGAAGGAGCCGTTGCATCAAAGTAAGGAAGCATGGGTGTGCATAAATCCCAGGATATCTTCTCTGGCAGCTCCGGGTAAACACAGATTAATGTTGTTCGACCGACACATCAGAGAGGATGTGCGCTTAGATAATCAAGAGGTAGTTGGGATATTGAATCTGTTCAGATAGATTCTTGTCAGCATTTCCCCTTCCATAATCAGGAATCAGTGTTATCCGTCCCTGCTGAATTAAAAAAAATCTAAATACAAAAAGTTTTAAGCCCATAAATAACAGTTAAAAGTTCTACCAGACCAACACTTAATGTGCTTCTTTAAGCTACCTTCGAGTTAAATGAACAAAGCTAAGTATTTGGCTTAGTTCAGCAAAGACAAGCCTAACTTGTCAGACTATAGATTGAAAGTAAATGAAAAACATTGAAGATTCATTAAGTGCCGACCTTCCATGAGAGATGGATGGCCATGGATGGCAATAAAAGAGGTAGAGAAAGAAAAAGAAGCAATCAAATGAAAGGGTGAAGAAAAGCTTGTGGCGGAGAAAAAATGGCAAGATATCGAGGAGCGCATTTCTCGTGTAGGCTATTCGTCATGCGGGGCTGGAATGGGAAGGGGAGAATGGATGAAGGTGCAGAGGGAGTAGCGAAAGAGAGGCAAAGGGTGGGGAGTGATGAACAGTTGGCCTATCCCATCAAGGATGCCTTCTAACCTGTGCTACAAAGAGGGGCATCCATCACGCGGGCCGGTGGCAGCGCTTTAAAGGCGCAGACATTGCAACACACTGCCCACATGCTGAGCTCACGCTCAGAAAGGGTACAGTGATCCCAGCCAGGGGCTACTGTGCACCCCCCCCCCCCCCAAAAAAAAACCTTATAACGTGAGAAGTTCGACAAAATTGCATATGCTATTTCAAGAAATAACAGGTTTTTAAAGAAGCCAGTTAAAGTTACTTGTTGAAAAGCATGATGATTGTGATGTGTTTGTCCATTTTGTTCTCTCCAATTCTCTCCATTTCCTCAAAGGTCGGCACTTTCAAGACAAGAAATTCGAACGTGTTAATCCACTGATTACAGCGCTGAAATTAACTGGTCCCCAATCGTCGCTGTTACGAAAAAGGTGTGACTGAGTGCATAGTGTGTTGATATTGCGATGAGAACAAGTGAAACTGAGGTTATGTGTGTTTATGTATGGAGGTGGGTTCGCTACAGAACACTGTGGCAGTGTTTGGGGACAGCGTACTGGGAAACCTTCACACTTCCTCTCTCAGTGTTTGTGTGTGTGTGTGTGTGTGCCCACATACATTACTGCCGGGGCATGTGTTCATAACGGTGTCTGCCTTTCTTGTTTTTCCATCCTCGAAGGAAACATCTATATTTTCCACAAACTGTGGGGCAGGCATTTATCCTGCACAACCGCGACACTTAACCAGCTGTGTGTCAAATCAGCCACACGTATGTGTTTTATGTGCAAATGTGCATTTCACACTGTGTGTGTGTGTGTGTGTGTGTGTGTGTGTGTGTGTGTGTGTGTGTGTGTGTGTGTGTGCGCTCACGCACGCCCAAACTGGATCCCATTCATCTGTTTCCTCTATCGTGGGCATGTTTACGATATTGGGACACAAATGTCGCTCCTGGCTTGGCAGATGCTGGCGCTAACGCCACCCGACTGTTCACGCTTAATCATGTGGGCACACGTCAGACACCCTGCTGCTGCTGCAGTTATGGATTAGTCTCTTCCAGCTATTGACTGCTGGCGGAGCTGAAGGCTGGGGAGAGGCTGATAAAAGACATCTGAGTGTATGTGGCACGCCTGGGCCCCGACTGTGGTTTTTATTGACTACCTGGCCTAATCAACACTCAGAGCTGAAGGGAGAGCTTGTTTGCAGCCATGTACTGCTTGGATGCCTTCGTGATGCAGGGCTGTAGGCGATCAGACGGGGGTTGGCGTGTTTGTGTAAATGTTAATGCAAGTTCTTAATGATAACAGTAGGGGAAGAAAACACAAAGAACATGCAAACGGTTACAGAGTACATACGGTTTTGTTGTGTCATAAACCCATTTGTTTGTGCAAGTGCAGTTCTGTTATTAGACTTTCAACACTGTCTTTAGTGCAAACAGTCTCCTTCAACCAAAACTAATTATTTCTACATATCTGATTTTCATGTCTGCACCTTTCTTTTGGATTGTTTGATCTGCTAAAGTTTGCTAGTTTATATTTGGCTGTGTCCCTAAATAGAGAAGAGCAGGTTTCAAGATTGTAGTAGTGTGTGGAAATACAGCAATTTATGCTTCTGCCTTTAGGTGGAGAATTTAGCTGAAATAATTACTATATATCAATACAGACATTATTTCACTTGGTTATATATCTTGATTTGTAGTGGTGTAAAATTTTTGAAACCAGAGACCGACAACTGTGACCCACTGCTGGAGACATCCTACCCCTCCTGTGGTGTAGTCTCTGCATATTACTACTCCCTGACGTCCCCAGACTTGATGCAGTATCCCTGAAATCGGATATTTCTTGTTGTAAGCGGACCAACAGTATAAAATAGTTTCATTGATCAGCTGTCGTGCTACACTGTGCTCTAAGTCATGACTTAAAATCAACATCCAAACTATAAATGTGGACTGATTTGTGCATATATAGAATTTATGTGTGATTCATGTTACAGCTTGCTCCAAGTTATTAATTTGAATGACCATAAATGGTAGAATGTAAAGTCATACAGTATAGCAGTATGATTTCATCCAAAGTCTATAAGTGATTGACTTGATTAGTCACGACATGCTGGTGATAGTTAGGCAGAGGTGTTGAACTAACAGGTGGTATGTTAATGAATGT
This sequence comes from Anabas testudineus, assembly GCF_900324465.2. NCBI lineage: Eukaryota > Metazoa > Chordata > Actinopteri > Anabantiformes > Anabantidae > Anabas > Anabas testudineus. The sequence continues at coordinate 27,832,295 of NC_046627.1, forward strand.
AGATGCTTGCAGACCTTCAGATTTATGAATGCAGTGTTTTGGATTAAATAAAAAAAGCTTTAGCCAATTTTTACTTTTTATTGATATTTTTGCCTGTTTTACTTTGTTGCCTTTTAAATTTGCAGGATGGAAACACTGGTCAGTTGGCTTCCAGTGCAAATACATTCTTACATGCATGTCTTTAAACAAGTAGATGCCTCAAGAACAAGTTTTTTTATTAGTTTTTTTTTTTTATTTTTTCATTTGCACCTCTTACTGATAAACAAAAAAACACTACTTTCAAACGATTCAAAGGCATGGAAGGGAACATTGATTTTGAACTTCAAAGAGAACAAGTGAACAAAAAACTAAATGACTGTAACTGTGCAGCTTTTTAAGAAACTTGTTAGTGCCACTCTTTCACATAGTTTCTGTGCAGCAAAGTGTTTAAAGTTAACTACTTTATTTCTTTTTCAAGAAAAAAAGACTCTTTCCTCATAGAGCTGTTTTTATAAATACAGATTTCGTTTTTTCTTCCTTTTTCCCCCACCAAATGAACAAACTGTAATCAAACCATTATTTTAAATGCTGTTGACATGCCTCACAGGTTTTGGGCTTTATTCGTAAGGACAAACGCAAAAGGGAGAGCAAGTGTGGCAGGTAGACAGAGAAATGATACCCTTAGTTAAGCATTATTAAAAATGGATGAGGGCATTACTTTCTTTTTTCAATATCTGATTTAGAGTTAATGAGAGAAATTAGAGCGAGGGGAGGGAAAAAAGCAATGATTGTACCAGGGAGTGGGGAGCAAACTCCGCTGTGGTGCTTGGAGCCTTTGTTGCCATGGAGATCATTGGGGAGGCAATTAGAAATGTGCAGATCGTGTTTGAATAGTGTATGCATAATTGATTAAAATCATCCACATTGTGGTTATGGCAGTGTTAGTGATGACAGTGATGAAAAATCAATACTTCATTTTGTAGTGAATGTTGAAGTAGATGTGACAGGGCTGTTTCTCAGTTACAACTTCAACAGAAACCTGCAACCCGAAGCTGTGGCGTTTTTTTTTTTTTTTTGGAAAGATGTTTTCTGCCCACCTGTTTGTGTGATTTCATGTTGAGTCTGACAGATTGGTTTGCATTAAAGTGCACTGGTTTTTCAAATCAGTGCGGAGACATAATCTATATAATGCTTCCCTCTTTAAACTCTGCACTCTTTCTCCAGTTTCTCAGCACTTTTCTCAGTAAAGTCATAGTTTTCATTATATCTAAATGTCAATCAACCAGGAATCCATGGTCCCTGCTCTATTGTTGTGGCTCAGGACAGATGAATACCTCACTGATGGTTCTCCGTTTTGTTGTTGTTTTGGGATTTGGTTCACACTGTTGTTGACCTTCATTTGCACAGCAGCCTGCTCTTGGGAATAATTTTCAGCTGCACAGCTGGCTCACTATGAGTGTGTTACAGATGTTCAAAAAAGTGTTGTTGCTACATCAAGTAGATCTCTTTAATGCCTATTAGGATTAGGTATACACACACACACACACACATATGTATGTATATATATATATATATATATATATAAACACACACACACACATATGTATGTATATATATATATATATATATATAAACACACACACACACATATGTATGTATATATATATATATATATATATATATATATATATATATATATATATATATATATATATATATATATATATATATGTAACAGACACTCATTGTCCTGCTGGTATATGCACTGACTTCCTGGGAAAATATGTTGCCTTGATGGCAGCATATGTCTCCCTAATATCCCAATTCACCCATGTGCGTTAATGGTGCACATGTAATTCACCTATGCCTGGGCACTGCACCCCCATATCATCACAGATGCTGGCCTTTGCCTTTGCACCTTTCACTGACAGCAGTCTACATGACTTTTCAGACTTAGCACGGATAACCTAATGTCTGTTTTTTCCCAAAAACAAACATGGACTTATCTGATCACAGAACTCATTTTACTGCAACCTCAGCAACATTTCTGCACTACACTGGATTTATTGTGTAATAAAATGTCAGTTTCCTTTTAGGTACAGATGTAACAATGGTTTACTCTTTGATTATATATCTTATCCTAGGTTTTAAATAAAGTGACAAGCCATGGTCACGAGATTGAGCATTTGGTAGATTGTAAGTTTGGAGTCATCCAGAACAGTGTTACAGGAAGGTTTTATAAACATGTCTTATTTTGCCTCCCCAAATAAATAAAGGTTTGAGCTAAATCACTAATTTAATGTTTATATTACATTTTAGAAAAAGTCCCAAGTGAACATTGAGTTTGTGCATTAAAATGTGTTATGGTACCAATCAGAAACACAGGTGTAGTTACTGACCAACCATTTCACCATTGACACAATGATAAACAACACTAAACCACCAATAAGTGCTGAAAGTTACTGAGAATACATGATGATAGTCTTTATGTAACATTTGTATAACAGCAACATTCATTCACTCGTACTTCACTTAAAACATGAAAAGAACCGATCCTTTTTTTAATATATTGGCCTTAACATCACCAGTATTTTCCTATGCCATGTAAACTAGAGGATTAGGGGTTTATATCTTCTATTTAAGATTTCCTACTTACCCTCAGTTGTCACCCCAAAGCATTCTGCAGGGTCAGTTGTCAGGACGTAAACAGAGCCTGCATTTCACTCTAATGTGAAGACGTGGCATGTGAAATCCTGTACATTCATTCATCTTTATTTTCAACAAATGTGGATTGTACTGATATAAATATATATATTGGGGTAGAAACGTAGTCTTGTGTGGAGCTGTTTTGGGCTGCTGTGGCAGACTAATGAGGAGAGAATTCACACTGAGCATATTATTAATGTTTTAATTACATTCTAGCCCAAAATTACAGATGCTGTAAAAGATATTTTAATTTCAGCTGCTGTGTCTTCAAATCCAAGAAACATTTAAATAATTAAAGTGCAAGGCTGAAGAAAACTCTCCATTAAATGTGAGCCATGCGGTAAATAAATGAAAACAATTATGTTTTATACGGTTTGTTTGTAACTTTTAATATTTTCAGTATTTAGTTACAAAACGCTGTCCATGGTGCTGAAAGCTCTCTATTCATTTGTAGCCGTTATGTTGCTGTGATCTAAGGAGAGCATTTTCTAAGAGTGCACTGGCCTTTTTCTGTTCCGATACCATTACAATTACTTATGCTTAATGTATCAGCTGATGCCTGTTACCAATCTGATACGACTGCTGGACTAATAAACTTTATACTTCGCCATGTGGAAGACAGTAAAGGCATTAGCCTTTACTTACATTGCTTTCTAACTTTGTAAAACTGCTATTCATTATGAAAATAATACATATTGTGCCCCGGCAGCAACCTGGAACACCATTCTATCCTCCATAGAGCTGAGTCTGTCTCTGTGTTGTTAATCTACCAGAACGCTGCGGCTGGAATTGAGGAAATGTTTTGGCTTTGGAGGTTTGTCAGCATCAAGAAGCTGGTTCCTGACATTTACAGGAGGATGTGACTACATGAGCTTCATGCGTGTCATGTGTCATTAGGACTGCTGTGTGCATTATGACCATGAACGACACTGTTCTCAGAATTTCATGCTGTTTTTCCACAATACAAAACTATGCAGAAGAAAAAGAAACACTCGTATATAAGCACACAACCTCTCTTTAGTTATCCTATAGAATGATGTGTAAAGCCCGTGTGTGTGTCTTACAACCTCCTTCCAAGTATCTGTTGCTTTCTCTTTATATTTCTGTTTGTCTTTTCCATTTCTCTTTTTCCTTTCCCCATTGTGCATCTTTCCATGGCAATGATATTTCCTGCCATCCAGTCAGGACCCTGTCTCCATGGTGATTGGGTGTCCATGCCACTGCCTGGCATTGGCACTCCAGAGATTTGCTGTTTGTTGGGCTTGCTGCCAAGGCTGCCTCTTTGCAGGTGCCAATGTTTTGTACACTGGAAAACTGTTAAATCCATGACTGACACACAGTAGTGTTTGCCGCTTTGTCAATTTGACATCTGACTTCTGAATATGTTTGGCATCACACTGCAGGCGAATTTGAAACAAACTTTTTAAGTAGTTTTGTTAAAACCCACGTTTTGAGCATTTGACGCAAAACTGTCTGTTCTGGATTCCTGCATACGTCGTCAGCATGAAGCTAGTGCTACACAGCCCAACGTATTCTTTATTTACAAAGAGCATTTTCCACTATCAGTGTTGGGAAGACAACAAGACCAAATCCAAGTATTTTAGTTTCCTGAGAAATGACCTGCCATGCCTCTACGTCTCTCTGTATGGCCTGTTGCATCTGCACTAGCCAACTGTGTCCTCCTCCTCTCCTACATCTCTCTTTTCAGTAGCTACAACTGTCTCTCTCAGCAGGAATTTTAATAAATAACTGAAATGTCAATGTATATTTTCTCAGTAACTACGACTAGGATCGAATGAGTAGTAGTAGAATTAGAAGTAGATTTCCTCCATAGATCGAATTAACCCCTTGCTCCACTTGTTGAGCTTCACACACACTTTCAGTGCAGTAAATCTCTGATTATGTTTTCAACACATACAGATTGCCTTTAATATAAACAGGAGCAGCAGGCTGGCCTGACGTTTTAGGCCTTTCATCTTTCTGTTCTCTGCTTTAAAAAGAAGGCAAAATACATGTGTTAGGCATTTTTATTTATTTAACTGTGAAAGACGTGTTCATATTTGTTTGAAGGAGCCAAACTAGGTCTAAACACAAAAATCTTTCCCGTCTAACTGATCTTCATGTGTCTACTCAGAGATTAATTTTACAAGACACGTTGCCGTCAGCCCTGTAAACTTTTGCATCCTTATGCAAGGTTTGGTAGTGAATTTGTTACAGTAGTAATATCAATACTGATCTCAGTTAATGTTCCTTAACAGTGCAAACATTTTCTCAGACTGTGGATTCGGTATATACAATGAATTATAAAAATAGTTACGTTTGGCGTTTTATTTTTTAAAAATGTCTTTAATTAATGGATTCAGGTCGAGCTATCCCAACTGTAGCAGAGATTATCATCAGGAATTTGATATACTTAGTCAATATTTCATTTAACAACGTCAATGTACATCAATATTTGATTAGACACGAGGAACACAGTAGCAGTTTAATGAAAGGAGCAGAAAGTCTATAGCTCTATGTCTGTTCTCTCAGTACTGAAAGCTCTCCTAATGAGGATATAACAACATGATAACAATGTCGGCAATGACAGATTTGCACCGTGCTGTAGATAAAAGGGTGTTGTTGATGTTTATTCAATGACAGTCCTATTCACATCCTTGTCAACACACATACAATAACTTTGTGTGTCGAAACCAACCCAGTTTCATGCCTCTGACTCGGAGCAGGGCGCTTTGAATTGTCCCGCCCACCGCCCACCCTGTCGTCAGTTACTCTGGATCTTCAGGGTTTCTTTCACCTGCCTCACTGACTTTCTCTCACCAAACACGTTTCTATACGTTATGTCATTTGCATCGGCTTCCTGAAGATAAGAAGCGATGAGAAGATAAGAAGATTTCTTTACCTCATTAGAGTCACACTGTATTTGTGTCATGAATGAAGATGACCTCAGTTTCTGTTACTGTTCCATTTGTTACACGTTTGTCTCCCTGCCCTTCTTTCCCTGTTTTTTTTTTTTTCCTTTTTTCAAGCATACTCTTTCCGTGACTACTGCCATGCTCATATTTTAATGAAGCGATAGTCCTTCTGATTTCTTTCAGGGTCAGGATGCATATACATTAAAAGTGCATGAAAGGGATGCATGGATAGAGGTTTTGATATCAAATATGCATTTTATAATAATGAGTTTGTTGAAATGTTTCCTTTTTAGGAGATTTTATATTAGGAATATTTACTTTTCTTAGCTTGTGTTGGTCAAGAGAAGAGATAGAGAAGAGTTTAAAGCAAAAACATATTCGATGATTATTTTATATGTAAACAATGATTAAGATTATGATTTAGACAACAAACACTAATTCAAAGCAGCGTTAATTGGCATTAGGATGTAAACCTAGACAAAACGAAGGGAACCTGCACTAAAATCCTTTCCTTAAAGGTTAAAATCATGTGGGAAAACATGGCGCCTCTGTCTAGTCTGTTATGACAGTATATTGTAAGGTGTGGGATAACGCCGCCTCTGTTGACATGAAAATTGGATTTGTTCCTATAATAGCAGATTATGAGGTTGGATTGGATACAATAGCCGAACGCTGTTTTTGTCACAAAACAGCGATTGTTACCAAAGGGAAATTCATTCCTCCGTCACCCACAGAGCACCATTATGTGCTATTTTCATAGTTGTGTTTACGCTGTCAAAACATGGTACTGGGGCCTGAGCGTCGATGCCCCTGTAGGTCAAGTTCATGGATTCAGTTGTCTTCCGACTACAAAAACAAAGTGGGTTTTGTTTAATTGAAAACAGATAGTGGCCATACAGCAATGAGCACTTGAACAGATGGATGCATTATTACATATATAGAGAGTAATAAGATATTGTATGTTTAATTAGTTATTATGTAATAATAATTATTACATTATCTTATTACATATATAGAGAGTAATAAGATATTGTATGTTTAATTAGTTATTATGTAATAATAATTATTACATTATCACGTATCCACTATTTTCATCATCAACATCAGCGTCACTGTCAGAGTCATTATCATTCCATCTGTTGTCGCCACTTTCCCCATCACCATTTTCACCGTCACTGTAAAATTAAACTAACCTTTGGGGCTTCCCTCCACTCGCTGACAAAAAGTAACATAAACATTAGTATAGCAGTGGATCACGGGTCAAGTTAGAGGGCGGATACACGACTTTGAGCAGAAACGTAGAAATTATGTTTGGCTTCAGTTCGAGTTCGATATATATATATATATATTTATATATATATACATCTGCACATAAACTAAACCATCAACTGTCTGTCACCTTGACATTGTCCCACTGACAGCTCCATACTGTGATGTGTTTTCTCTCTCCCCGCCTCTCCCTCCCTCCCCCTCTTGCATCATCTCAGTGTGCGATAAGTCGCCTAAGCACCTCATTATACATGTTTCAGCTCTACACGCCTCATACTGTGACATGCTCAGATTGTTAATGGTAAAAGATGGTTTGCGTGGAGGGTGGTGGATTGTGGGTGGATAGTGATCTCATTGTGGAGTGGGGGAGGGTGTGTGTGTGTGTGTGTGTCGGGGGGGTCCTCCTCCATAAATCAAGTGTGTCAAATTACAAGATTGTGTTACATGATTAGCATCTACATAGTGAGAGGAGTTCATTAGCCTCCTTTATTAGCTGTGATTGGGCTTTCCGGGTGCCATGTCGGAAAAGCTTACTGAGTTTGGGTGCATATATGTTTATTAAGGTGATGTATTTGGCGATTGGTGCGTTGCATTTCAAGGGTGCAGGACTGTGTTGGTTCCTGAATGTGTGGATTTCGCTGTTCTTGGTGTTTTTATTCACTGAGGTGTTTTAGCATATGTGGAACCAGGAGAAAAACAGTGAGAATCAATGCACATGCAAACAAACTCATTTGGGCCCCCACATGTGCAGTTGACTGTGTGTGCTGTGTGCACAACCCTCCGCCGCACCTACACATCACATGTTCCTTACGGCAGCACACACCCACGACTGCCTTCTGTGAAGCATCTGGTCAGTTCGTTGTGTGTACTCACCTGCCCAGCACGCCAGCGATCCACTGTCGCTAAATCCATTTAGTCCATATGGCCGGGCTACATCTCTTCTTCAGTGCGTGTGTGGGTGTGGTGGGGTGGGTGGTAGGTTTGCATCATACCTGACTGTGCTTTAAAATATGTCTGTCAGTCTCTCTAAAGTCTCCCCTGAGATGACCCAGGATATTCCTTGAGCTTCTGCTTTATTCTCCTTCCACTCGTGTGTTCTGTCTCTAATTGCTGCTTCACGTTGATGTGCCTGCCACTTAACACTTGATAACCGTTTCTGAGGTCTTAACAGGAACATTTTAGACATTATGTTGAATGTGGTGCATTAAACTTTTCCCCCAGAGTCTCATATTGATTCCACCGTTTTGTGCTTTAAACAGTTGTAATGTTTGCTGCTCGGAAAAACACGTCACTCAGTACCGGTGTTCACACTTTGTCATTTTGTTTAAATGGCATGACTCTGTAGTCTATAGTCAATAGTTTTGTCTGTTAGGTGTCTATATATTGTCACAATGTACTGATGAAATGTCATTTTTACTACTTTTCTGTGTTCTTAATGCATTTGCTTCTGATTACCCACTTATGTCCTTAACATGGCTCCAACCCTAATTAGTATAATTTAAAAATCAGCTGCAAGGACTTTAAATTAAAGCCCAATCAATTTTTGTATCCCACCAGGAGACTGTTCTACAAAAACAAGAAACTATGTCTTAAGTCTTACTGTGTTCTTATCTGAGGAAAACCCATTTTTTGCATTTGACTCACCACTTTTGCACAATATTATTTTTATATGTGTGTCTCTGAACAAATGTCTTCATATTTACTGCTGCAGTGCATCACACAGGCATGAATTCACACAGACACAAGCGTATTCTCCGAGTGCTCTTTGGCCCTTTTCACCCCCCTTTGTTTTTGTCTCTCTCTTTGTCTGTCAACATACCGTAAATGTGAGATGTGAGGATGTGAAGTGGTAAGTGGCAAGGCATGACCCTTCCATCCACCTTGCGCACACAACTACACACAGGAGTCTTGTGCTTGTATCTCTGCTGTCCTATCCCAGTGGTACTGAGGTGCTATCTCTCTTTAACCTGTCAAGGTTGTCAGGTATTGATGGATGACAAACAGATAGGGTGGAGGGAGGAACACAAGCATCAGGACATAAACAATGCCTTTTTCTGCAGCCTGCCTTTGATCCGTCTTAGCCTCCACACACAGCTGCTGGCTGGTAGAAGGCACGGAGGGCCTTCGTTTGAAAACTGTTTCACTTGGTCAGTTTTCCCGGAACAAAGTGGCTCAGCCGTTGGCTCGGTCTGGTCTCTTTCAGCGTGTTTGACCACACAGAGGAACTCCGCTTCTGATTTGCAGTGGCTCAAATGAATTCATCAAAAGTCTTATTATTGTTTTATGTCAGTGATGTTTTTGTTTTTACAGTGCCAGAAACTGGTGTTTCGGTACTGTACGGATGTCAAAGCACAAAAACAAGTTAAAATTTCCCTTTAAAACGAAGCTGTGCTGAAGTTGGAAATGCTGTAAAGCAGAAGCTCCCCTTAAAACCCTCTGAAAGAATGATGATTCACTGATGATTAATAACACATTTTACACACTGCTGCCAGTGTCTCTGCTGAGATAAATCATATCCTGTGCTGATTAATTTCAAAAGGCAACTATCATTAAACCAATACTGGCACTCAGGACATTCACATTCAGGACTGAGAACTCAGATTGGAACTGTAAATATAATTTGATTGTTTAGTGCCATCTCCGCTGATAATAATCATTTTTATAACAGAGGAAAAGTCCACGGCCACGACTCCTTCCTGACTCCACAGCGTACTGAACAGGCTCATTCTATCATTGTAAACCTCCTGAAACACCTCTCATTAAAAGGCCAGGCGTACGGACACGTCTGGAGAGAGGAATCTAAAGAGTTGAAGGAGGATGTAAAGGTGTATGAATTTATGTTCACATTAGGACTCTAGTAAAACAGTTTAGCCACTTTTCAAACTGTTTCCTGCAAAAATCTGTGAATAAGTGATTTAAAGAACAGATAAATATATATATATATATATATATATACATATTTTAAACACAGACTTCAGTGACCACTCTTGTATCTTGCTATTCAACGACTGTCCAAGACAGACAAAATCTAGAGTATTAGACACAAACAGCTGTAGGACAGGAGAGAATAAAGAAACAAAAACCTTTGTCTCCCTCTATCTGACATTTCAATCTCACAGAACTGGCACTTTGCTATGAATGTCCTCTCCCTGACTTGGCTTTTTGTTTTCTTTATACCTCACCTGTAAGTCGCTTTTGATAAAACCACTGCCAGATGACTAAATGTAAATGTGCAAAACTTGCAAAAGTGCTATATTTGGGACACTAAATCACTTGTAATGGTATCAAATAAACGTCAATACCCCACTGTTTCCAAAGTGGCCTGCCTTCATACAAGTTAATACACATACCCTACATTATCTACATGATAGGAGTGACCTGTGTGTTCAATGTGTGACCAGCATGATCACAATGAGCAGCGTGATACAAGTCATGTTTAGATGTCAGCACAGGCTCACAAAGCCAAGAGCAGCACTTGCACAGAGACACTGTAGCACTTGGGGTCTGCTTTAGTGCAGGGAACAGGTTGGGTCTGGTACCAAGCTTGTGGATTTGCAAAATTGGACGAACTCTGCTGCATTATCAGTTAATATAACTTTAATTGAGCAAATTAACATTCTTACATTCTTACTTTAAGTGTACAGAGATGATCATCATCATCCTGGTTATCAGTCCATACACATATATAACTCACGTACCTGTTATTCTAAAAGCACAGTGATGTCAAACATGATATTTACCTGGTTTTGTACAAGTGCAAACAGGACATCAGGAGGGTCTCAGAGAACGCTACTCAGAGATTTACCATACCTGTTATTTATGATGCCAAGCTGCTCTCTAAGGTCAGCGCAAGCTGCGTCTTTGAAATGTAATTATGTGGCGATTGGTGAAGTATGGATGTGGCAATTTATAGGTGACTTAGTCCTAATGGATGACAACTGGGCCATTCCATCCGCACACACCCCTACATTCCCAAGGCCCTGGTATAGATTAGAATAAACGATGGAAGGAAGCGCGGAGGTTTAGGTGATGAGTGCATGGCCCAGTACAAGGAGAGGGCAGTGGAGGTGTTCTGCGTGTGACTGATCTCCATGCTGGTAGTGCCTGTCTGATTCAGGGTTAATAGTATAAATTTAAAGTTAATGACAGCTTCACATATTCACAAATGACAGTTTTAATGTGAGGCCTCCTGAGTCATGGTGTTGTGGCTACTTTATTCCAGTTGGGTTTTTCTGTTTACCTGACACACGTTAAAGCGGAAAACAACCTTACAAAAACACCCCGCTCGCCCTCTTGCTTAGAACTCATACAGCTCGAACCCTTCAAGGTCATTTGCTGGAGATCACATGACGACCAATTCAGCATGCTGAAAGGGCGCTGGCCTAGCTGGGATTGTTTTCCTGTGGACATAATTAACTGCGAATAGCGATTAGGATTATTTCATTTAGGTAATCTGGCCCAGGAGTCCCCAGCCAGCAGTGGTCGGGGGAGATAGAGGAGGATAAATTGGTAATGTCTTATAATGAGTAGCTACAACAGGCATGCTTTGGCCCCAACCAGACAAATAAGCATGCAGTCGCCCCATTGCCTTCTCCCTCCATTGTGACAGGACCCAGAATGGGAAATCATTTTTCCATTTATTTTTTAATCATTTTCTCAATTTTCCCCCCCTTACCGTCCATGCCGAAAGTAATTTAATCTGTGGGCCACTTCAAAAGATACATTTTTGTGCGCATGCTCGCCCCTTTGCAATATAACACACATATCTGCAGACTTGGGTGAACATGCGGACACAATTTTACTCCTCTCCTTTTCTGGAGGGCGTGGTGTCATTTTTGGAACATGTCTCCTTAAGCTACTTTCTCATTCGGTACCAAATGTTATTTACTGAGATTACTTATCTTTCAGTCCTAGAATATTATCAATACCACAGTCAGAACTCTGGTTCACCTTTTGCATGTGTGGCATTTGTTTCGTATTACTCCCCACCCCCAAAAAGGTTTCAAATAAAATGCATATGTGGTTGCAAAACAAAAAGTCCCATGCATTAAGCTTGTGCTATGACTGTGCTTTTATCATGAAGCCGTAGTTGACAGCAGCTTTGCAGTGCACACAGGCTTAACAGTTTGCCTGCATTCAAAGCAGAGCAGAAAATCCTATCCGAAAGTATACATTTTCCTTCCCTAGCAATCGGAGTGGAGAGCTATCTGTCTGTCTGCCATCAAACACTGGTTTACTTGCAACGCTATGGACTTTGAAGATTTTTGTTTACCCCATTTACACTATTGCCAGCAGTATAGAGAGTGCAATAACCAATGATGAGCAGAACCCCTGTAATTTTCTGAATACATGTATCTATGTAGTGAACTTCCAGAGGCTATATCATTTCTGGTGACAAATAATAAAGGAAAGGTGGGGGATTGTAGGCACTGGCCCATAAATATTTAAGGGCTGGAAGATTATTACAGAGTTGGGGTTTTATGGGAAGCTTCGGTTCTGATTGTAGTGGCTTGGAGGGATTGAAAATGTGTGCTTGTGCGTGCATTTCTGCTGCCTGCGGTGTCAAGCTTCATGCATTTTGCTAACTTATTTGTGTTGATGATTTGGTTTATTTTTTTTTATGATCTCCTTACAACTACACATCAAGTTCCTGATGTCTGAGTTGTCATCATCAGACTCTATCTGTTGAAAACTTTGACCCAAAAGAGCAGCAGAGTTGGACTATGCCCTTTAAATCAGATAATGTCAACAGATTTTGTTCAATTTGTACATTTTGCATGTTTATCTTATTTATTCTTAATTTATGATTCCTAACACCTCTAGCACTGAACAATGTAGGAGAGTAGTAGACAGCAACATACTACTGCACAGTGGGCTGATTTGTCATGTTTAAGTAGCATATAGTAGCTTTGACAATCAATAATTAGTGATTGTCAAAAATGTTTTCAAAGTAGGTTTAGCACTGACAGGACTAAACGTGTTGATGTTTGAAGCATGAAGAATTGAAGTACAGCTTGTCCTGAACAATAGCACCAGATATTTCAAGTAGCCCTCCACTATCTGAAACTCGGCTCCTGGCCTGCATTGATAAGAAGCCGCTTCCGCTTCTGTTGGACATGCCAAACAACTTACTGATGAACAGTGTTCATCAGGACGCCAACCTGACACTTTTCTTTATTTCATGGCAGGAGGCACTTTCATTTTAAAATCTGGGAAGTCTTCAGGGGCAGTCAGCAAACATATGCAACTCCACCTCATTGAACAGGCACCATCTATTGATGTAACCAGATACTACAGCAACACAGTGCATTGCAGTACAATTTCTGACAGTTACAATTCAAACAAGAAATGAATAAAAGTTTAAGAACACAAAAAAATGAACAGAATCTGTGCCTGAATGTGAATATGTTACAGTCTCCATTGTCATTCACCCGACTCACCTTGAGCCACCCCCCGTGTGTTCAGAGCAGCTCTTGCCTTCCTCTTGGCTTCTGTTGAACGGTGGATGAGGAAAAATGACCGTGACATTAGTTATTGATTCCACATTAACACATTGGGCTCCAACGCTGCGCTAGACACATTGATTTGTATTGTAACACAAAAAAGGTGAAGTCCACACAGCTCTCAGAAATGGATGGGGTGTCCTTTTTTAAATGGCTGCCAGCTCATATCTTGGCACCCCGCATGGCTGGACTTTTTGTATAAGAATGCAAGTGGGAAGTGAAATTATTTGTTTTCTCCCATTGAGTTTCAGATCAGATACTTCATTTGCATGTTTTCTGTTCTGGCCAACATGTCCAATCCTGGATCCTGCATCCAAACAGCGAGAACAAAATTCACTAAATTCACGTCCCACCATGCGAAATAAAACAAACCAGGCAAAGGAGTAACCTCCATTTTTTTTATAGCACTGCATAATGTGCCACCCTTGAGCTGTGAAAGCCTTTTTGCATATGTTGCCATAATTAGCCAACACTATACAGATGAGTTGTGTAGCGGCTGTAGTAGTATCATGGTCTTTGTTCAGCATCTGGCAGGTTCTGCATAGACGGGCCTGCACACAGGGTAATGGGGCTGATGGCAGGTGGCAATTTGTGCTGGGCATCCAGAAACCTCTATCCCTGGTAGTTGATGGAATGATGGTGCCAGGGTGGACACATGAGAATATGCCAGGCAATGGCATCCAGCTCTGCCAGCGCGTCACTTGGTCAGCTTGGTTCGTGTGCTAGTGATTTGGCAGAATCTGAACAGCACAGGCCAAACAGTCAAGAGTGGAAGCAGCTAATTGTATTTAATACTGTTCCTTCAATTAGCAGCTCTTTCTTCTGTGTTTTATTGAATATATGGGGAGGATTTTACTTAGTGATTCACAGATTTTGAAGGTTCTGCAGCCACAGAAGCATCCCTAGATTTGTTCTTTGACTGATTTCAGTGTGTTTTAATTTTATTTTATTTAGAAACACAGTAGTAACGCTTATACAGCTTATAGATATAGAGGTCAATATCACTAACATTTTAATTGCTTGATTACCATGCTGACAGATTTGACCTTACAGCACTGTAAACATCTGTGGGAAGTTCTGCAATTCTTTCATTCAAGTCATTTCGGCTGCTCTTAAATTTATTTAAACTTATATTAATTTCTTCTTTTGCTCTTTTTAACAACTCATAATTTTTGCAGTCTTCTTGAAATCCTTTACAAACTTTTTTGAGTCAGTTCCCCTACATCTTTTGTGCTTGAGCAGCCCCCATATAAGTGTTTCTGGCTCTGTGCTGAGGCAGTCAATCAAAACTCTTATTTGGTTTTATCTGACCAATGAACCAATGTAGTCAGTATTCATTGAGCTTCTGTCATTTTCTCTGGGAAAGTTTGATTTCTACTCATGTTCAGTAGGCTGCTAATGCTCTTTTCTCCAATCTTTATGAAGTTTCACAATCTGATTTCTCACTTGTTCAGACAATTTCTCGCCACGTGGAGCCTTGTTTCATGCATTATACACAACCTGGGCCAAAACTGAGAACGCTGCTGTGTTCACAGGTTTTTTATAACATTTTTCACGCAATTAGCCTTAGCTGGAAATTGCACGTGTAATCACTTTTGTTGCATTCAAGTTGTACTTCAAGGACCATATTTTCTACAGTATGTATCTAAACTGGTTAGATTGCAGGTGGTGCAGATATTGTTAGATCATTTAGCATTTTAGTGACGTCAGTCTTGTTTATTGTACGTTTTTAATATAGTAGATGATTATTAGCTACTTAAAGATCTAAGGCAAATATATGTGAGGTAAAATAGGCTTCTCTAGTCATAAAAGCGAAGCCTACTATAGGTCATGAAAGCAGTGAAAGTAATGCTTGTCAGCTTCTGCTTGTCATTTAGAGTACAAGAGTACATTTCTGAACCTCCGGGGCAGAGGTGACATTGTGTTTCTGCACATATGAGTGTGTGTGTGTGTCTATAAAGGAAAAAGGGAAAGAGATTGATGACTAAAATAGGGAGAACTTACTCATAAAGCCTCTCTCAGTCATCACTTGTTTCTAAAGCTGCCCTCCCAGTTAACCATGTCAGAACCAGACGTGTGTCAGACGTTGGGTGAGAAGTTGTGAATGACATGTATATATGTGAGTTTTGATAAAGGAGTAAGAATATAATGACAATATGTGACAGTAATTGTTACATATACATATAGTTTTATTCAAATAAAATGATGTAATACTGTAGATTTCAAAGGGAAAGACAAGCAATCCCAGTCTGACGATAACAGAAACACTGTGTTTGCCAAATAATGTGTAGCTGCATTCACATATATCAGTAAATACATTTAGTGGCATCACTTTCATTGACACGTGCAAACATTTACACAAAGAGGAACAAGGGAATGATTTTAATCCCACTGAAGATAATAAGTTAGTGGCAATGAAACAAGTCAAAGGGAGACTCCTTTTACTGTGAAGGCTAAATTGCATCCTTTGTAATCCACACACAAACACACTCCCAGACCTTCACGGCAACTCTTCCCCACAGTTCCCACGCTCGAAAGCGGATGTTGCATCTTCTTCTTCTCTTGCATGAAATTTCAGTTTGAAGATAGCTGAACACCACTGAGCGTGCTCCCGACTTCGGCTGTCGAACATTTGAATTATGTCTCTGCGCCATAAAATAAAATGTTGTTGTCAAGCGTTTGCAGCTTCTTGAACACTGACAGCTGACAACATTCCTGAAAGTCAAGCTTTTTCGGCACCAAGTGCTCGCTGATGTTTCTCTTTTTTTTTCTTTTGATCTGACTTGTGAAAGAGATATATTTTTACACAGGGTACTTTCTGCAGCTCAAGTGTCCACACCTTGTTACCAGAATGCAGCGCTACTGTAGAACGTGTCTACGTGCACAGAGAGTAATCATGACAAAAATGGCGGATAAGTGTTTATACCTGAGATTATTTAGGCCCATCAGTGACTGTCACTTCCTCCCATCTTCTAATCCCCTGCTTTTCCATCCAGCAGCCCCCACCCCACCCCTTTTCATCCCCAACTCCATTCGTGTGATTAAATTTCCCCATCTCACAGCTCATTTGGTTGTATACTCAGAGCTAAATGTGATCAGGTGCTGAATTCATTTCCTGCCTCATATCTGGGGAACGTATAGCGCTGGCGCTTTTAGGCTCAACTGATTGAGAAGATGCAAGTTTGCGGACAGGATGTTTATAGAATGGTTTGATTATATAGGAAGAAAGAGGTAGCAGGGAAATGCAGGGAGGGGAGCGGAAGGAAGGACACAGTGGAAAATAAATACAGCTTAAATGCCAGAGAGATGTTAAGATTTGTGTATGTTTTTCTGGCACAGACAGAGGAAGATGTAGGAGTAGAAGAAGTGTCTAGGGGGAAATGCTAGGGGATATTCAGCAAGAGAGGAGGAGAGGCGATAGAGAAAATGCAAAAAGAGATATAGAGTGAGAGGCAGGGTGATTTAGATGATGATGATACATCCTCAGCACAGTTGAAAAAGAGAGAAAGAGAGAAATGGACAGGGAGAAAAGAAGGAAGAGAGGAAATGTCCGCGCAATTACTGTGGCTGCCAGAAAGAGGCTAATCAAATGGCACTTGGCACAGCGGGCCTCTGCTCCACGCAGCTGGTGGAGGAGGGAGAGAATGGGCTTTGACAGCAGGGAGAAAAAGATGGGAGGGAGGAAGTGAGAACTGCAGAGGAGAGGTTGCAGGGATGCAAAGAGGACCAGCTTGGGGGGATTCGAAAAACAGGCAGCAGTCTCGTAGACAGGGCAAGGAAGGAGGAAGATGTTTACTGCAGAGAATAAGAGACAATATGAGAGACGTCAGTGCTTGTGAGTATAGGTGGAGGAGAGGATGGAGGGATGCCGGCACGTAGAGCAAATGGAGGGAGATTTGACATGCCAGAGAGAGGGAGAGAGAGTGATTGAGTGGGCGGGTGTGGAGGTGGGAAGAAGGAGATGTCATGCTGCAGGACATGTTTTCTCTTGTTTTGATGGGCTGCTGCATATACAGTAGTATCAACATTTACACTAGCATGTACGGTTCATAAGTTTGAGCTGCTTCATCCAAAGTAATGTTCTTTAGAGGCATAAAGTTGCACCCGTAATTGTATTTACACAGGGTTCACGTGCGTGACCCAAACTTAACAGCATATCATGTGTTATATTTCCAAATAATCTTAATTATTTAAACATTTAATCACTATTTTGTGCCATTTTTAATTTCCCAATGTTGGAATAGAGTCTGTTCTAGTGCTAGTACGCTAGCACTGCAGAGATTGGAGCGAGCGCGTGTTTATCTGTGTGACTGAGTCAATCATGAGAGCCGAGTTTAATAGAATGAAGAGAAAGCTTAGGCGATCAAAGCCGAGAGAGGATCTTTGCTGGCACTCGGCAGCAACAAGATGGCCAGTCAATGCTAATTTCAATAACTTTAATTATTGGTGCCAGAGCTCCTTTGGATCATTTTGCACTGCGCGAGCAAGCAAGACGGAGAACAGAGAGAGGGAGGAGAGTCAGCGAGATAGGGGTTCTCAGTCCTGAAATATTTCTGAAGTATGAACGATGTTAGATATGAAAGAAGTGAGCGGGGGGTGGGGGGGATGGAAACATCCTCCCTCTCTCCTCTGATGCTGAGAGTTTAGTTGTAGAGAGAACTTTGGATGGAAGTGAAGCAAGTGAGATGAAAGGTTAACATCTTCCTCACGAACACTAAGTTGTGTCTATCTCATCTGAACTCCCATATGAACTCCAGCTTTTTTTTTTTTAACAATCTCTTTTCCCTGTTAACGTTTCCCTCCACTTCTGTCAAGCTCTTACACTCCTCCCTCGTTCCGGGGAATACCTGACATTATGGCGTTGCCTCTTCTGTTTTTGTTTTTTTTTTGTTTTTTTTTCAGATAACACTCCACAAGCTGTAAAAAGTGATCAAACAGTATTGTCCCATCTCTTCCACAAGTCATATTTTGGGCAATCTCAGATGCAAACAAGTGTAAAACTGTTTACTGCTACTCCATGTCCTCTTCCCAGGATACATTATACTGAAATGTGATTAAATAATGAGTGAACAGGCGGCTCATCAACCAGAATGGGCTTTTATTGCCCTATCCAGAACAGCTAGCATCAGGGTTTGGAGAGAGCCCAAAATAATAAGTAAATAAATAAACGCAAAGCAGCAGGCAGTCAAACAGGCTATGCAGACTCTCTTTGCATCCTCCTTTTAAGCCACTACCAGACCACGAAACCTAATCCAGCTGAGCAAGGAGCAATGCAAAGTATACACCCCAACCCCCACAAGCAAAAGGTACATGAACTAGTTTCAGTTTCCTGGATTTCTGCACATATTGGTCATGAAATGTGATCTAATCTTTACCAAATATCTTAATCAAATATCAACAAACACAGCATGACTAAGCAAACACAGAGAGCCGTGATCTTTCATGTCTTTTCATGTCTATTAACCAAACTTACTAAGTGATGGTGGAGAAAGTGAGATGGATTGTTAATAACGGGTTAACAACATTTGACAGCGATAACCTCAAGCAAGCAATTCCCATAGCTGTGAATCAGACGTGCACAATGTCCAGGAGGAATTCAGCTCAGCCAGCTGCTCATGTCATTCCACAGCATCTCCCTTGGACTGAGGTCTGGGATCTGACCAGGCCGCCGCAGAGGGCAGATTCCAAAGCTGTTCTGGTGGTGGGTTTACTTTGATGTCTCAGGTCGTTGTCCTGCTACATCGCTCACCTTCTTGTGAGCTTGGCCCATTCTTCAAGTGAGGAGAATAGCATGTTAGCATTTGTTGGGCAGCAGATGTTTAGTGCCCTGAGTGGGGGGCGTGTAACAAACAGTGCCAGCCTGGACTGCATTAAGAGTCGTTGACTTTTCCAGGGATGTTTAGCTGCATTTTGGGATGATGATATAAAAGGTAGATCTAATTAAACTAATTTTGTCTTTCTAGTAAAAAATACACTTACTGTCCACTTTATCACCTACGTGCGTTCAATTGAATCCAAATCAAAACAGCACCTCTCCCATGAAGTTTAAGGGTTAAATATGCTTTGCCCTAAATGAATCTATATCATCATTACCTAAATGATGAAATCCATCCCTACCTACAGCTCTGGGTTCCTGTGATAACCTTGTTCTTATTCAGTTAGAACGTGCTGTTTGGTTGTTAGTGGGAAAGAAGCAGTAATTTAGGGGGTTCTTTTGTTTTGTTTTTTCCCATATATGTCACATCAAGTGTTCACATATTGCATGGTAACAGACTGTCACTGTCTCCTCACTATAAACAATGTCTGGAGTTGTCACACTAGACCCTGCGGTGTTAGACGTACCTTATCTTTTTAGCTCTTGATTCAAGGTTAGCTAGCTGGGCCTCGGGGAACACTTCAAATGTCTACAGTATAAACACTTGTGACATTAGCACTGGAGCCACAGAAGAGTCACGTATCCTGCATTTGACAAGTTTGTGATGAGGCTGGCATCATATTAAGAAAAAAGGCCGAGCATGCAGCTTAGTAGTCAATGCAAAGTGAACTGGGGTGAGAAGAAGTCTTCTGTTTGAGAAATGTGTGCTTAGAAAGAAACTCTACAATCTCTCTAAATACCCAAAGGCCTGGGGAAATACATACACGCTGCAGCACACACAGAATAAAATGCCCACGCAGACTCGTTGAGCGCACACTAGTGCAGAAGACGAATTGTCTGTGTATGTGTGGTTTCATTGTGATACTCTTCTAAGCCCACAGATAGTCAGGGAGAGTCAGGGAGTGAGTGGGACAGATAGGGCCCGATGTCTAATTAACTTACTGCCTTCAGAGGATGTGTGTGTCCTTAAATCCAAGGCAAATGATGACCACTGGGGAGAAGGAAGGGAGGGAGAGAGAGAAAGAGAGAGAGAGAACAGGGGAAAGGGGGCTGCAGTGATGCAGAGAAAGAATTTTCTGAAACATGGAAGGTACCACTGTAGATAAGAGTTGTATATACAGCAAACTCTAGATGTGGGTTAGCAGTCCCAGTTCTCACCAGGCATATGTACAGAACATTACACAGGCTTGTTTCCAAGGAATTTAGATAAATGATAAAAAAGGAGCAGCCATCAAAAGAATAATCACTGGATACTTAAAGAACAGATGAACAAGACATCCTCGTACACCTACCTGAGGGAAAACAAAAATACCTGAGTTGTTCCACTGAGATTTATAGCAAGTGTCGTGTACCTCCACAGGCAAAAAGTCTCCAAACATTGAAACATTTCTGCACAATGTGAATGTTGCATGCTATGCAAACACCTGATGGATGTTTGCTCACATTGTACTGGAGGTTCAGCCATTTTCTGAACAGGCATTCCCCGTCACAGCTCCAGTATTTGCTCACAGACGGAGAAAGGCGGTTCGAAAGTGTCCAAGGCCTGCATGACTGCAGCAAACACTGTGTGAGGCGCTAAAAACAAACTCACTAAGACACGGAAGACAGACGGGAAGAGATGGAGAGGCAGGGTGAGAGGGAAGCAGTGAATTAGTCTTTAATTAGAGCAGACATAGAGAGCTGTCTGCGTACATCACAGGGGCTAGGCCTAAAGGGGAGAGTATAAAGGGAAAGTCACTTTCAAGCTCCACTAATATAATAGGCCCCTCATGGGACCGAGCAGGGGGTAGATGTTTTCTTTCTTTCTTTTTTTATTGGCTTTCTCCTGCATGTAAGCAGAAAAGTTTCCCTGCATTCAACCTGTTTCAAGGTGGGCTCACACAGATGAAGTCAGAGTATAATACAGACCACGAGGTTAATGTGTGACTTTTCGCCATTATCATCCTCAACAGCAGTACAGCAGCACACAAATAGAGCCTCTTGCTAAGCCCGGTGTCATATCAGTCTTGTGTGGCTAAGCAGGCTGTTCAGTCAGTTGTGAAATTGAAATGCAGCCTCAGTTATTAGACAAACAGCCCATCACCCGTGCTGCTAGTTCACTGTCAATAGCCACTGGTGCGTCAACTAACAGCACAACTCATTTGTTGATTAAGAAAAGCTGCGTGTGTCTTGTTGATGTTGGCGTGCACGCGAGCACTGAAGGTTGTGCATCAGCGTGTGCGTCGGCACTTAGGTGCTGCGAGCCTATACATCACAGAGGTCACGTGAAATATTATCCTTACCAGTCGTACAAATGAAAACATGACTTTTGGTTAAATATTCCATTTGAATCTATTAACTCGCTGACAGAGATATACGAATATGATTTTGCAGTGTAGTGTGTATGGACGTTCTACAGGGTCTCACCTACTTGTGCATCATATAGCAGTGTCTAGATGAATGTTAAAGGTACAACAAGTAAAGAAATAATTATTCTGGGGATTTAGTTGCTTATAGCGTGTGTGTTTGATCATTTGGATTTTGATGAGAAGCCAGTGAACAAAAGAGGAAGTACATGGTCACCTATCTTAGGTCAGGGAACACAAGAACTCCTGGTAATCCAGTACGTACAGTTCCAGAGTTGTTACCATAGTCTAAATATTCAGTCTCGCTGAAGTCTGAGCTCAAAGTTTAGTATTTCCACATACAAACAAATACACCCTGCAGCAGGGAGAGTAATGGTAAGTTCACAAGATTCGGTGGGCTCTAGCAAAGCTATAGTTTTGGAGCTGTGTGGTGTTTACTTGCTACGATGATCCACAGGAGCTCTGGCACTACGTATTATTTATATCAAGGCCAGACCTTACCCTTACCCTGCCTTTGCCTTGTACCTTTTACCATGTAACTCACTTGTAAGTAGCTTTGGATAAAAGCATCTGCTAAATGTAATGTAAATGTAATATCATCTAGTAAACTTCCTCTAGAATGAATATGATCATGATCTGGACCAACTTACTGTATAAAGCTAAGATTTTCTTAACTATTCCCAAAGCCACTAGGCTGAATTTCCATTTACAAGCAGTCAGTGCACCACTGGTGTGAACATAGTGTAATGAAGGGGCATTTGTTGAGGTTGCACACCCCTAGCTTAACTTGACACCTTGAAGCAGGTGTAGGCTTGAGTTTTTTGAAAACAACAAATATTCTGTGCAAGCGTGCAGAGTTTTCCAAGTTAATTGCCAGAATCCTGTGGCTTTATATAATACGGGTTTACATAACATGCATTTTAAAGGAAGAACCCCATTCAGTTCAGGGGAGGTAAAGAGATGAAACTTCTGCACAGGTCTACACACACCGACACTCACACACACACATATTTATTCAGAGCCCGCAGCTGTCGAACCAACACATTCCGTCTCTGTGAGTGGGTAATCATGTTATTTAATGGTGTTATTTAACATTTTAAAGTTTTATTCATGTTATGCTCGGATTTGAAATGATCAGTATGTTAGTGTATTTTGTTTATCAAATTTCTACTAATGAGTATTGTTGGAGTGTGTTTAGTCTTGGAGCAGTGTAGTTGCTGTTACTGAAAACATCCTCCCATCCTACCCTGCTGGGAATGTTCTCATCAATCCACTCCACCCACGAAAACAACC
This sequence comes from Anabas testudineus, assembly GCF_900324465.2. Taxonomy (NCBI): domain Eukaryota; kingdom Metazoa; phylum Chordata; class Actinopteri; order Anabantiformes; family Anabantidae; genus Anabas; species Anabas testudineus. The sequence continues at coordinate 27,855,180 of NC_046627.1, forward strand.
ATTTCTGCACAGAGAGGGTTGAACTTGATGCCACTTATTTAGTTGCCACTATACTACAGGCATTTGTTTTTGCCTAATTGCTATCACATATTGCTTTTCCCTTTTCCTCCCACCCAAAATTAAGCTACAAGTAGTTCTGTTTGTTTTTATAGATGCGAGGTGTAGAATGATTTGCAGTCCTGTAAGGAAAATACACAAATGTGTACTTTCATCCATGATGCTGAAAGGCAGTTTATGGGTAAGCAATATGTTTACTCCATCCAGCACAGCCATGAGTCAATCTTAAGTTGGTAAAAATGCAGAACATGATACAATAACTGTTTCAATGTTGGTGCACACACACACACACACATAGACTGGTCTGGTGTTGGTTTGCTAAGTGTTAGTAAAGCTTTAGTCCTGTGGCACATTTCAAAACAAATGCTACAAATGCTTCTCAAATGGTGCAAAGCATCAGACATGCTAATAACAAGAGATTTCTCACCATGGCACCGATACAGATGTGCACAGAATTTAAAAACCAAATAACACAGAGTGCAAAAACATCAGCTAAGATATTCAAAGTCGTTTTAAAGATGAGTGTTTTTGCATCAGCTAAATTAGCATCATCATCGTTTAGTTCTACGGGAAGGTTGATGCCGTAACAGTATTTCCACTTGTACCATCGCACCAACACTTTTATAGTGGAATTGGCCTTTATAGTAATAGTGTCTGCAATCATTGTTAGAAATTCTTCATTTCTCTTTCATTTTTACCTCCAGATCGAGACTAAAATGCCGTTTGTCAATATGATATTATTTTAGGAAGCGTTTTTTTCACCAGGTCAACGCTTCTAGATCGCTGCATGCCATATAAGCTGATTCATGCGCCAACATCCATCATTGACAAGCCTCTAGAGGGAAAGGTTAGCATTTAGCTAAAGGGCTTCCAACACATCAGTGGATTAAAGCACATTTAAGCCCTAGCCTTCTGTTTGATGTCCAGTTGGTGAACCTCCTGAGTTTTACATTTATCTTTGCAGACCAGTGGAAGTATTGATCATGTAAAAGAGTTAAAAAAACAGAAAAACTATCTTCCATGTTTGGCTTTGCTGTGAACGCTGTGAACATGTATTATGTGTTTCTAACACCCTGATATGTTGAAAGGTTCTCAAGTATACTACGCCAAATCCTTCAGTGTGTGCCTCATACCTAACTACAGTACACTTGTGTGCAATCAGCCATGTTCTCCACCTCCTCTGTGGACAGTTACCGTTTTTCAATACAAGGTTCAAGAGGTCAAATGCCTTTGGCAACAAGTTTCGCTCATTAAAACTGTTCCTCAGCTGACTAAATCCTTATTAGTGGGCTAACATGCTGGATTACTTACTGCCTCTTTCAACATTGACATTTACTTAAATTTGACCTGAAGTAAAGTTGTTGGTGTGTGTGTGTTTTGTTTGACACTCAACTGTCAGTTTTCCCCTTCACAATGTCATGGTTAGCAGTTGTGTTGCTTCAGCTTTCCCCCAGCTTGGACTTTTCTGTGCAGCTACTGTCCACACTAATCGTCGCCAGCCTCTTCTTTTTAAGTGCCAGTGATGAACTTCCCGAATGGGACTTAACACATGGGACGTGCACATTGCCCCACTTGAATTCTATTCCCATCTTGACCAATGGAGTTTCTTTTTCAGTAGCTGGAATGTAAACAGAGTTGCTGAACTCGCTGTCCCTAAAGGTTGTTTATTGCAATGCACAGTCACGTTAAAGGTCCCACTACTAGTCTTTGTGATGTCAAACTGTTAAAGCCATGACTTGGGGGCAGAACAAAAGCACATATGCACTGTATCTTATCTCTGTCCTGTCATATTTAGATCAATAACTAAATATCTTTCTGAAGTTATTATACTCTGCTGATTTTGGTGTTTCCCTTTTTTCCCATAAACGATGCCAACACAGTGTTGCAGTCCTTGTTGTTTTTAATGTAATGGTAGGCAGGCACATTAAAACTGCTACACTACTCTATTTCACTGCCGGCGATGACATTAACATATTTAGTAAAGCACTTAACATTGGATGATTCGTCAGGCAATTTGCCAAGGATTCTCACACAATTAAAAGAACCCACATAAAACAACATCAGGCACCCCTCCAAATAAACATTGCATTGTTTTTCCCTTTCTCTTTGCTTTATTGACAGTAATTTACGATGAACTGTGCAGGAGTGTGCATTTCATTAAACGTCATGTTCCTCTTTAGGCAGTTTACATTTTAATACAACTACAGTCTTTTTCAAGAGTGATTTATAGTCAGGTTAATTTGTAAAATATTTTTTTACCAAAATCCTATACAGAGTCGATCGGCAAAGTGCAACAAATGCTCACTGCTAGCATTTAATATTGTTTCATATGGTTGGGATACCATTTTACAGACGTTAACCTCATCATCCTCATTAGAGCAATAGTGCACAGCAGTGAGATTCAATGTACAAGATGTATGCGTAAGTGCAAGTCGACAGTGGGACGTGGGTGAACCTGGCATACATTGCTCAAGTATGTTCTGGTTCAAGTTAAGAGAGCTTATTATACTGTATGCTAAGCCTGTCATGCAATCAGCTTACCGTTGGCTAAGGAGCCCACCATTCAGGAGCACACAAGCCTATCGTTAGTGTCAGTTTGCTTGACATTTTCTTTGTGTCCCAGCTGAGCGCAGAGACTGAACAGACCTGCAGTGTGATAATAGTCACTTGCCAGACACCCACAGTGGGAGAGAAAAGAAATGACTGAGGAAAACAGACCAGAAGAAAAGAGTGCAACTCGGAGAGAAGGAGGTGCAGTGGGGTAACAAGGCTGCTGCCATGACGTCTGACATTGTGGTTACAAAACGGATTGTTTCCAAGGCAACAGACAATTAAAGGCAACAGCTTTTTCCACATTAAGTCCTATCCTTTAGTATGTCGAGTTACGCTCAAAACAACTGTGAGAGTCATATAGAACATGCAACTCATTCAAATACTGCATATAAACTTTTGGGGTGAGTGAAGGAGGTAAAGATGTCACACTAACGTGCTACCTGGCTCCTCACCACGCAATGCTGACACAGCCCAGTTGGAGACGGACCTTGTTTTCACTGTCATGTCAAGGTTAATGTGACCCAACTTACAGCACCAGTCTATCAGTGAGCAACAGCCTTAGTATGCAAGTCGTGCTTGATTGTCTTCTTCAAGCTCTATGGAAAATATACTTTCTTTTCCGCACCTGCACACTCCTCCAGCGACCTTTAAGTACTGTCAATCAAACAGCATAATGCATTCAATTAAAACGAACCACGCAGTCTTAAAATGTGACCTGTAGCTACATTTAAAAGTGGAGTCGCAAAAAAGAATCGAATCGAATATCTTTATGCCGAGGGCTCTTAAAATGCATGTCCTCCACCGGCACACTTACCCAAGGGTAAGAATAAACCTAACGGACACCTTGTAGACATATACTATCAATAAAGTCAAGCGAGTGATTAGAACGGGAGATATTCAGTGGATGTGGCTACATTTCCTCGTACCTTCACACACTATCTCATCTCAACAATGCTTCATTCTGTGTTTGAATTAAAACCTGTTTTATCATCTCTACTTGCTACCAAATAAGCCAGAACGAGAGCTGAATTTTGTGCTTGAGGAGGAAACCCTGGACCACTGTGACCTACTGAGACTCATGATTCAGTTGCGCATTTATGTAAAAGACCTGAGACTCACAGCTGGGAGAAGACACTCATCAAACCTGAGAGCGTAACTTCACAGTAACAGCTCAAAAGCTGCTGAACGTGGCGACCGCCTCGAAATGGTGTGCTAGTTAAATATCATTTTTGCCATATATAACTAAATATGCACTAAAGGGTGATGGATGGCAGTGACCTTTGTGAATTTCAGCTCAGGGATTTGTAAGTTTTAAGAGGAAGGACACCAACATTTCAGTCATGTGTACATGTACATGCCACCAGTAAATCATATGAGTTAATTATACAGTGAATGTGGGGAAGTCGAAACTTGTGAAAGCCACTATACTTTTATTTGAGGCATTATATCTCTGTTTTTAGAAGCCAGTTATTTTATTTTGACTTTGTTCACTCAGATGTGGCAATGAATAATTTATATCTGGCTTAAAGAGGCAAAAAAAGACAACGGAGAAAAGTGACTCCTTTTCATATGTTACCTAACTGTGGACAGCTCAATCGATGGTGACACTCATACTTATTTGGCAGCACCTCTCAGAACACTAAATACATTGTGGACGGCATGACAGCACATTTACTATAGCCCAACCAGCAGCTCTTAAGTAGAGAAGGAATCACCAGTGCAACGAAGAACCTTGGCCTCTAGCAAATGAGACAGCAGACAGCGATCTATAGTTCCTTCATTAAAGTATTGTAATCAGTCTGTGGATCAATATGTACAGTAATGACCAGCTGGCAGTGGGAACAGTGGTCTTCTATTTTAGCCTCGTTTCAATTGCTTTACAAAAGAATGGAGGCACAGATCCATGAAAGTGTCCGCGCTTTGTCAATGCAGCCAAAAACGGCAGTATCACAGGATAGATCACATGATATGATACATACATTCATAAAAAACACTGCTTAAAAACACTGTAATGATATTTTATTTCCTCTAATGCTGTGTACCACCAGTACATCTACATATACAGTAGAATAGTGTTTGGAGTTAAACCTGCATTCAGCTTCTCTAGACCAATGGTAGCACTGTGGTCACCAGTATCAGTGGTGCAAGTGCAATTACTCAATTGTATTTTTGGCAATTGTAAGGTAACTTAGTTGACTGTTTCTATTTTATATTACTTTTTCTTTTCATCCCCTACACTTGAAACCTCCAAAGGGGTTATAATTTATCTCCTATTCCCTGCCATTTGGTTCAATACCTTTCTTAATCCGGTTTAACTTTGCCACACAGTGTTTATGCCATGCACCACCCAATTGTGCCAATTTAGCACGCTGGGACGTCACCACTGACTGCCGTTTATTTCCTGTGCACCGTGTAACATTCCATACAGTGACAAAACTGCTCGTGTCCACGGACGTCGTGCAGGACAGGGTTTATATACACAATATGCTGGGACAACAGTTCTTTCTGTGCTGGCACAGTTCCTAAATGCCAAGTGGCATTTACAGTGGCATTTATAAAGCTGTGTGGTGAAATCAAACCACATTAAAACCCTGAATGGCAGGCGGAAGGAAACCAATTATTGCCTCTTTGGCTTTTGTCTTCCATCCACAGATTGGACTAAAATATGGCTGTGCACCTACTGTTTAAATTCAGTATCACCTTTACCAGCTGCTGCATTAGTAATGTTTAAACACTTGTGCAACAGTAATTGTAATCCAGTAATAGAACGTACACTGGCCACTCTAATACATCCAATACAGCAGCTACTTGTAATTTCAGAATTTTACAAGGTTATAATGTCTGTTTTGTTGATACTGTCAGAAAGGTGATCATTCTCCTATAGGTTTATTGTTAAGGTCATAGTCGGTGGTGGAGTCTATTGGAATGCATTATATCAGGAGCTCTACTGGTTAATGTTTTGGCCCCCTGATTTATGTCAGGAGTGGACCACTTGTTATGTGTGTTACATCTATTAAACATTTCCAGGCAGACGTGCATTATGTGGTGATACACAAGCAGTAAACTCGCACTCTGTTGCCTTGGCTTTCCCTCGGTCATTGTTTCCTTTTTCTTTCATTGTTTATTCTTTATAGTTTTCTTGGTTTGTCTCATTTATGACATCCTTTGTGAAAACAGCTGTAGACATAAGAGGAATATGTTTTGTGTGCTGGAGCTCTTCATCATTGCCTAGGAGCCTGTCAGTGCAGTTGGTGTATTTCATTATTTGTCTCTACTTAGTTTGACTTGTATGATGAGGTTTCTTTTTTTTAGGTGTGTGTGCATGTGCCCATTCTTTAAAACTGGACAAAATGTAATAAGCAAGCCTCTTCCTAGCCGCTGATGGGCCTTTTCCTTGTGCCTTGGAGCTAGCACAGGACACTAGCCACTGTCTGTGGCCCCAGCAGGCCTGTTTGATTCATGAAGCAGCATCAAAGCTTTCATATGCCCCATGCATTTCCCACTGCTCTCTCTCATCTTCGCTGTTGAACCGTTTCTCCGAAGCTGTCGAATGCTCTCTGCGGGGTGGATGGCACTCGTTGGAAGCTAATAGAGGGTGACCGTATATGCACATGTGGGTGTGTTTGTGCGTGTGCGTATAAAAACAGCGAGCCAATGTGATGTGACGAGAGGATTTGCCAGCATGTGGTAATCTAGATTTTGGATGTTTTCACTTGCACAAACGCACACTTTTCTTATTCCATCGTCTCTTATGTAATTTCCCCCAGAACTACCTAATTACTCTAAATATGTAATCCAATCGGCCAAAAACCAGTATGTTAAGGTTCATTATGCGTTGACTAATGCACCACACAAGTTTGGATGGAGCTATTCATGCAGCTCATCTTATTAAACCTGCTCCCTCTCTCTCAGTCTGAGCTGAATCCAATTTAATAACACATGCTGCACTGCGTCTTTATTACTGTACTATTCGCCAAACTATAGCCTGGAATGGCACTTTCAGGAAAGCAGCGATAAACAGATTATATTTGTGTTCTCGTGATATTTTATCACCATTTATATTGCTGTGTTTTTCTAGAGTGGGGACACCTGTTATAAATATCCATAGATCCTGACTCATAACTGTTGCAGGGAACCTAGATAACATACTTATTTACACATCTTTATGCTCATTGTTGCTTGTAGCTGTGTAACTGCAGCAACGGCAGGATTGTCAGGGTTATATGGAGACAGTACGTGTGTGGGCTTGAGTGTGTGACAGTCCAAGTCAATGGCATTGATTCCGCCCTGGCTGGAACTCTGTCCTCTTCCTCTGTCACTCCCGGCCCTCCCGCTTTCGCTGTGTCGCTCGCAGAAATGATGCGTCCTCTCAAGAACAATGAAGGCCAGGGGTCGCTGAGGGGAAGCTGCTTGACATGGCAACAGCAGCAGAGTGCTTAACTGTTGCTGGTGGTGGGATTGTGACAGAGGTCAAAGTGGAGGTGGAGCATATTGAATTATTTCTGTGTGAAGTATAAAGAGGGCAGAGAAGTAAGAAAAAGTGAATTATATAGGACGTGGTCTAACAAACGTTAGATGAGTTTAAAGAAAAATGATATTATTATATTGAATTGAAACTTTTCTCTTTCTTTAGTGTGAATATCTGAGGGTTGCAGGGGTTTGAAGTTTATGATCCGATATTACAGAAAGAGCTGTCTTTACAGTATCGCTGAATAGTTACCTGAAACCTTACGTGTCCCAGATGATACTGAGTTTATCAGTGGAATCGCTCCGCTTGCTTTTACCTTTTTGTCTTTTGTTAAATTTGTGAAGCCGCTGAACTTCTGAATCAGACGCGTAGGAGAAGAAGCCTGAAGTGCGAGCGCCATGAAAGGCTGCTGAGGCCGGTGGATATATATATGTGGGCAGATGATAAACACCAGCTTGCCTCATTACATCTGCTTATTCATGAGACGACTGTTGGTTCGGCTTCCCTGCCTAGATGTAGGGAGGGGATCATGTTTGACCCCTAAAAATACACAGCACAAAAGGTCGAACCGCCAAACGCAATGAACTCGAACACCAGAGGAACCCAACATTTAATTAATAATAAAGACACACAGGTGGCTAAATTTCAATTGAATCACTCCTGTAATGTAGTCAGGGCCTTCTGCGAGGTTAATTGAGACCTTGACAGCACTTTAGTCTCTGCTGCGTGCTTGCATGTCTTGTTTTACCTCTGGCTGCAGCGTCGGCTCTTGGGCTTTTATGGGAAGAGCTTTGATCCGAGTGGAAAGCCTATGCTACGAGTGTGTGTACGCACGCAATCACAGGAACGCCACGCCATGGGAACGATAGGACGAGATCGAGCGCGCCGCTGATGTGAGAGGAAAAAACAGATGTATAGCGACAACACGCGTGCTGAAGTGGAAGGAAAGAAAAGAGTCTTTCTTTGTATTTGTGTCTTGAAAGCTGTGGCTGAAGTGATTCTCTCCTCTCTCGGGAATCTGGGAAGAGGCTTTTCCAGTGCTGCGCATGTGGAGGAGGATCACCGGCTTCAGGGAGAATCCAGGAGATAGGGCTGCAACTGCGACGATTATTGTTTCATGGATGAATCTATTGATTGTTTATTTGATTACTAACTACATTGATCTTACACATCTTTACACATGTTAAAGCATATATATATATCGCATAGCATATATTTAATAACATTGTTTTAGTGGAGTACTTGCACGGTTATACTTTTAAAATGTATTGAGGGTATTTCTACTTGTAATGGAGTATTATTCTGGGCAAGTATTTGCACTTTTACTTGTGTATTGAGTTTGTGTGACTGGCATCTGCTCCAGGGAGTCTTATATTGAGCTCTTGTCTGAAACAGATAAGAACATGTTGAGTACTCTCTGATACCAACCAACAATGAGACTAAACTCACTGTAATAAATACTGACTGCTGTCTCTTCATTTTGAAGTCGGAGAGCCCCAGGATGTTTTGTTTGGAGTTTCGAGATTCTCGTGCTTGTGCAGTGTTTTCACGATCATGTTCGGACGTTTTTTTTTTTTTTGGATACAGATGCATCTTCAGCATGTCTTCCATGCAAATTGACGTATTTCAGTAATCATCAGAATTGATTGCATTGCTGCTTCCAGCTCTAACAGGAGACACAAAGGAAAAGTAAGACATTTTTGCATGACACAACAGCGGCCTATTAGCGGCTTGTCAGTGTTGCTTTTTTTTTGCCTCCTCCGACTCTGATTTCAAAATTATGTGTTCGTTTTCAAAGAGTTTCTCATTATGGGCATTGACTGGTTCAGCAGCGAAAACCTTCTTCCCTCGCACACTCCCATCACTCCCTGATCCTCTCCAGCTTTATCTCCTCCTCTCAGCCTTCTGTTCATTAAACAGACATAAACAAAAGAAAGTTTTCTGTTTGCCGCTCGTGTCTGTTGCATGCAACTCAATCTCACAGAGCTCAAAGAAGCAATCACAAGCTGTTTGTTGCTTACCGTTAACAGCCCATACTTCAGGAGGGGGGTCCAACTTAATACATAATTGAAAATGGTTGCTGTGGTCCATTTGCTACGCTTTTGTTCTTCCTACATCAGCAACGCAGACACCGCTAGGAGGCTGCACTTGGGCGTTTTGCTTTTTTTTTTCCCCCTCCGTGTCATTTTTCCCCTCTATCTCTTTCGCTCTCCTTTGATGCCTTCTTTCGATGACAATTCACACTTCAGTTGAGATTGCTCTAAATTTCGATTTCAGCCAAAATGATCTTTTAAGTAGCTGTCTGTGTCTAGATGCCATTTGTCCCTCGCTTCCTTCGCTCTTTCCACCCCCCACCCCCCTCCTTCACACATAAAATGTTTTCTTTTATGTGAGTGCATGCACCCATATTATGTGGCTGCGTTTGTCTCCCAGTGAGCGCTATCATCTCCTTTAATGTTCCAGAAGTAGAAGCAGTTAGTATGTCACTTAGCACAGCCGTTTGTCTACCTCTCACCAAAACCTCCTTGTCTATGCAGCCATTATTCATTTGCTTATTAAATTAGAGGAACCAACTAAAGCAGACTACCACACTTTGAACAGTCTACGGTCATACGTCTGTACAAGGTGCACAGCTATCTAACAGACATGCTATTACCTATCACCGCTCTTTTCCTCTCACCTAAGATTGCTCCTGTGGCAGACCTGCTCGCTCATGAGATTTGGCTTTCAATCTGTCTGCCAGCGGACCACCTCCTCCGGCCAGCCTCAGCCCCTCTCTCCAGGGAAATGCACTGAGGTCTTAGAGTGATTTTCCTGTAATGGAACTTCAGGATAAACTAGATTTGATGATCCACCCGTACGGGGCACCTCTTGGCAGTTTGAGTTTGCCCCCTTCTGCCGCCTGTTTTTAGCCCAAAACCTCATTACCTGAGGCCAATTCTTCAACCTGGCCTCTCCTGGGGAAACAAAGGTAGGGGAGGCTCAAAGGAAGACGGGAAGTGCAGTGTCACTTCAAATCACAGCTCACGTTGGGGAACAAGGTGATTTTTATCATCACCCAGTGGGGGAGAGTTGGTCGAAAGTTGGGACGTCTTACATTTATTGATGGTGTCAACGCAAGACGTAGTTATGTTCCAGACAGTATAACAAGTCTTAAGAAACAGGATAAAGGACTTCCATTGAGACTGTGAGGAAGATGTAAAATGTTGGATGTCTTGCAGCATTCTCCAGCTCAATGAGTTGAAGACGGAGATAATTATATTCGCCTCACACAGCCAGAGAGTTGGATGAATTTGTAAGCTTGACTTCACGCCCACAAACTCAAAGCCATCTGTCAGAAATTTGGGGCGTAGTCTTTGTTTCAGACGTGACCTTTGAAAAACAAGTGCACGGGGTCACTCAGTATTGTCTTCATCAGCAGTAAAATCAAACTTTCTTCTGTCTGCCGCTGACCCCCAGATAGTTATTCATGCCTGTTTTCATTCTCTCTGGATCACTGGACAGAACTGCCCATGCTCTGTTCTGAGTTCTTCTACTGTAAGTCTAAACGCCTTCTGCAAGAACACATTGCCTTCATTTGAGCATCTCTTTGCATTTCTTCCAGAATACCATTTAAATTGTATTACATAAAAAGCATTCGCTGGATTAGCTACAAGGTTATTTGTGACCTACTGAGCTCGCGACTGCACGAATGCACACAGGTCAGCACAAAAACAGTTCTTGTGTTCTCAAGTCTAATCTGGCTGCACATTCAGTTCTGTTTGGCTTTTTTTAAGTTGCTCCTCTGCTCCACTTTGTTTGCTCCTGGTATTCATGTTTCTGCTTGTACTTTTTCTGTTGTTTTTCTCTCTCTCTCTCTCTCTCTCTCTCTTTTTTGCTTCTCCCCTGATTCAAAACCACCTTCTTATCTAATCCTAACACAGCTGTTGGCTTTGCAGCAAGGAAAGTCATTTTATTTTACACAGGTCTCTCGTACCACAGACTTATCCCATCAGCACATGCATCACTCCTCACTGGTGGTGTTTTATATGTTGGATTAATTTGTTCAGAATTTATCAAAACACAAAAACAGTAGCATTTTTGCCTTTGAAGCTCCCATGATGTAAATCTGCATACAAACAATCAGTGTTGTAATATCACAATCGATAACTGGGTTTTATTTAAAAGATTTTGACTCATCCACAAAGAAGTGATGAAGTTAGTCCAGTTGGTTTAATGAACCTTTGAGCAAACACAGAGGTTAGTCTGCTCAGGGACAGTATTTTTTACTTTTAATAGCAAGAACATGGCTTTCTAATCCTTTCATTACAGCTCCCCTCCAGGCATCTTTTAGGGCATTACAAAACTCTGCTTTGAATAATAATTTCAGTAACAATATGTGTTTGATACTGTATGTTTCCCCACAGAAAAGACAAATTGATAAACTGAAAGTACGACTTCACTGTTATTAAAAACTACAGATGTTCACATTAAACTAAGGTGGAAGGTAATCACAGAGAAGCTGGCTCCCTTTATCAGATTCGTTTGAGAAACTTATGCACACACAGGTAAAAAGGAAGACAGTGTTCCCCCTGGGTTTTCAGGTTTGGGGCTGGGGGGCGGTATAGTAATCATAAAGTAGATAAAAGTTCCTTTTTTTTACTGTTCATAAGGTAATATCTGGTTGATTTACATCTATTGTATTCTTTCTCCCTTCTTCTCCAGGTAAGGAAGAGTCAGTGGCCACCTTCAAGGGCAACGAGTTCTTCTGCTACGACCTGTCGCTGACACCCATCCAGAGCAGCACTGATGAAATCACGCTTTCCTTCCGCACGCTGCAACGCAACGGCCTCATGCTGCACACCGGCAAGTCGGCTGACTACGTGAACCTTTCTTTGAAGAGCGGTGCGGTTTGGCTGGTCATCAACCTGGGGTCTGGGGCCTTCGAGGCCTTAGTGGAGCCCGTCAACGGCAAGTTCAACGACAACGCCTGGCATGATGTGCGCGTTACCCGCAACCTGCGTCAGGTAAACACTGACCACGAAATCCAGGGCCACCACGGTTATAGTGGTGCCTCTGTCTGCGAAGTATCTCTACTGCTCTGCTTTCCTTTTCTGTCTTTTAGTATTTTCCCTCTGCACATGGAGCACGTGTGGAGCGTCGGCCTCACCTTCCTTCTCTCTTTTTCTGCTGCATATGTTAACATTAGTTTCTGTGTTGCAGGTCAGACTTGAACAGACGGCCAGCGATGTTTTATTTATTTATTTTTTCTTTCTTTCTTTCTTCTTAGTTTCTTTCTTCTTTTTAATTCCTAAAACAACCAAAGATCCGTGTCACCTTCATATTCAAAGCGAAGAGGTAACACAAACTAAAACAGTCTGAATGAAAATGTGAGTGACATCCCAGTTAAAGTTAGATTATAGATAACATAGAAGAAATCTAAATATAATCTATGCACAAGTGTTCCTAAGCACATTGTTCTGTGGTGTTATTAATGAATAAGGGCAGAAGGTGCTATGCTCAGTATGCATGCACATAATTTACTACACAAAGAGAATGAACCCCAATTTATCAAAGGTGACAATGCACTTACACCTTTTCTGAACAAATTACCCAAAGCATCTTTACAAACCCTTAATCGTAAGTAATGGAAAACAAACAACCTGAGCTTCTGTGTGTATGAACTGATGCCTGTTTATTCCAGCTACACACGTGCACAGCAGAGCACTAAGTTCATGCACCTATAGTACACTCCCTGGATACCGGACTGTATGGATGCAGCAGGTCATCAATTGGCATATGCAGATACATGAGGTGAGATCCAATCAATTGCACTTAGGCCTGATGTGCTTACTTCTTTTTTTCCCTTATTTTTTGGTAATTGTAATTGGAATAAATGGCTTGTCAGACCTAATAATGGGCATTGTAATGGCCCTGAATGCAGAAACGCCTGAGGTGAATGCATTAACACCAAGATGGTGCGTCAACTATTTTGTGTGCTCCTGCAAAAGCATCTGCTGAAAGTTAGCAAAAGAACAAAAGGAAAAACAGCCAATAGTATCAAACTCATGTACTTTCAGACACTGAAGAAATTCTTCCCCATGCAAGAAGGAAAACCTGAGAGCAAAGTGATTCTTAATGTGGACTAAGTGCTGGTAAATTATAGGGAGAAATTTCTATGCCAACCACACTCTGCAATTTCTGTCACAATGCAATGATATTATTACATATTTCCGTGTGGCGACGTAGACGTTGAAAAAGTCCAAGATCTGAGGAGCTGATGTTTTATTAGCACATTTAGAATAAGGGCAAATGTCCATGCACTTACAGGCACACACAGAAACTCAGATCCAGCATCTCAGACATACACGCGTGCACACACACACACACACAGTCGGGGTCAGACATGTTATGCTGTAGAGCTATGTGTGAGCAGCAGAGTGAGACTGGCTTAATGAGTTTGGAAGACAAACCCGATTTTAAAGATTTGCAGCATGAGCCAACCCACCTACCACCAACTGCACCATAATGACCATTAGGCAAATGAATTACACGTTCACATACACACATGCTTAACTGAGACACAATTAGTATCTGTCTGTCTGTCTGCCTGACTGTCCATCCATGTGCCTGTCTGTCTGTTTTGGATTTTTACAACAAAACGCAGATTGCAAAGGTAAAATCACACAATCAGTTTAGAGCAAAATCATGACTACCAGCTACTAGATAATACTTAAATAGCAATGTGTGATATAGTTTTGAACACTTTAATGTCTAATTGAAGTAATTAGCAGAACTAGATTGATAACAACAAGTGAGCAGACCTGAAAAAAATCCTTTTTTTGCAGATGCAGATAACAAATGCATGCACCAAGTCCATGTTTAGACCCTACATCCTGCTGTCCAGGCAGTCACCATAACCTCACAGAACAGCTTGAATCCCCAGTGGATCACTCTAATTGACATAACAGGTGACCTAAGTGCTAAAGAGCTCTCTAGATATACACTGGACCATCCCCGACTGAGGAGAGACAAGGAGCAAAGCGTCAATAACATCGACCACCTGTGACCCTGTGTTTACTCCTGGGCTGATACCCAGTCGATCAATGAGCACTTGCATGCTTTGAGTTCTCGTAAAATACATGCTAATAATTCTCACTCGCTTCACAGCTTTACTCACATGTCCACATGTCTTCAATACTCAAAAATAGCTGTAAATCACCACCCTTAAATAAACATGAATGTGTATGAGAAGGGTTTTTAATTCAAGACCAGTGTGGAAATAAGCCACAGATATAAATAGTAATCAGAAACGTCTTTGGTTTCTAGGGTGAAAGACATTTTCATAATAAAAATGAACACTGGAACCTCAGCGAGAATCGTTTACACATATCCAAACTAAATAGGTTAAAGATTTGTTTTCATGTCCTGTTTTACAGCATGTTTTTCAGATTACCTACAGCAGCGCGTGCAACTAACAATTAAGAACGACAGACAGCCGTCAATCAACATGCACATGGATACTATGAATTCAGTTCATTGTACAATCAATTTTTTAAGGAAAACTAATGAAACCCCATACAAAGATGCCATTATTGTTTTCTATTGCTGTTCCCAATTGACTTAACATGATATCTTGCATTAACCATAGCCTGCAGTCTTCAAGACAAGCAGTGGAATCCAGCTGAGGTTATCGTACAGCCCCAGTGGTCTCCCAAGTCTCATCCACTTTCTGTCTGTTGCTCTTAATGGCTCTTGCAACGTCATGCATATCTACTGCTGCATCAGTAAGCTTCAAAACAAGTAAAGCCTGTGAGCTCTCACAAGCCAGTCTCTCTCTCTCCCCCTCTCTCTGTCTCGCTGTCCCTCTCTCTGTGTGTATGTGTATATTCGCCATCTTTCTCCACAAAACCTATGAATTTGTCAGCTTTGTGCAGGATAAAATGAAGCAGACAGAATTAGGTGAGGTGATAGGGACACTCTGCCAAGAGAGAGAAGAGACTGTGTGCATGTGTGTGTGTGTGTGTGTGGTGTATGCTATATGCCTAGCAAATGATCACAGGTGCAGAGCTCCCCTTGGTGGTATCTGGCAGTACTGCAAGTGTGAGTTAACTGCATCTAATCCCAGGCTAATCCCCATGGTGTACAGTTGATAGGCAGGCAAGGACACTTGGCTTGACCTCTCATCAGTGCAAATATCTCCCCACAATGTGCACAGATCTACCACCAACCTTCCCCTATTCACTGCACATATTGGTTAGCACAAGCAGTGATGCATCCCTCCTTCATGTCGTCCCTCGGCTCTCCTTGACATGATGATCTACCATCGTGGGCATCTTCAGCGGTGGCGACCGCCCTTGCCCCTTCCCTCCTCCCGTATTAAAAACGGTGTCTAAACATGCTGCAGAAAGAAGGGCAAAGACAAAGATGGAAGCGCCTGATGTTGAAGTGTCTTGGGAAATGATAGCTACATCCGACACACTGCACCAAAACAGAACACACATTGAAAATAGGTCAGGCATTAAGTGGCGAACACACTCTAGCCAGCATGCATCTAACAGTTAGGACTGTTCTCTATATGTTTGCTCAGGCAATCCTTTAAATAATAACTAATCACTGGATTTTGTTAGTATGAATTTTCCTGCAGCTTTGCAGCTTTAACTTTGACAACGGCTTGTCTTGTACAAAAACTAAAACCACTGGTGCCTGAGTTAATATATTAATGCAGATTACTGTTCAAAATGAATAAACTCCCCCTTCCAGTCTACTGGAAAGATAGGAAGACACAAACTTCTGTCACCTATATATTAATGCATTCTAACTATGCTAAATATTACTAGAAGGATCACAGTGGTCCGTCTGCACGAGGCGTTCAGGTCCCACTGGCAGTCGGGGGAAACATGAGACATACTGGCAGGGGAACAAAACTGCACTTGTAAGCCAGTATTTGCGTTTGGTGTGAAGTACAGAGAGCGAGAGAGTGATTGTGTTCACAACAGAGAGTGGAATATGAAGTGTAGTGCTGCCGTCTGAGAGTAAAAGACTATCAGAGTTATGGGCGGATGATGGGAGCACTGGGAGACAACGGTTTGTTCTCTACTTTGACAAAACAGAGGAAAGGTTTTTTTTTTTTTTTTTTTTTTTAATTTACCAATGTTACTTTTAAGCCAAAAGATTCAACATCCACAATGTCACAGAACTGGGGCAGTACTTTATCCAGTGCCTGGAGAGAAAGACCGTTGAACTCAGTATCTCTTTTTTTGCAATCCCATTTTGAATCACTGTCACCTTTTCCTCCCTTTTACTCTCTCACCTACGAAAACCACGTCCTTCTCTTGTCTCTGGCTGCTTCTTTCCGTCTGTCTGTCCTCCCACCCAAGTACATCTCTTTTTTCCATATGATTGGACTTTGGATGAAACTATTTGAGCTATGAATTAAAGGCTCAGATTTCTTTTCTGATGCCTCTTGAGCTCTGAATGCATAACCCTGAGGTTTGACTGCCAGCCCAGAGCAAGAGCAGACAGGCTTTGATCTGCATCAGGATCAAGTTCAGCAAAAGTCCCATTGAGAATTATGTGTATATCTGCTATGTGTATGAATCCGCAGAGGTACGACATAATCCTTAAATTATAGAGTAGAGAATAGAATGTTTCTTGTTATATAAAACAAAACATTAAAATAAAATCACAGTTTTGTGGTTTGTTATTATTATTATTATTGGTAGTAGTAGGAGTAGTAGTAGTAGTAGTAGTAGTTAAAAGGACCTTTAAATGAAGGCAAACAGTAGGACCTATTTTATTCATGTCTAAGTACTCATAAATGTAAAACTAACATTAATAATGTATGGAAGTGTTATCATAGTAATGTTAAGAAAAATCAAACAACATGATACAATTATTAATGGACGGTGAGTTCCAAAGAGGTGGTTGAGGTGGATGCAGGACATTTAAAGACATTGTGTATGGAGTGGCTGATTTTTTATTTATTTTTTTGTCAGGATCAACGTATTTGAGACTTGACATTTACTGGATGCTTATTCTGACCACGTGGTCATTTTGTTACTAGATAACATAACTGGGATGCAATTGTGCTCCCCATAAATTCTATATAGAAACATAATCATGATTTTAAAAAAAAACTGTGCTTGTCGTCAGCAAGAAATAGGTTACGGTCAATATTTGGATCAGTGTAAATCCGTAGATGTGCATCCTGCTGTTTATGATTGTGGAGGCTCAGGCACATCACCCCAGTCAATAATGGATAATAAAACTTTACACATACACATTTTACAAGCAGAAAAAAAAAAACAAACATATATTGTAGTGCACAAACACATCACATTACATTCTAAACTTGTCCTAGCCTTCATACATGTGCCCCTGCCCAGTGTACATAATAGAAATTGGTCAAGAGATGATAAAGCTTTGATTAAAAATCATAATCTCCACCCAAAAAAAAACCATCTCAGCTCAGTTGCTGTCATGAACAAAATAAATACATAAAAAAAGAATTGTCATTTATTTATGTTGCACGATCTTCTTCTTACAGTGTATGATCCTCCACTGGAAGATAAGCAGTCTCCATATTAACTCAGCATTTTGAATTAGCCAGCTATGAAATGCAGGTGCCATGTTTTAATGGGCATCTTTCTTGTTCTTTCCATCCCTATATCTTACCTGTTCAGATTGCTTTTCATACATTACAGTAAGGAATGCTCAGCAGCAATTACCCTTCCTCCATCCTCCTCCTTCATCAGGCCATCCCTCCTCTCCCTCCCCTCTCATCCAACCTTCCTCCCGAAAGCCAGCCAGGATCCCTAAGAGAGAGCAAATCAATTCCTCTCCCGCTCGTCCTCCCCTGCCTTTCTCTCTCATTTTCACTCTGTCTTTCTCGTCCATTCTTGCTAGCAATTTGTCACTTAGCAACGAACGGTGTCTGCTATGCTGTTGGGTCGTGAATTGTCCCCAGCTCTAGTACTCCACTAGTTGTATTAACCCTTTCCATACAGCTGGCTCCACCTAAATACTATTGTTGCTACAAAGTCAGGCTTTTCCAGTTAACTGCTGTGTACATAGGGACGAGAAAAAAGCAAATGCACATTAAATTACCTTAATGAGTGATAGGTTACTCAAGCTATTTTAATCTGGAACCCTAGGCTTACATGTTATGGTCACCCCACACAGACACAGTGTGGATTAGTTCCCACCAGTTATATGTGAACATCTGAATAGGGTCAGCATAATGCGTTTAGCATAATGACAGAATCTCTTGTGGCCAAATTGAAAATGCCATTTAGAGTGCTCAGCTTTGCCAAAACACACAGCAGTGCATGTTTTTTTTTAATTTATTTATTTAATTTTTTTTATGGTAGAAATTGCTATTCAAGGCAGGCAGGGTTAGTGCATTCGTTTGACGCACATAATGACATGCTAACACCCCTGTAATCCTTTCTCAGTTTACTGCCAGTGACATTTTAGGTATTCCTAATGTGCTCCAGTCGTGTCTAGAGGAGGTGGGAAGGGGGTTTGCGCTCCTGTGAATGTGCATTTTGTTTAATTTCCCTGTGTTTCTTTCCCCATGCTGATGAGAGGGCAACACCTCACGTACAGCTTCTGCCTGAACACTGCCCAAACTACAAACACCTCATGCTAAAACATCGTCCCGGCTGTTTGATACCAACACCACGAGGTGCATTTGAGGTGGTGGGGGGGTGCGTGTGGGGGGGGGGGGGGGGGGGTGAAGCTAATTTGCATCGCATTTCCACAGCATTAGCATATTCATCCACAATCCCACACTCACTCACTTATCAGCCTCATTTGCCACTGCCTGCTCCAGCACTTTCATGTTTATTCATCCCTCTGCCTCACAAACCTATAATCAGATAACAAATCCCCGCGCCATTAGCACATTCACACAGGTGGAAACAGGTAATAAAATGATAGCGAGACAGAAAAAAAAGGTAACCGATTGAGATAGAGATTGTGGCGGAGCACGGGGAAAAGTCAGCAGGGTGAATGATTCAGAAAGGAGAGGGAGCTTTGTAAAATAAATATCAAGGACTAGCAGAGAACATTTTTCAACATTATTCATCCTACTTTAGTGATGACAGCCTGTCATAAACTCGCCCCGCGATGATTGTAGGCATCCTCAGCTGTTATTCCTATCCAACCTGGGAGTGCCATCTATGTCTTTCTGTCGTAGTGATTCAGTTAGTGGCTTCTGCTAATTTTTCTACTCTTGACACCAGAGGATACTTCCAGAGTAGTTTAGAGTAAAGGTTAGTCACACTATAGTACTGTTGGTGGACAGTACTAGTTACGAAGCGTTTGCTAGAACACATGGATGACTTGAAAATGACATCCTTCCACTTTATTCGTGAGGAACAAAGAATGCATCTCTGCAACTTTGTTGCCGGTGTCTTTATTTCTCATGGGTGCTGGTGACAGCCATATCTGGAAGCATTATGTGTGTCTATCCCACTCCAAGTGAACGGAATATTGCAATATAATATATATTTCTTTAAATTGGACTCAAGGATGAACTCACTGTCCTATTCTTGTAAACACTAGATCACAGAAAACACCTTAAGGGGATTTCCACCCTCAAACTGCAACAAAACTGGTTGTCAGAGGCATATAACTTCAAGGCAAGTATTCAAGTTGCCATTTAGATTTGATTTTAACATGTATATATACAACATTAACAATTCTGAACAGCTGGAGCTGCTTTCTATAAAAATGTACTTATTTATGTTCAACTGCTCACAACTGGATAAAAACGTATAAGACAGGATAAAAATAAAAGTTAACTATTTCGTTTTTTCCCACACTGTTAATTCCTACATTTTAATGCCTACTTCAGTTAGATGAGCCATCTGTCTACATTTAAATGCATTTAGCTTGTTTTATATGGTCCCATACAGGTGCAAGCATTGATCTAAGTCAGGCTCAGTAAGCATTCCCAGTAGCTTCCCCTTCCATGACACATTGTTTATTTCTTATGATGCAAGTACAGAGCAATCCACCCAACAATGTAATAATACGCAGTTGATCAGTATTCATATAATTTGGCTTTATTTTATTTTATTAGGAATCTTTTCTGTATTATTTTATAGTTTCAGCCGTTGAACTTAGTCTCATCCTAATGGAATCTAAAGAGAAGGAAAGGGCTGCTGTTCAAACAGAGTATCAGTCAGTCAGAGATGAGAAAATAGAGATGGCAATGATAGGAAGCACAGCAGAGAAAGAGGTAGAATTATCATCTGCATCGCAATATACAATATGTTCTACTGCAATTTTCATGCACACACACCCTCATATGCTGTTTGTTTGCAGACGTCTCTCCTCCGTAATTGCAGTGACATTTATATTTGCACCTGAAGCCTGTCTGCCAGTTTCCATTACTTGGAGGCAGACTTAGAGAGAGTGGGACTAGACTGAATGCTGGATGATTGGACTGAGCGCGGAACCAAATGTACCTGAAAAGGCTATTTTGAATCGAAGCCCAGCTCCATTCCATCTGACAGGGTCACCCACAAAGTGTCTCCAGTATGTTACCAAGGACAGGCTGACACACTGCACATGCCTAAATACCCAGCCAGGCTCATATACTTGCACTCATATGGATGATTGCACATGTACAGCCAAAAAATAAAACTGAGCTTGTACTTACATGTTTACCAAATATTACATTTCCCTGTGTTCTTTAATTCAGACTGGGAAATTTTCCTCTCATGACAAATGGCGTCTCCCATCCCATAATACTATTCCACAATATCACTTTTATTACTTATTTCTAAAGGCTCAAATTGGAAATTTATGGAACGGTCATCAGTCTTACAGCCTTCTCAACTACAGTGATAAATCTATGTGGACCCGGAATCTTGGCTCCACTGCACTCTCCATTGATCATTTTCAAAGCTTTGCCATTAAATATTTATTCAGCTTATTCGCTGGTGGCCGCAGTTCAGTAACGTCCACTGTGACGAGTGGGTAAAAGATCTGAATGACAGCAAAAAGATTTTGGCCAACTGTAGCTGCATGTAGGTCTTCTGCACATGTGTACAGAGCTCTTTTAGCCATTTCTGTGTGGAACAGCAGATAGTGAATTACCATGTTAACGGCATTAGTATTACTTCACTCCACTTTTTTCTCCCCCCACTACTTAATACATGAATATTTCTTAGCCCAGGGGGCCCTTTGAGACAGATGCAACACAAAGTTGTTTGTCAGTGCCTGTGGTTGTTTACATGACTGGGAGCTTCATCCTCCGTCAGTAAACATCGACATTCATAGTTTTCATGTTCCCACATGGGTCAATTACAGAGAGGATGATGGGCTGTCACAGTAGGAGCTTCGGGCATGTTGGGTTGGAGGCAACGAATACAGTGCACACAAGAGGCAATTTACTGTAAGACAGTAAAATTAGCACTTTGGAAAGGAGGGGAGCTGGTGTGTTTTTGAGAGCTTTGCATTCCCGCTCTCTTACTAGAAATGAATGTTTTGGCACTCTCAGGTTGCTTTCTTGCTATTGCAATTGTAGAAGATGTCATGCAGGTTTTTTTTTTTTTTCTGCATCACTCCCTCTTGTACATTTTGAAAAACAGTGAAATTGGGAAATCATGATACAAAACCCCTAAAACCAACTAGTTACCAGCCCATTCTTTGTAGCGCTTGATAACAAAACTAGAACAAAAGTTTAATTTTCTGCACGATTGGTCTTGACAGCAGAGCACAAGTTCAGTAGTATTTACAGTTTTCACGCCTGCAGTCAAAGACCTGACTTGTGGAACAGCTAGGCCAGTTTCCACGGCTCACTTCACAGCACTCTCCTGTTGTCAGATTATTCATTTTGTTCTTTCTGCTACTTCTTCAAATCATGAACCCAGTCCATCTCCACATGTAGACTCTACATCATGTAGACTCTACAACTCTACTCTACAACTATTGGGATTCCAGATTTTATACGTCTTCTTTCCTTGTTGGTTGAACTCTTAACATCCATTAGTCTGCATATCTTAACCCTGTAAATGTGACCATTTCCTGACTCCTGTTCTGGATTATATATACACATTTTCTGTTTCTTCACAGAAATGTGCAGACTGGCACAAATGCATACTGCGTCCCCATTGTTCACTCATTGTAGAAGATTATGAAGACAGAAATTTAAGTGTAATCTCTTCCTGTCATCTTTTTACTCGCTCCCATTACGTAATCGTGTCATTCCAAAGATTATCAGCAATTTTTGAAGGATATGTTTTTCACTACCATCCCAGGGCTGTTCTGTCAAAGAACTGATAGAGAGATAAGCTCAAAAACCCAGACATCAAATGCCTTTGAGGGATCTAAAAATTGTGAGTTTCAAGTCACTTAATAATCCCTCATTTTCTCCCTCGCTTTATATCACAGACTGTTTGGATGAGTTTTAAAAAAACCCAAAGTGATTGTCACCTTTGTTAAGGGCACGTTTGAGTTAATGAAGCTTTGACTGACATCCAGTTTCTGGAGCGTTCTACCACAGTCCACTGTTTGATAGCTGCGAAGTGCAGTATGATATGGATATGGAAATTCACACCCACGCATAAAGTCTTATTTATCTAATTAATGGATCAAGAGGAGTAATTAGACAAAGTGGGTGACTGGTGACAGCACTTTACCATGGCCCCAAATCGAACAGTAGGCGTTTGTGATGCTTCAAATTGGCCAGTTAGCCCCATGGGGAGGACTTTGTTTATGGTTTCCACTTAGACTCAGCTCCCACACATGTGCCATGAGAACCTAGTAATGCATCCCACACAAAAACACCCCACCCCCCTCACAGTACTCTGCCTACTGTACAAACTAGCTTCCAAACCGATGATGACCCGACACAAACATGAAACATTGTGTTGGCAGGTCTGAAATGTCAGCATGCATCATCTGCCTGACCTGGAGCTTTGTTGTGAATTGCATTTCAACTACACAAGCCAAGACTACAACTTTATGTAAAATCTGGTCTGACGTAACTGTAAATTGGAATTTCAGGTGTAGGTGCCCCATTACCGACAACTGGGATCGCCTAGTTTTTCTGCTCGAATTCTGGGTCACATATGGTAGCTGCCGACAAGCTCAACTTTCAGACATGTCCTGTAGATGTTGGCTCTGTCCTGAGGGAAAACTCCAAACAGATCTCAGTGATTGACCTTTCACACCTCTCCCTGCAATGTGCTGACTTGCGCAGCTGCCCTTAATGCTGCACATATAACCTGAGAAGTCAAATGATTATTAAGATATAAACTGTACGCATTCTGTTCCACTCCAAATAAGTGAGAAATGATATCGACACAAAGAACGGTGACGTGATGTTTCAAAGTCAGTTAAACATTGAATGTGGAGGTGACAGGCGTAAGATGTGTGAAATGCTGTGTATTGATTTATTTTCTTGTTCTATTGGATGTTTTCTTTTCCCAGGAAATGCAAGCTTTGCCTTTAACTGCACAAATGCCTTATCTTCCTAAATGAACATTTCTCTCTCTTTCAGAGTGCTGCAGATACCAGAATCATCCAAGAAATGCCTCTGTCTTTCCTTCTGCCCTTCTCTGTCCTTCAGCCTTTTCTCTCATGATCAAAAACCACTAAATTTATTCAGTTTTTCAAAGTGCTTTTATAATGTCACATGATTACCTGGAACTGCGCTGTGGCAGTTTATTGCAGTTTACAATGCAATCATTTTTTGGGGGTTTTCTCTTGCATATATCACAGTAAGCTCCTAATGACTACTTGGGGGACTTCTTCTTAGGGATTTCCAAGTCATCCAAACATGATTGGCCACGCCCTGTACTAGACAACGCCATTCTGAAATGGAGTAGACCCCACCACCAGCAAGGCCGCTCCCCCGACTCAATTAGCCTTTCGAAGTGAAAACAAAACTGTATCTACTTTTCCCTCATTCCCCTCCCCCGCTCAAAACAAACCTCCCCATCAAAACTACCCGAAACCCGTTTGTGAAAGTTGATTTGCTAACTCTTGTCTCTTTTACTAACAACAAGCTTCAGAATTCTTCCAATCTGATTCTTTTCATTGGTGAATTTTCTTTTCCCTTACCTATTTATAATTTCAACAACTAACACTGTGTCACTCACGGAATGTGAACCATCTGTTGTTTTCTCTACTTAACTTGCGACTTACATACTAACAAATGTATTGTTATCCTTTTATTCCTTTGGTTCTTTACAATTTTCTTTTGTAGATGACCCTTTATAATAAACTGCTTACACAATTGCTTTCTTTATTTCTTTATTTGGATGTTTAACTACATAAACTATAGGATATAGACACGTTCTTTTAAGTAGATTTTATTACTATTACCTAAAACTCTTGATTAGAATCAAATCGCCTGTTCAAAGATGAAACTGGTTTTACGAAAGGCGATTTCTCTTTTGTTCCTTCCCACCTTTTTGGGGTGAGGTGTGTTTTCTTGAGTTTAAGGTTTGTCATTATTATTTTTTTTTCTTTCTCCTCCCCCTGTTTTCTCCTGAAGCACGCAGGCATTGGACACGCTATGGTAAACAAACTGCATTATATGGTAGATATCATTCTAATTGTCTTATACTTTGGTTTGCCCTGGGTTTTCCGTTACCTCTTTCTATTCTGTTTGCTTTACTGAAAGTACAATCCACCATCAATTCCAAGGTAGCTGAAAAACTCCACCTCTCTGTTTTTCTTTTAGCCCTCTCTCTTTCTATATATATATATATGTTATTGCTTTTTACTGCCATCCGGTCCCCCCTTCCCCTTCCTGACCAGAATCTAAGTGCTCATTGAAAGAGGTCTGTCCAAAAGATAGAAAATTTTCATTTGTTTTGATGTTTTTTTTTCCTCTTCCTTTTTAATTTTTATGTTTTTTGGTTGACTTTAGACACTATCCGTATGAAGAAATAAAGAATCATAATGCAAGATTTTTCTAAATTCAGAATCAGAAAAGCTTTAAAAGTTACTTTTGTTAATCCCCTTTTCCTCCTTATTATTTTCTTAGAAGAACCCTATGAAGTGAGCGTACACAGCTGACTTCTCAAGCAGACAACTAGCCTACCATGGCAAGTCCAGTGAGAGGAAGTAAAAATATAAAGAAAGACACAGTACTTTCCTCCAACCTTTTCACAACATGAGAGAGATAACACCGAGGAGACCATTTTGCAATGTTGTCTCTGTTGGACCAGTTCAGCCTGGTATGGAGCTACGGGTTATCTAGGCTTGCCATCCAGTGCTTTATAGAGTCATGAAGAATATTTACTACTCTTGATTTAGTGGTCAGAGCCCTCACTGTAAAGTAGGCCTCAAATGAGGGCATGATCCCATTAGTGGCCTCAGGGTGATTTATGATCAAGATGACACTGTTCCCAGACCTGGCCCTGAACACACTTCCTCTCTTACTCACACATGTACACACTTAATAAAGATCTTTAATGTTGCAGTAGTGCCTTGATCTTGGGTGCAGAAATGATCAAACCAAGAATACTGATGAAAGCTCATTAACTGTAATTGCACCTTTTTATTAAGCTGCACCCTGAGAGGAGTTTGGCAAAATAACATAAATTTGCATATATTTATGTGAAAAGAAAGAGAAAAGGAAAGTGTGTAGCTTCTTGCGCCTTACTTACTTTCACTGGACATTTCCAATCAGTAAGTGAAGCCGTCTGTTGACTAATGCAGGCTCTAGAGGGGAACTGCCTGGGAAATCTGACCTGTGTGCGATCCAGTCCCTCATTAATACTAACACTAACTTATATTTCTTATATTTTATTGGCCTCACCCTTTGCATGCAGAGACCTGATCCCTTTCCTAATCTTTTTAAGTTTTTTTTTTATTTATTATTTTATTTATTTATTTGAGATACAGATTGCATTGAGTATATATGTAAATGTATATATCCTGGCTAACATATATACATACATATATCAATTGTCCAAGTATAATCAATATGGCCATAAAACATGTTAGCCACTTCCTCGTCTTTTAGTGGTTTTAATTTCACTTATTTTAATTTACTTATTTGTTTTTAACTTCTATACGTTTAACTTCAAATTAACTTAACTAAAATAAATAATGACCTCACACCTTATCTCCCCAAAACAAAACAGGGAAAAAGTAAAGAGGGGAGACAGATTTTCATTATCTGGGTGAATAGAGGATTGCTGCCGCGAGAAATAAATCTGGTCAATCCATCATAAAACATGAGTTCGAGAAAAAAGGTGTGCGGAAACCCATTCTATCTGAGTGACTCACTCAGTCCTGGTTGAAATTTGATAAAATTCATTTTGAGCTTGCCGTTGGAATAATAATTTACTCTATTCACCAAGACACGAATGTCTTTTACCCCTTCTCAATTTTCCCTATTCTTTAAAAAACCCTCTCATTTCCATTGATGTCATATGTGATTGGTGACATTGATCCCATCCTGTCCCACGTCCACTTCCAAACTGACAGTATCCAGTGGTTGAGAACTCCGTTTGCATGTTTCTGTTGGCTAGAACGTCTTTCACCTCAGCATCTTCACCCAGTGTAAATGCTGCCCTAGCCCAGCACGTGTCAGTCTTTTGTACACGTGTCTAGATGGGTTCTTCTGTTGCATTTTTGTCCAAAAACTAAAGTTTTATCACTGAAAGCTCTCTTTTTTCCCCCCCCACCATTTGTCTGGTGTTGTGGTGCTCTGAAATTACATTTACTTAACCCATTTTGCTGCATCTTGCCAGATGGTTTGTTTTTCTGTTTTAAGAGTTGGTCTGTTTGTGTTGTGTGTAATGGAACCCTCCCTTCATCCTCATTCCTCCTTTGAAGTTACCGTTTAAATGCATGGCTTGTGTGTCATCCTGTTAGCTCGGATGGATTCATTTTGTTTATTCTTAACCAAAGCAAGCCCTTGTCACATGAAATAACGCATTCAGTCCTAATCTGGATCTGGTTTGAGCAATCAAATTGCAGAGGACTTTTAAAGAATCCTCACATACTTTTACCACTTTGACTAAATTTACTAAAACAGTGTTACTAATCTACTGTTTGAATCAAACCTTTGTTGTAACTGTACTAACAACCATTTTTGTGTCTGACTTTCCCTTACTTACAAAAGTACTAACCGATTTCGTTCACCCTCCAACCCTCTTAACTCTTTTCGGCACAGAGCTAAAGAACATACCCCCTTTTTCTCCCCCATCCACTTACCAACTGTTACCAAAATAGCACTCACCGCAAGCCTCCAAACTTAATGGGAGTGTAGCTTAAAATTCAAAGAATCACAGTATACCTTACCAAGCTATGTATAACATATTTAGTCTCGAATGACAGGACCAACCCTCAACAACAGTTGCGCTGAGTTAATACATATTGACAAGCTGCCAGACACCTATTGAAGTCCGCTGCTCTTCCACACCATTTCTCTCTTGAGCATTCTTCCTTTCAGTGGGTCTGCCTTTAATTGTATGATGTAATGCATTGACTCCAAAATATGACATTGTTTCTTCCTGTAAAAGATCTCTGGCAGTAATAAGATGTGCCAAAAAGGGTAAGTGATACACTTTCAAGGTAAGCTTGTTGCCTCCGCTCTGCATGGATTATGATGTAAACGTATAAGGGTACTGATAGGTGATCGTGCTGTACAAAGAGACTAGAGACCCTCAGTAAAAGAAATGATCAGATGCTCATAATCATGACTGCCTTTGGGAATTGAATGGTAGAAAATAGAAGACGTGCACGGTTAGAGTGAGTGACTCACACAAAGTTATCTCCTACTGTATATGTTGAAGGTTTGGCAGGATCTAGCTTAAAATGCCATGAAATGTAAAATTCCTCATTAATTCTTTTTCCATATTGTGATAAGGCTAACATAAGAGCTGCTTTGATACGTGTCAGCTGTTGAAGTTCCACCTGGGTTCATTCTAATGTTCTTCTTTGTTGAAGTAGTGGCTGCTTTACTTATTTTATCATTTATTTCTTTTTTTTTTTTCTTTCTTTTACATTTTTCCCTAGTCAACACATAAGTTGCTACTCTTTTTGCTACATACTCTCTTTTGTCTTGAACAGCAGAAGAACTATGAGTGTCCTCATGATGTGTATGTGTTAGACATGCTGTAGATCTTCAAGCACTTGCAATTTTAAATGTGTACTCACTATTAGAAAATGTGGCTGTAGTGTTTACAATTCACTTTTATTTATATAGCGCCAAATCACAACAAAATAATAATACCATAAAACTGTATACAGAAAATAAAAAAAAGCCAACAATCCCACTTGAGCAGCATCTCCTAATTTTAGTAATATTCCTTAGGTAGAAGAAGGCAGTTCTAGAGATTTATTTTATATATGATGTAAAGGATCCAGGAAATCTTGATCAAAGCTAATTCTGAGATTCCTCACAGTGTTACTTAAGGCCAATGCTATATCCTCTAGTGTAAGAATATGACTAGACATCATGTCTTTTTTAGGACCAAACTAAATCACCTCTATCTTGTCTGAATTGAGGAGTAGAAAATTAGAGGACATCCAGGCCTTTATGTCTTTATCAAGTTTGACTAATTGATTTGTTTCTTCTGGCTTCATAAATAAATATAGCAGGGTGTCATCTGCATAGCAATGGAACACAGAGTCCTAATAATATTCCTGAAGGGAGTCAAAATGTTCTTGTGTAGAGTGCAGCACTATGTTATTGCTCTTATTGCCCTTAAAAAGACATTTTACATTCACTGTAAGTGTGGTACTGTAGGTGTAATCCACAGCACCTCAGGAATCATGTTGACTCTTGTTTACTTGATAAGAGGGGGATCTAGTTTACACAGCTCTCAGTAGCCAGCAGTCACAGAGTCAGATATGGTCAATGAAGCAGTGACACGCTTATCCAAGCACACTGCAGGACTCTACACATGCTTCTAGTGCCATACAATACATTTGAGGCCCTATTAGGAAAAGCTTTATTATTCTAGGTAACTGTTTTTTGGTAATTGATGATTGATTTATTAGTACATTCTGGATTAGTTGAATTTGTTTAACAAAAAATATTATGTGGAAACTTGTTGCCTTATTCAAGGTGCAGATTTTAGACTCTGATCATTATTAAAATTCAGATGACCTACTTCTTGGGCTTTTAAGGACTTATTTTCAGCTTGCTAGAGAGTGTGAGCTGCAATAATTTGGGATGAATGCAAACACTTGTGCACTGCATTTAACTCAGATTTACATAATCAGTGTAATAAATAATGTCAACATGTTGTTTCAGCTCAAACTCAAAGTGTGAAGTTTTGACCAAGAACCATAATGTTTTGCTTCACCTGCTTCCCTGTATTTACAGGAGTCAACAGTGTGCTGCTGCAGACTGGTACACAGCACACAATACAGCGTTGGCGTGTAACAATGCAAACAGGAGCAGGGCTCAAGTATGAACAAGCAGATTGTTGTGAATGTGAAAGAATTTTGTTCAATTCAAATTGTCAGGGGGTAGGTTTAGTAATGTTAAGTTAGTGTAACTGTGCCAATGCACAGTATATGCAGCTGTAAACAGCTCCAGTCTGCATTTCCTGTGTTATCGGGCACACACACAGATCAGCCAGGTCTGTTTGGTTTCTGTGTGTACTCAGCTAAAGAAGTATTTGAAGAGCAGCTGAATTAAAACAAACAAACAAACAAACAAACAAAAAACAAGGGATCTAATAGAGGCAGCAAGTGGGCTTAGGCTGTGTTTGTGTTTTGTGTAGTTTTGTCCTAGTTCAATAGTGCTAATAGTTTCTTATTTTAAATACGTTTAAATGAAATGAGGAACAAAGGCAAATCTTTCAAAATTTGTATTGTGTTTATCAAGAATTAAATACACATTGGAAACATAGAACATAAATATGCCACAAATGTGTTAATTAGATGGTTATATTTTGGTATATTTCAGCATTTCTCAGATTTTCACACTAGACAACTGTGATCACACAATTGCAGAGAATTATCTTTGGACCATATTGTGTGGCATATTCTCTCTCTTCTCTTAAAATGCTTTCCCAGCAAAATAAATAATTGTTTCCTACTGTAAACAAAGGGCTGATCCATCTTTCTATGTTATTAAAAAATGAATAAAAATCAAACATTTCAATAGCAATTGATTCGACCTATTATCACAATGAAGACTGCATAAAAGCTGAGGCAATGATGGAGGTCCATTTGTGGAGGTATGGCCATATTTGATCACAGTGACACGTAGGGGTTTCAGGGACCTGACCAGTTAGATTCACAGGGTTAGAACTGTGACACGTGGCTCTACAGTCGTTTATGGTTCTTTGTTTAACTGCCATTGGTCGGGATTTCAGGAGCTCAAGGGGCCCCAGCAGCCAAACTATTTCTGCTAAATAATGTATGTATCCGGATTTGGTTTAAGAGGAATCCATTCACATGTTGTAGCAAACGTTTTGCAAGGAGAATTCATGCTGATGTGCTGCGGGCTTTGTGTCTTCCAGGCTAGAAGAGACAGAGCATTTCAGCTAGCAACCTGTGATATCATCACCCTTCCCCTCCTTCAGCCACTGATGCAAGTGCTTGTAATGTTACAGTATGGAATGAATGTGGAGTGTGGTTGAAGCAAAAGTAGCTAACTGAATAATTAATATGTTGCCTCAAGGGGAACACTGTGTTTTGCTTTTGTTTGTTTTATAGACTAATAATTCACACGCTTACTTTGGATTTTTGACATATTGTCTCTGTGGGTTTTTTTTTTTTTTTTTTTTATTGTTTGGGTTCAGTGAATCAGTGAAAGTAATATGAGAGACAAGGGTTTTTGTATTCCTGCACTGCATGCATTGAAAGCCTTGCTGAACCTTTGTAAGTGGTGGAATCTGTGATGATCAAGATGACAAGAGAAAGAAAGAAAGAAAACTTACATTAAATGTTTTCCTTCGATAGGTCTATAGGTGTCTGGCAGCTAGCCAATGATAGTCCCTCATTAAACTACTGAGCATATTCAGCCTTTAAGTTCCCACCAGCAACCCTCCACAAAATATTTTCCCACATTCAAAGAGAATAGCTTGGCCATAAAATATATCATTGTTCCACAGGATTTTAGTCAGCCTTTTACTTCACAAGCTTTACAGGTAATATATTTATCTTTTGAAGCTTCAAATCCTATATCGCTGCCTTGAGAAGAGTGGTCTGTAGGAACTTCCTGTTCTTACTTGTAGGATCTCTTCCATCACTGTGAATAAATGAAGTTACCCTGCTGAAAGCCCCGTCTGAGATCTCCAAAGATGATCCTAATGCACCAGAAGTGTCAACCGCTGATTCTTTTTGCCAGGCACATCTGTCCAATACGATTCCTCCTTCTCACCAAGTAGTAACAGCAGACATAAAAATGAGTTGCCCTGCTAACAGGGGAAGTACGGCCAAAAAGTGAAACAAACAAAAAGGAAATAAATGGGAAAAAAGCAGCCAAGAAATGAAGAAAGATCAGCACTCAGCTGGGGGGACTGATCTGTGGAGTGCAGTTGCTAAAATGTCTCACAAAAATAAGTAGTTTTGTAAAAAATTAAAGTGAAAGTGTCAATTAAATACTGTAAAATTATACTTATGGTTGCTACAGTAGATTGTAGTATTTACTATAATGTAGATCCACGAAGGAGAGTGAAGTACAGCTTGTTAAGGAATGTCTCATTGCAAATAACTACAGTGTAAAGTTGGACTTAAAAGGTAATTTGTGCTAGCATCACTTTTAAGTGTGTGAAGAAACCAGATGGTTGTGGCTCCCTGCAGTGCTGTGTACATTTATGCAGAATAGCAGATGTTAAATCGGAGACATGAGTGCTTCACTTTCGCCCCGGCCAGATTTAGTAGTATAATTAGACGATAAATTGGGCACTAACTGCAGAATTTTCTCCCAAATCAAACAACATTATTTGGCAGGTTGTTCGTGTAGCAACAAATCTGCAGCACAGTGAGCAAATACAACAGTGATGTCATATAATTAGCCAAATGATATTTATTAGCATTTGCATCAAAGTGCTGCAGTTTGCTGTATTGTAATGAGTATGATGTGAAAAGACAAGATTTTTATATGCGATGACTCCTGGAAAGCTGAGAGGAGGAAATCGGTATCCTTTGAGGTGCATTTAAATTCAGCACAGCGTCCTGTCTGTCTGATTTTTATTCTCTCTTTAGGTATCTTTTAAACGGAATAGCAAGGGGTCTGGTGTACCATTTAAAACAGCTGCTTCACCTCGTCTTGTAAGGTCTAGTGTTATCAGCAAGTCTGCGCACACGCTGTTGTAATTTAGGTGAAAGCACTTTTTAGTCATGTTTTAGTAATACCAGGCTACTGAGACTTGATATTACAGACATAAAAATATCATTTGAGCTAAAAAAGAAAAAAAAAAAAAAGGCAGATTCACAGAAAAGCCTGGGGGAGCCTCAGAAACCTACCGTTTGTGCATCTGTTTTTTAAATTTTTTAGGGCATATTAAATCTTTTTTTTTTTTTTTTTCTCTCTCTCCTCTTAAATCCACACTATCTGATAGCATTAGCTCGCGGCTGTGGTTTTGATGCCGCCCAACTCTTTCTGCTCTGTTAGCGATCAAGCATGCGGCGCAGAATATATAACCTTGCACAAAAGATGACACTTGAGGCAATTAAACGTTGAAAAGACAGTTATTTTTTTGCTTTTCGTTCCCGAATGAATGAGGACTGGTTCGGGAAAAGGGAATGCTGCAGAATAGCTATGTCAGTGGGATGCCTGGTGACTTTATTTCAAGTAACGTTTGAGTCACTGTATTTAGATGTTTAT
This sequence comes from Anabas testudineus, assembly GCF_900324465.2. Lineage (NCBI taxonomy): Eukaryota > Metazoa > Chordata > Actinopteri > Anabantiformes > Anabantidae > Anabas > Anabas testudineus. The sequence goes on from NC_046627.1 coordinate 27,888,011, forward strand.
ATCTTTAAGAGTAGCTGCTAATGATTTTTTCATTTTAAATAGTCAAGATACAATTAAATCCTACTTGTTTCCCTATTATGCTAAACCAGCATTGTGTTCCTCTACCACTTCCAGACTGTCAGTGATCACCACGGGCATTGGTTTTCCTTAGCAACTGCACTCTAGAGTCAAATCCCCCAGTCTGACTGGCACCCAAAGCAACCAACCAAGCAATACCATTTAGGGCACAGCCCTACCTGTCACTGGTGTTTAATCCACTTTCTTCCTTGTTTTTCCTCCTCATTCTTCTAATTTCTCTCCTCATCATTTTCTTTTTCTGCCTGTCCCTGTTCTATTTTTTTCTGTCTTTCTGTCTTTTTTCATCTGTCTCTTTTGGGCCATGCCTATGCCAGGTAACCATCTCAGTGGATGGTATATTGACCACCACTGGTTATACCCAGGAAGATTACACGATGCTGGGCTCGGATGACTTCTTCTACATTGGAGGGAGCCCAAACACCGCTGATTTGCCCGGATCTCCAGTCAGCAACAACTTCATGGGCTGCCTTAAAGATGTGAGTAGCACTGTGTGATTGTGTACCTAGAAATTGTAGGTAGTTGATCAGACATGTAACAGTGTACACACTTATCATTGCACTTTATACCCATGTATCAAGCTTCTAAACTATTTAGATCACACCTTTCTGCATTGTTTGATTAATTTAAAACATCACATGTAGCTATGTTGCCTCATACAAAGGTGTGTTAATTTTACCTGTTCATCTGTGATATAACATCATCCTCACACACACTTACACATCTTCATTGATTCTAACACAATCACGCAATAATCAACACTTTGTGTAGCTATACCTCCCATGTATGAGAACACGAGGTGCCAGACATACAGTACCCTGAATTACTTCCTGCTGATCACTTCCTTCATACTTCCTCCCTCTCTTCTGAACCACACTACAGACTAAACACAGGCAGAAGATGTGGAACACACCACGGGGATGGCAGAAAATGAGACAAATTTTGATTTATACTTTAACCGTGCAAGCATACACACTCATTCATGGATGGTTATGTAGAGGACAGTTGCCTTATAAAACTTTATTTCTTCAACTTTGATAAAAATTGACTTTTATTTTCGCCAGGGCTTTAATTCACAGCTTTAACAAGCTGTCTAGAGGACCAATCAGAGCTTAAAGTATTATGCCCTTGTAAATGTAATGACTTGTATAGAGACGACGCAACATGGTGCCATCGCATTTCCTCATAAAACCACACTGATTGAATAAGTAATTACTTTTGCCATCACTTCTAATGGATTGCACAGTAATCGCCCTATCTCTAACTTAATTATGCCTGTAGAATTACATTTTCATTATTTGGGTTGCTATCGGAAGAATCCCTAGTGGGTCTTAAACTTCTCAAGGCGTTTAACTATCCTCTCTCTCATCAAGACTCAAGGCTGGATTTACAGTCAACGTACAGCTCGAGCACAGGAAGGGTGAGGGGGGTGTGAACAGTTGGAAAACTGACAATAACGAGAGCTAACAGCAACAAATGAAGGTGAAAGAGAAGAGGCAATGTTGTCAAAGAGCTGGAAATGGAGCTTTAAAACAGATGGTTGGAGAGGAGAGTGTTCAACTGAGAGACGCTGTGGTCTCCCAGTAAGTAGCTAAGTGACAGTAGATGTTGCACCGAGAAAAAATGTTGGCGGTGCAAGTTGTAGGTATAGAATTAAAAAGAGAAAAATCTTTCAAACAAATGTGTGGAAACATTTTTAAGGTAAAGGTGAGAGAAGCCAATAGCTTCCAGAAAAAATCCACAAGAGAAGTGGTGTTGGCGTACACAACATCAGGCATTCAGGCAAGTTTGACCTTGTGCGAAGGGTTTCATTTTTCATTTGGCAGCTTGGGTTTGCAGGGTTAGCACTGCAAAACGTATCTTAAAACTTTCTGTAATTAAGGATAGGATCTTCTTGTTTTTCTCAAATCTATGTTAATTGTTTGCTGTGAACATGAGGCTGTTAGTCCCAGTTCATATGTGCCTTGTGCCTGCTGCAGATAGAGAATTTTAAGATGTTCATATTGTACTGTAGTAAAGGGTGGTGTATGTGTAGACCTTATAGACTGTACATGGGTCGCCCTGGGATCTTATTTGGACTCCTTGAGAGAGTAAACGTCTAAAAACTGGAGATGCTGATGGAGCTTTGACTTCTCCTTGCAAAACAATCAATACATGTAAGGCACAATACCACATGGTGTAGTTTTAGGTGTTGAAGGTATATTTATACGTTAGAAAGATGCCTGATCCTGACTAGAGCATACAGGAGATTACTGGTTGTTTTTCTTCACATTTACGTCTTACAAACTCAGTTTTACAGCAGTGGTCAAGCTCTAATGACTACATCCACAGAACTGGGCCAGAAAGGTAACCATGCAGAAAGGCGCTGAGAAAACCTACAATGAGAGCAACTCAGAGCACCAGGTAGAGTAGTAGTAGCTGAAAGTAAAAAGCAAAGTGAGCGTTTGGGGGACGGACTGCGGTGTGTTTCATCTTGTGCTAGTTCAGTGACACAGCTTGGATTATCAGTGGTGTTATGGTCTGGGGCAAGGCTTTCATGCTGCCACCGTGGTCAAACTCCTTTGATACGCTTCGCCAGCACCCTCCAGGCAGCCAAAAATTTAAAGGAAAAGCACAGCAGAAGACGAGTAAAAAAAAGGCACAAAAAGAAGCTCTGAAACCTTATGAAGTTTTTATTTGCTCTGTATGTGTGTGTGTGTGTGTGTGTTTTATCAAAGTGTGTTTTCAAAGTCACCCGCATGCTACGATCATACACCGTGTGCTGTATCTGTGTTTTCTAGGCTCCCAGTCAGAGTGGTGGGGTGTGAAATCGGGTCTCTGTGCTCCCCAGCCCCCAAGTCTTGCTTCCACAGATTCTTCCCTTCTTCTGCACATTCACCATCTGTCTCCCCGCTGCACCCTCCACCTCTCCGTCTCTCTCCGAGACAGTGACCTTGAGTGACCCTCCCTTCGTTTCAGTTCTTCCTTTACACTCTATCCCTTTCTGCCCTCCTGCTTATCTTGCTCACTCGGCCCACCTCTCTCTGCCTCTCATCTTCCCTTTCTCGAGGGCAGTTTTGTGTAATTAAGTCCATGGTAGCGCTGTGGGTACGCCAGCTTTGCCATCCTGACAGCCAAATTAAAAATTGATTTCTTCGACTGATTCCCTGCACGGGATGAATGCTCGCGCCCTCCTCCTTGCCCTCACCCTCTTTCACTCTCTCTCCATTCTTGCCCTCCCAACTTCATATCATTGCTCTATCTCTTCGTCTTCAACTTCCTTTCGAGTCTCACCTTTGTTTCTTGATAAAATCTTTTTGGAGTCACCCATCCCCCTCACTCACATGCCACTTTGTGTGGCTTCTAGCTGGAAGGTCGAACTGCACAAGGTGTTAGTTAATGTCACTAAAGCTGATAAAAATACAGTATAAAATATTTGTTAAATGAATTAGTCAACACCTAACACCAGTACTGATTACTATGTTGTCTATGAACTCTGTGCAGTGTCTCTACAGACTTACTGTATACTGTTTGGTACATGGGCACATTGAACATTCACAACCTCAAGTAAAACAAGAAAAAAACATGGTTATTTTTGTTCCGCTGACCTGCAGTACAGGGTTTCTCAGTGACAAACCAAACCAGCAGAGTCACCCTGAGGAACGCTTTGCCCCTGTGTTCGTCATAGCATTAGAACTCTATGAAAGCTAAAGTCCATGATGTTCACGCATGCGTCGCTGAAACACAAAAACACTCTGTGTCTCTGATACTAAATCAATAAATTGTATTTTTATCTTAAAAATTGAGATCAAAAGAGGGCACAAAACTACATTACTAGAAAATAATAACTCTGCTCCTTGATTCAAAGTTGTTAAACCTTTGACAGTCTGCTGTGTATTAGTGGACGAAGCTAGCAAGCTTCTCTGCATTGGGTGATTTGGTTCATTAGAGAAGCTGTTGAGACCTGCCCACCTAATATTGAAGGAGACATATTACAGAATGTCTGTATAAAGCCAGACGGCCTCAAGGGTTTGAAAAATACGAAAGAAAGGTGCATGATGTAGACGCTTAGCCAGCACATGCATTTGTACAGAACCTGGCCCTGACTGAGTGCAGGTTGTCTGGGTCCTTTACTTTACAAAGGCACACTTTATTTGATGCATGTTTCAAATTCAGCACTGCGTGTCTCACACTCTGTAGTGCCCCCATGCACCCTGCTGTCCCTCTGTTATCCTCGTCTTTCTCTGATTTGGCATTCAGCACCATCTTCTCCTGCCTCCCTCATGGCTTACTTTCTCCTTGTCTTCTCCGACTTTTTTGTGTCCTGCTATTTGCTTTTGACAACGCCGCTCTTTTATGTGCGTTCTTTTGCTGGAGACACAATGGAAGATTTTACTGACTGTGAGAAGATGCCTAATGCTTAATAACCAGCTAGCACATAATAATATGTCTTGCCCTTGCTGAAGCGAACATGCTGACTGGCATGCTGGATTTGGACAAACACGCTACGAGGGCTTTTAAATTTTCACCAGAATGATATGTAAACACTGAAATGAGCAGAAATGTCTAAGCAGCAATAGACATGTTTGCTACCTGCAATCTAAACTTTAAAACTAACTCTCCTCTGAACATCACACACTATCACAGATAGCACTGGAGCAACCTAATTCTCTCTGGCAGCCTTCTGTAACTGACTGCATTCACCCACTAAAGTAACCGTCTAACAGCTGCCTCTTCCTCTGTGAACCGATTTCTTCTTTAGTTTTTCTTTTATCTGTCTTTTTTTTGTGTAAGATTTAATTTTGGATATGTTTTTTGCCTTTAATTTAGAGACTCTTATAAAGTAGTGAGAAAAAAAACAAGGGAGAAGGAAAGGGGTATGACATGCAGCAAAGGTCCCCAGCGAAAACTAAATAAGTCTGGCTCTGACACATACTTGAGGTCAGACTGGCTACACATAAGCTCTGTTTATACTACAGTCTGATCATATTTGGATAGTGAATATATCATGTATGTTCAACATTATATTTGAGGCAAGAGTGCTTTTTGTGAGAGAACTTTAATTTAAGGGTTTGGTCAGAATTATTGTTGTGTGTTGGAGATAGACCACCAGTTTTGTTGCCTCTCCACTGTACTGTACTTATAATCTATGAGCCATGCTTTAGAAATACTGTGAACACAGGGAATCAGTCTCCTGTGCCCTTGCAGATATTATGGATTTACAATAAGAGTGCATGTGAGTGGACGTCACTTCCTTGTAAATGCACTTGTTGTTGTGATTGGTGACATACTCAACTGCACAAAATCCTTTTGACATTAGACTAGTCCTCATATTGAATGCTAAGTTTAGTAATTCATGTTTGTGCCTGTGACATTACATATCTGCCTCATCAGCTAGTTTATACATGTTTTTCAAAGGTCTCGTTGCCTTTTTACTTTGTACAGTTTGCATTAGAGGCAGATGCACATATGGTTCACAAGAATTTTAGTTGTACTCTCAGTGTTTGTGTGTGTTTGTGAGGGGATCAGCCCTTAGGTAAATTCTCACAAACACTGATACAAAAAGGACTAAACATAGCAGAAAAAGTAAACCAGAACTGTCCCCTTTGCCCTTGAAGTTGAGGTGTCCATGAAGCTCTAGGACACTGGTCAGTGAGTTCATGTTCATTTCTTTTTCCTGCATGCTGTATCATACTTTGCATAAGACATATTCATCTCACCAGGCTACATTTTTGTAGATATGTAGCAGCATGGGTAGCCCAAAATAAATACCTTAACATAAATAAATAAATAAAATAAATCCTCTCTGTCCTCCCACTGCCTTTTTTCTTTTTCACGTACCCTTCTTTTTTCACCTTAACACCTTAAGCCAGGCAAGCTCACACCATATTAGCTGCCAGTTTTAGCGTTATCATGGCTAATTACCAGGACTAATCTCTGCTAATGACGACATTATGAGGTGTACAGTACATGTGGCAGCGTGGCCAATGTAGGAGATAACCAAAAGAGGCTTAAGTTCAAGAATAACCCAGCATATGTGTTCTTGTGATTCATTCTGTGCCTGTGCGTAGGTGTGGTGTTTGACACAGAGGAAGAGGTAGCAGGAGAGAATAAGCATACATGGGAAAAAATAAGTGAGATTGGAGGGCGTTTGAAAGAGATGCTGTGAAGGGTGATGGGAAATGACAGCGGCAGTCTGGTGAAATTACCAATCAGAAGCCAATTCAGTAAATCTGGTCACACTGGACGAGCATTCCAGTAGTGCAAATCTGAAAGCAGGCCAAACTAACTTAAAACACAAATAAGACTTCAATATTCCTTTAACAGCTGTGCGTAATTTATATTTTTATTTGTGGCAACCTACTGATATAGTTTTGTATGAATTCCAATTGCTAAACTTAACTCCAAATGTGGGACAATATAGGACAATATTTCTTCCAAACCTTTATCTGAAATGTTTTGTTTTGGTTCCTGCTGCTCCGAAAGGTACGTTTAAAAATAAGAAGCAGTCCAGTTTGCAGTGTGTGTCCATATGGAAAAGAGATCACAAGCCAGGGAAATCTGTGATCTATATATATATATATATATATATATATATATATATATATATATATATATATATATATATATATATATATATATATATAAATAAACTTGTGGGCAGGCTAAAGCATGACAACCACGCATATGAGAGCTGATAGGACCACGACAAGATGTTCTGAACTGTTCAACAGAACATGTCTCCTGTCGGGATCAAACCTGAGACTTTTCAGTAACATAACAATCCCTCTACAGCAGCAGAAAACAAAGATATACATGTAGGAAAGTCTTTTTTTTTTTCGAATCCTTTTTACCTGTCAGGGAATATATGCTGGTGTGTGTGAGAGAGCACGAGGAGCGCTCTGATCACAGGCGCACATAAGAACACAAAGACCTCAGCTGCTTCACACTATTACCTTGAGCATGGTAATAGTACCTCTGTCTACAGAGTTTTCAGCAAATAAAAGGAACACTAAAACTCTGACAGACAAGGATAATTTACTTTTCCTTTAGCACTTAATCCATTATGAATGCTCACTGTGAGAAATAGACACACACTTTGAGCTGAAACAATGGAGCTGTACTTCATCAAAGGCTGTCTGAGACATTTGCATTAAGGCTGTAGGCAACATTCGCTTGTCCCTGCGTTTGGATGTGCCCTGGAACCTTTTCATTTGTGTTCCATTTATTGTGCATGTAGTGTACGCTGCCGTTTCTGAGCTTCATGTTTTGTGCAAGAACAGTTTGTACACTTTATGGATTTGACCAAGAGTGAGGGGTTTATAAAGCGGTGATACACACCCACATGCAGACATCCGTAAATTCAATAAAAGCATGCCTTGAGCAACACGGTGGCCCCGAGTGGTTGCTCAGTGTTTTCAAAGGCTGTGTGAAGTGTGAAGGATTTCCTTACCAAATCAAGCAACATCAGTAAACTCAGCACTCATCTGACCTAAATTTCTTGTTCGGGAATTGGTTAAAGCAGCGTCTGTAGTACATTCTATTGATTTTGTTTTTACACTGCTGTTCAACAGAAAGTCGTGTATTTCATTCATGTTTTGATTCTTCATTTCCCCATGCTGACAAGATTTTCCAGCAGCTACTCTAACTGACACTTGAAATTAATTTGGGCAATTAGGATGCATCTGCAGGCTTCATTGTGTTTCTAGGCAACATAATGCCCACTTATAATGTCATTCTACAGGGCTTATTTGAATCCACAATCATGTCACTGCCGCTATGTAAAAAAACATTTCCACTAACAGTTTGCTTTCCTCCCTGCTCTAGGTGGTGTACAAGAACAATGACTTCAAGCTGGAGCTGTCTCGGCTGGCCATCGAGCGCGACCCTAAAATCACCCTAAATGGTGACTTGGTGTTCCGCTGCGAGGACGTGGCAGCCCTGGACCCAGTCACCTTTGAGACCCCCGAGTCCTACATATCCCTGCCCAAGTGGAACACCAAGAAGACGGGATCCATCTCCTTCGACTTCCGCACCACAGAGCCCAGCGGTCTCCTGCTGTTCAGCCACGGCCGCCCTCAGGGACCCAAAGAGCAGAAACCTGGCAGGGAACTGAAGACTGACTACTTTGCCATGGAGCTCCTGGATGGGTATTTGTACCTGTTGATCGATATGGGCTCTGGCAAAACGAAGCTGAAGGCCAGCAACAAGAAGGTCAATGATGGGGACTGGTGCCATGTGGATTTCCAGAGGGAAGGGAGGAAAGGTGAGGCCTGCTTTAACCCCTTGTCACTGTTTGTTAAGACGGACTCCTCGTTTGTGACTTCTGCAGCTGACAGGAAGGATTCACTGGAACTGGAACTAGGACTCTGATCAATCTATTTATTAATATTGGTTTATCTTTGATCCCTACTTGTTAGATACTAATGCTTCTGACTGCATGTGGTCACAACAGGAGCATCTGCATGCTTGAGTGTGTGGTGTCTGATGAATGAGCTGTAGGTGGGCAAGCTCCTTGGACATTATAACTCCCCTTAATGGCGTCTTATAATGAGGAAGTGTGTGTGTGTGTGTGCGCGCGCGCGTGTTTGTGAGAGAGAGAGAGCGTGTACATGTACGTGTGTGTGTGTGTGCGTGTGTGCATGTGATCTCACTGCTGTTCCTGCTGTAATTGGCTTTTAATAGAAAATTAAGACGGAGTCGTTAATCACAGGAAGAGAGAGGGCCTTTTGTTTCACCCACTCCCTGCTGCATTCTGCTTCTCTTCTCCTCCATTTAGCCTATCATAGACACATTAGACAAACACACACACACACACACACACACACAGACATTGTGCTGTCATTTATTCTCCCTGTCTTTTGTCTGTCCCTTTGTCTGTGTTTTATGCCCCTAAATTATACAGTGCACTTACTGCTCTTTCGTCTCACTTGTCCACTCACCTACTTCCCCAGTCACTACGACCACCCCCTCCCATACACACACAAACTCTCACTCATCCACCTATCCAGACCATATGTCTTTATTCATCTACACTTTCTCTCAAATTTGTTAAAATTCACTTTTCGCCTTCTGCTAAATACAAAACACATGCTCAGAGAAAACACGGACAGACATCACACATACGAGCCTCCTTATTTGGAATTAATGTAGCAGTGTTTTGCAAAAGGTTTTCTGTTTTAGCATTTAGTAGATAACATTGTCCTCTGTTCTTCTTTGTAATTGTGTCCTTCAGGATCTATCTCAGTCAACAGCCGCAGCATGCCCTTCAGCTCCCCAGAGGGCAGTGAAATCCTGGACCTGGACAGTGAAATGTACCTGGGCGGGCTGCCTGAGTCTAAGTCAGACCTCATCCTGCCGCCCGAGGTTTGGACAGCACTCCTCAACTATGGCTTCGTAGGTTGTGTTCGTGACCTCTTCATCGACGGCAAGAGCCGCGACGTCCGCCGCCTAGCTGAGATCCAGAGTGCGCTGGGTGTCAGCAGTTTCTGCACCCGTGAGCTCCAGAAGCGGTGCAGCAGTGCCCCCTGTGGCAATGGAGGTCTGTGCAAAGAGGGCTGGAACCGCTACATTTGTGACTGCATCGGCACTGGATACCTGGGAACTAACTGTGAGATAGGTAATGAGAACAGTTGTTTACAGTGGTGCACAAAATGCAGTGCGATCATTCTGTTTAATTTAGGCACCATGCATGACGGTGTAGTAAAGTGCAAAGGGAATTACAGATGGTCCCTACATGAAACAATGAAAAGTTGTTAAGTGATTAGTGTTGTACACTCCAGAGCAAGAAAAACAAGTGTAGAACGAGCATTCAGACAATGGGCTGTCTTGTAGTTGACAAAACCAAACAGCTGCTCGATAAAAGGAAGAAGAAATCCACAGGGAAGTTTGTGCTGCCCAAATGCCACCCAAAGCTGGGTGGCACTACAGCCCACTGGCTGGGGGGGGGGGGCTATACTGTGGCTGCACTGCTCAGAGCCTGGCAGCAGTGTGGCAGAGCAGCCATTCCTACTGCTGCCATCTGTGCCAGTCACGCAAACCCAGGTGGCGCACGCACGCCACAGCAATGCGAGGTGAGCTAGTCAAATAGCACCACGTAGGTCTGATTCATCCCAATTAGCTGCAGGCGCCTCACTTCATGGTTTGTCTTTGCACGTCTGTGGGTGTGAGCGAGCCATGACAGTGCGGGATTTTGAGGGACAAGGAGGGTAATGAGGGAAGGAGAGATTGGATTCAAATCAGGACAGTGGAGGTGGAGGATAAAATGTCTTTATTCTGAAGCTTGATATTTTCACAGTTGAGTCTCTGGATGCTCAGAAGGTAGACGTGGGCTCTGTGGCGCTCTTCTGCCATCTAGCGGTGTTTTGTGTTGCTGCAGAAGTGTGGCAAAGGGAACTAATAAACCACCACATATTTCTATGTGTCAGTAGACAGAGTGCATAGATTAACAGTGTGTATGGACAATCAATGATATTGATTAAACCAAGGAAACCCAGAGGATATTACATGGTTCCTCCAAAGCCAAATAAAAATGAACAGCACTGATGGAGCTTTGTGTAGAGGAGGTGGGAAAACAGTGAATATTGTTGGTGAAATATCGATTGTGTTGATTGATTAATAGAATAATGCTGCGTTTGAATCACATTTTGTGTAAGTGGAGCAATTATTCAAGCGGCTGAACAACTAGCACACACACACACACACACACACACACACACACACATAGATCACCAATGCAGAGGTTACAGGAGAGGGTTACATTTGAAATGGTAGCATCTTGCCCTACATGTTATGTGTCACTCCTTTCTCTTTGATTCTATCCAGAGGCGACAGTGCTGAGCTATGACGGCAGCATGTACCTGAAAATCATTATGCCAGTCACCATGCACACGGAGGCAGAGGACGTGGCGCTGCGCTTCATGTCTCAGCGGGCGTATGGCTTGCTCATGGCCACCACCTCCAAGGAGTCTGCAGACACCCTGCGACTCGAGCTGGACGGAGGCCGCGTCAAACTTACCGTGAACCTCGGTAGGTCGCCGTGGTTCATCGTGGATGTCCCCCGGCTAACTCTTTTCCCTTCTCATCCCCTGTCTTGTCATCTTCACGCTGTATTTTCACATTGTGTACTACTGACCTGAAAAGGATGGTTTGACATGTTGAGTTTCACGCCATCATTTTTGATCCATTGTCCGGTAGTTGGGTGAAAAAGCTTCGAAATTTGTCCCTCAGTTACATCCGATTAGTTTGATTTGATCCAGTAAGCTAACAGTACAGTTGATTAAAACGAGAATTGCCCACACTCACTGAGGTACAAATAAAGAAACTTCTCCACCGTAAACTCAAAGTGCTTGCTGCAGGAAAATAAGACTAAACTCCCAATCTAAAGGCATCCTTCGAACTTCGGGACTCAAGTGGAGCCCCCCTGCAGCCATTTCTGTTCCATATTCTTTGACTCCTTGTGCCACCCCATTCTGTCTGCGCCTATCCCTTTCTTTTTGTTCCCTGTGAAGCCCCGTAGCACATCCTACCATCAAAAAGCTCCATCTCTAACAGTATCCCTGGCCTGACCCTGACACTTAACCTGCAAACTTGTCTCTAGAAGCTTCAAGGTGGCCTCACCCCTGTCTTGCTCTCACTTGTGGCTCTGCTCCATTCCCTTTTTTTATTGTGAGGAGTTAGCTGAGGGCCTGGTTGGCTTCACTTGTGCCCAGCAGCGGTGATGAGAGAGGAGATAGGCGATAGGAAGGAGATAGGAATCCTCATAATAAGCAATTACGGATGAGTTCAAAGAAGAAGGGGGTGTAAAGAGGTCTGAAAGGCGAGCTTAGTGTGAAGAAGGTCAGAGAAATTGTAGGGTAAGGTTCATAAGATGGATGGTTTCATGGAGGAAGCAAATGCATTCCCTTTAATAACTAGCTGCAGGAACGCAGACCTTTTGGCTTATTAAAATTTCATTGCAATGAATATTAGCACTCTGGGGAAGATAGATATGACCTTCCATCTTTGGACACTTTCATTTGTGTCCTGATCTTTTTTTTAAAGAACAAACTTTCAGCAGTGAAACAGGGGGAGCATGACACGGGTGCACACGCGCAATCTGGGAGCTCAAGCCACCGTAGAGACAGGAAGAGGGTCGGTGGGATAAACAAAGGAGGCCATTCCTCTTTTACTCTTTTCTATCTCCTCCTCTCTGTCGCTGTCTTTCTCTGCTGCTCATAAACACCCCACCGAGACTCAGAAGATGGAACTTTTCATCCCTTCAACGGCCTGTATGTCTGCGGCCCTCGGATCAAACAGTCAGAGAGACCGGCTCACAGCTGTAGTGGAAGTTGCAAACGCTAACCTGCGACGCACAGGTCCGCAGCCTGATGTACCGCACGCACGCACGCTCGCGGCTTGTGGATAATGCACCCAAGTGCTCAGCTGAATCTGTATTCTAGTGCCGGTTCTGTTTTCTACTGGGCTTAAATGATACCACAAGTCAAAACATTAACTGACATAGTGCTGCTGAGGAATTTCATAGCTCTTCTGAAATTAATTAGCAACTAAAGTGAAATGCATCCCATAATCTTCAGAGAATACTCACTCGATATCTGTTAAGTCTTTAATCCTTGTTCAGATAGTTAAAATCCTGCTAATGTTTTACTAAAAAGGCTATAATTGGACAGATTCAGCCCTAATGATATTCATTAGTGATGGAACCTGTTCGGTGTGTCTGCCACTGTTAACGACGACAACTTGCACATTCTAGTGTAACACTGTCAGACTCACTGTTCATTACTGAGCTGTGAGATCCACATCATGCAGGGACCACTTTAACATTTTTGACAACTATTGCACAAGCGGGGCTTCTATACGCCCATATTTTTACCGTTTTTTATTAATTTTTTTTCCCCCCAGCTGTATTTGTATTACTCACACCGTCTCTGCAGAGTGACGCCGGTCCCTGGCTGTTTGTGTCCACTATTCTGTCGCGGTTGACAGCTCGAGACCGCAACCCAGCCACACTGCCACATGCACATAGAGAGCGCAGCCACTCGAAGAGGCAGAAAAGAAATAGATTAGTTTCAAGAAATGTGAATCTGTGGTGAATAACTATTTGATACTTTAATGCATCCCTAAAGGAACTCTCCATTTTCTACTCTCCACCCAGAGGGGAGTCAAAGGTCAGAGCAGGATTCAGTGTCTTGCTCTTAACCAGACCTTGTAAAATAATAACGCTTTTCACTGTGGCACCACTCAGAGCCAATAATACACCAGCAGAGTCTTATTTCTCGTGGCTTGTGTGCACCAGGCGTGAGGTTGGCTGGGATGTGCAGATCACCCTTTTCTGTCATTTACACTGTTTGGGTTTTTTTCTCACGCCCCAAAGTGCTGCAGAAGGCAAACTGTCAGGAGAGCGGGCTAAAGCTAAAGGCGTGACACTTTGCATCTGCTCTAGTGACGGCACCACAGATGCGTGAATAAAGGTATTTGTATAAAGTGTGAGCGTAATGGGCTCGCAACATTTGTTTACAGCCCGAGTCAAGAAAGCACAGACTTTCTAATAAATCAGGTGAAAATATGTCATGAAGCTGAAATTATTAGGCTCTATCTGACCTCATGAATGAAGTAGATCATATATTTTTTACGTTTTAACTACAGTGTCACTAAGATTATTATACAAAAAAGAAAAGCACATAGAATATTTAGCAGTAAGCGGCTGGACAGTGTAGTGGTAAGCTCGCCGCCCTCGATGCAGGAGACTGGGGATTGAATCCTACCTGCAGTAGGGGTCCTGGTAATAAACACCTACCCTGCCTTTGTACCTTGTTTACTATAAGTTGCTTTGGATAAAAGCATCTGTTAAATGTACCAGATAGAACCTTATAATTCCAAATACACTATTTGTATTTAGGTGATTGTTCCTGAAATCACTTTAACACACACTCCAGAAATATGAAGCATACCTCTTGCCTTCTGCTGTGTTTTGGGCGGGATCATGTGGAAAGAGGGATGGATGATGGGACTGATGGAGGGAAAGGGTGATCCTGACTCAGAGCCTGTCCCCGGATGGTGGCCCCAGAGCAATGCTTGGTTGTCTGCAGAATGTACCTTGAAGGATGTAAAATGTCTTTTTCTCTCTCTCTCTCTTTACTCTTTCTCTCTTGTTTCTTTCTGTCTGTCTCTTTCTTTCTCCTTTTCTTTTTATTTGATCTCACCATTTCGCTCTCTCTCCTGCCAGATTGTATCAGGATAGACTGTAGCCTCAGTAAGTGGTTTCTATCCATTTTTCTGACTAAAATGTATCTGTCTATCTCATCTTGATTGTGTGCAGTCGCCCTTTTCTGCCTTCAGCTCCTGACCTCATGCTGAGTAACAACCTTCCTCATAATCTTTTTTCATCTTTTTTTATACTTATTTTCGTACTTTTGAAAAAGCATCGGTTTAATTTTTTTTTTTTTCTCCCACCCCCACTGCATGCTTTTTCATTTTTCACTTCGCATCATTTCTATCTCACCCCTCTTCTTTATGTAACACACGATCTAAGTTGTATTTTTCTTCTCTCCACAAGTTCTGTCACTTTAATTTCCCCTTTTCTGTCAGAGATTTAATTAATGTTTCACTTGCATAATTATTAGGAGTTTCCATCCTGCAATCCTTGAGATTGAGAAATTATTTCATTGCCTCTGCCATGCCTATTATCCATTCTATTCATTTTCCTGTCAACCTTCTCCAACAACACATTCAGAAAAGGGCAACTTGACACTCCCCTGTTGGATGTTCCTATTTTCTATTATGTGGCGCTGAGCCTTGGCTCCACTCTGCTGCACACACAGGTGTTGCTTGTTTTCTGTGTGGGGCAAACTGTAGTTTGAGTCCCCAGAAAGCTAATTGCTTATCCACCGAGAGACGGCACCACCTGCTGCGTGCTTGTTTTCGGAGAAAGCTAATGTTTTTCTGCCCCATGCTGACAGAATGATAGCAAACTGTTATTTCTATCATGGCCACTGACAATTCAGCAACTAGCCCACAGGTAGGTGCTGCCAACCAAAGTGACAAAAATGGAGAAAACCTCTTGTTTGCCACAGTGTTTGTCTGTCTGCGTGCGTGTTCATCAGTTTATAAGGCTTTGTGTGTGCATAATGCTGAGGGAGCACATAGAGATACAATTATCCATACTACATAGTGCTTTTTCTTTGCCTTTTCTACCCTCAAATACCCAACACCGCGCTTTTTGAGAACTAGAGTATTTTATTTGGCATTGCTAGTCAGGACCGTGAAGTTCAAATAAGATTCAGACTGAAAAAACTGTCAGTGGAAGATACGTCTGAGTCATCCATCAATGCTTTTGTACATGTGTCTGTAAAATTTACTTCTACACAGATTATGTTAGACGTTATGGAGTGCGATCCAAAAAACTGCAACCACCTCCACCAGGCATGGAATTCAGTCTATGATGAATGTCACCACTTACTATGTGTGGAGCCACGAGCATGGCACCCGTAGAAGCAATGTTTGAAGAGGTCCATATCCCAGATAGACCACTAGATGTCATCCACACACTGGGAATAGTGTGCGGATTCCTCTGCAGGATTTTCTCTTTATCTCACCACTCTAAACCATTTCTCTTTCAGGCCAGTTAAAACTGATTTAGATTCTGCTTTTGTTGTTAATCATCTCATCAGGTCAAGTAGTTGAGGTCATGACAGATTTTTGCGTTCTAATGTGAGTAATTTCTGCAGGTAGAGGATGTCAGGAGGTCTTCCAGTTTAGTTAAAACTCTCCTTATTCTTCATGCTGCCAGTCTTTCTTCACAGAGCTACCCCTAAAATGGAAAGAGCACTTTGGTCACAGACTGCCACAGACTTGAAATACTGGGTTTTGCCACTTGTTTGAGGAATATTTTCTTTAACCTTTATATTTCTTGGTTGATTGAGCACACTTGTACAGCTGTGCCTTGCTTCATGGCCACTCAGTCACACAAAACACTATATAAAAGATTCCAAAATGCGAGCATGTGAGTTTATAAGGGGGTATGTGAGGGAATGGGAGAGATAGGAAAAAGAAAAAGAGGGAGCAGAGCAGTCAGAGTTACACACAACTATTTATTCAATAGCATGGCATCCTCCAGAGCCATACGGTAACTAAAGCCTTAAATTTGAACACCAGGATACCATATTCTGCCTCCTGCCTCCACACAGATATGTTTTTCTCGCTTATATTTAACAAAGCTTCAGTGGCAGGTTTTAATAGAACGAAACCTTAGCAGGATAAGTGGCGCTATTAGTGTGACACTTAATGCATAGACATTTGTCTACTGCGCTCGCTGAAAAAGCCACTGAGTTCTGGAGTAAAATTCTAAATACCAGATGAAAATTTGTTTTATTATCCAGGGCAGCTTCTCTGCAGCTATACGGCATATCTACAATGCCTTAATAAATAACAACAGTAAATCGTTTGCACAGCAGAACAGCATGGGTCACAAGACATTCTAATTTTCCACCTTGATATTACTAATGCGTACATTTTCTATGTGGTATTAGTGAACGAGAGATGTTTACTGTATGTTAAGTAGGATATGAAAGTGTGCAAATTAAGTTTCAAATAGGTCTCACAGCCCCTAGTATGGATCCCCTGCAGCTCGACTTAAAGATAAACACTGATCCCACCGATCCTACTGCACCATAACTTGTAGTATAAAAACATGCATACAGATTGATCAATAGAAACACAATACTATTACACAGTATGTGTGATTGTAGGAGTGTTGGAGCCCAAGAGGATGAAGCTAATACCTAAGCTAGTGCTGATGAGGATCCTTAGAAAGATCCAGAATGAAACAAAGGAAGGAAGGAAGGTAGAGTGAGGGGTTACTGTTGTTGTGGTGCTAACACTGCTGCTACCACTGTTGCAGCCAAACACTGTTTAGTAGCGTGTTGCATACCGTTAACTACCGACACTTGTGACCTTGCTATTTGCTTTCCTTGGCTCAGAAAGTGAAAGAACCTTGTGTTCATGATGCAAAATAATGTGGCCGCACTTTCTCACCGTAAAGGATCTGCACAGGATATGGGGCAGAGCTGTAGCCCTCGGCTCCGGCCAGGTCAGGGCGTCAGGCTGATAATATCTGTTTGGAAGGTCGCCTTTCAGCAGCCGCCAGCGCTTTCTCCTAGCACCAGATGAGATGAGATTTGGCGGGACATATGGGCACTATGTTGGGCGCGAGATTTCAGTCTGCTAACGCCAGCCCCTTTGGCCCGTCCACCTGCGAGTACTGTACTTATTCCTTGAAACACCAACAGTTCGTTGTATGAGTGTTCAGAAGACACAGACACACACACTGCACGATGAGGTTCCCTGCCATTTACAATCAGTAAATATGTATGTATATTTGGATAATGTTTCCACCTGCTCCCTTCAGTGGAGACTTTCTAGATCTACCCACATAAATATGTGCAATTTGTCTTTGTCTTAGCCTTTGTTAGTATATATGCTGAGTTCCTGTTTAACTGTTCAGCTGGTTTGTTTTAACATTCAGCCTTATTTTACGCAGCCTTATTTATTTTAGTTACTTTGCAGATGTATATTTCTAATATAAAGTAAAGTAAGTTCTGATGTACTGTTATGGATCATCCACCCGTATCCACCAGTGGTTAAACTCCTTTAGTTTCTAAATAACAGAGATAAGGGGCCATTATTCTTTTATTCTATTATTGATTACCTTTTATTAATGATTTATTAGAGCTTCCTTTCCCTAATTGTTTACTTACAGCATAAATATAAAATGAGATCACACTAAATATTTTCTCCCTGTTCAATTTACTAGTGTGTAGCCCCCCAGCATTTGTTTTTTATATTGCGATGCGAAGTGTCACATTTGTGTTACATTAGTTAGTCTTTCGAAATAATCTATATCTATATCTATATTTATATCTATATTTATATCTATATAGTTCAGTTTAATTCTGAGCATTCTTTGAGCCATGGCAGTCAGTGCTGCTCACTTCTCAGCTCTTTCCAAACAAGCTCTTCTTGCCACCTCTGGTAGAGTGAAACATCACTGTGTGGGCGGTAGAAATTTCTTTCCCAAGAAAGTAAGAGTATTTTATGTATCGGATGAAAAAATATGGAGGGTTTTGTATATGGATATATTGACCAGTGGCGTGAGAGAGCGTGAGCGAGTGTTGCTAACCTGACAAAAATAAAAGCCGTGGTATCAAATTAATTGCAAAAGGCAAACCAAGATAGGGAAATCAATCCATTTGGAAGCGTGCACAGTATCCTATTGATTTTCATTTAGTAGTAACTAAAAACCCCAGTATATGTTTCTAGTGACCTACTGCTTTTCCTATAATTGAGTAATTTTGCAGCTAAGTGAATTTAGAGCCACATTTTAGCTTTTTAAACAACACACTGGTGACTAACACTAACAGGCGATGAATGCGTCTCAATGCAATGCCGTCCCAGTAATATTCACACCCACAGACACAAAAGCACATGTATGCACACATGCATTCACAGATGAAAGCATCACTTGGCACATACTGCGGGCAGAGAAATAAAACTGACATTTTACCCCCAAGACACACACACACACACACACACACACATACACACTCGAACACTGCATATCTCTGTCACTAAAGCTGTCACCTGCCTCAGTCTTAACTGCTTCCACCCAGGTTGTCAGGTGTCACACCCCCCTGTCACACTCAGGATTACTGCTCTATGTAGCAGAGTTCATATAGCCCTGTCACCATTTTCACTGCTGATACAGTACATGTGTTCAGAGACTGCAGGTGTCAGGGCCATTTTAAATTTGAATGGATGGTTTGTTCAGTCTAATTTTTATTGAATTGGATTCTTATCTACCGCCCCAGCTCTTTCTCGCTTGTCTCCAAGCAGATGGCTCTCTTACTTTCTCAGTGAATCACAAATATTGAATTTGAATGAGTTTTCAATCGCTCACTTAAATCATGAGTCATCATGCCCTATTTCAACCAAATAGATGTCAAAGATGGATTTGCAGTAGGCACTAGAAGTTGCCCTCAGCGTGCACAACATCCTACAGTTTGTGAAGTTTGAGCATGTAGCAGAGTTGGAGTGTATAAAATTTGTTTTGGTGATGCTTGGTTTGGGATTTGATTTTTAAGGCAATTTAGTGCTCCAATGGAGGATATCCCTTTTTATTTAATGTTCATTTTATCCTCCAAAACTTCAGGCCAAATGTGATGCAGTGAGCCAATAGGAGTGTGTAATTAACATAATGCCTTGGATCTGTGCACCCTCAGAGACTTCATTTGATATAAATAGATTTATGTTAAAAGCAATCATCTGCACTAGTTCAGCGATGGACAACTGCAATTAATTGCACATTTCTCAGTATTTAACAAGTTCAGATATAATTAACAGTTGTCTGCCTGGTATTAGTACGCTATTAAGCATCAGTAGCAAAGCATGCAGCATGTAAACACATTAGATGTATGCAACCCCAGCGGCATTTGCCTACAAATGAGTGTGCTGTCAAACACAATTCATCTTTAAAAGACAGAAAAACCATGCACGTCAATGTCAGCTCCTTAGTTGTTTAGATGTAGATGTTTTAACTGAATTTGACCCAATGTCAAAGTTAATAAAGAAGTTGTTGTTGTTGTTGTTGTGGCCTGTATGGACTTCAGTTGAAGCTGTCCCTATACATAATGCTGACATCATGGCAGAAATGTTAAATGAGGCCAGCTTATGTCAGGATGTCATGTGGTCAAGGCCTGCTGCTTTGAAAGAAGTTTATATCCATAATGTGTAAGTTTCAGAATAATAGCTTGGTTTAAAAACCCCTTTATATCGCTTTTACTATCTTTTTACTGGCTTGCAATGGTTGTTAAAACTTCATTTAAGATTTTATTCAGCACTTACAGTGAACTGCATGTCTCTGACATACAGTACGTTGACCTTTCAAGCCTGTATTACAGTGTATGTGTGTGAGGTCATCAGAAAAATCTCGTAATTAAACCTAATTCCAATGTGTACCAAGCTTTGACTTGGTGTTTAGTAACCAAGTGTTGACTGAGCCTTTCGGAGGCTCCGCAATCTGCACTAATAACCTTTAGTTTTATTAGAAACACTTGTGTGAGGTGTGTGTCAACAAGCGCGCTGCAAGTCAATTATCGATCTTTCGGGTGTCTAATCGTGACCTCTGGGATATCGCAACTTTGTATCTGTGTGATAGATAACGAGTGCTGGAGCAGGCACAAGTGTTGATATGCAAATTGAAGTCTTAGGGCGTTTCTACATGCATCCATGTTGAATTAAAATCAGGCTGATATTTATAAAACATAATCTAGGCGTATGTGTGTGTGTGTGTGTGTGTGTGTGTTTATAAATCTGATGAAAAAGAATGCATACATACATTTCTGTTCTTGTGCGTGCACAAAGTTTTAGTCATGGGTTTTCTACTGTACATCGGGCCCCTGGTGTGACACCAACGCTGCAGAATGAATGAGTAATACAGCTGAACAAGAGCACATCTCATTATAGACTTGTAGAAGTCTTCTTAAACTTGCACTATACTGGACTGATTGTATTCATATGAATATATTTTATACAAATTACATTGATGTTTTTGTTACTGTTAAAAGCAACTCAGAAGTTAGTATCTTCGAAACACATGAGCTGCAGAGCCGTTCTCGCTAAGGACAAATGAAAGGGCGATGCTTTAGCTGAAGGAGAAGTTAGGAAGGCGATGGACCCAAACCACTGACCTTACAAAGCTCAGTCTTAGTCATTAGTTTAGCCTCTTTAAAGCAGTGTTCTGTTCTGTCTCGATGTTCAGCGTAGACATTTCAGCAAGTATCTCACTGTCAAATGTCTTTTCTTCAGTGTTGAACCTGAAGGAGAAATAAGTAGCAGGGAGAGACGGTGAAGAAACGTAAATTGACAAAGCAGAACAAAGCATTGTGAGCAGAAGAAGGCTTGGAACAGCACTGACAGGTGGATGAGTAGGGACGGGAGGGGTTATAAGTAACGCTGAGTGAATGACAAACACGTAACAAGGACGGCAGTGTGCCTTGTAGTTTTCCTTTTTCTATTGACTTCCTCCTCTCTCCCTTTTGTCTTCACTCGCTGTTAACTTAAGGCACCTAGGGCACTGGACCTAACTGGGTGTGGAGATTGCCTTCCTGTCTTGTTGCCTAATAAGAATCGTCCACACCATTGTTCCTCAGCGTTCTGGTACCTTGGCCACAATTTCAACTCTTTAATTTGGAAGGCGATGAGAGAAAGGATTGTTCTTTTTTCCACCGTGGGCTCGGGTCAAGTATCTGAAGCCAGCTTGCTGTGGAGGACTACGTCTTCTTTCTTGGTCTGCTAAGCAGCTCGTGGAGCCTGTTGGACAGGAAGGTGATAGGCTTGTCTTGCTCGATGCCTTCAGGGACCTCAGCAGTGTGTTTTTCTTCAAACTCTTTGAGGGATTCACCTTTGCCAGCCAAGTATTTGGGGGTTGATGCTGTTTCGACCAAGAATTAGTGTTAACTCACATTCACAGTTGCAGTGGGTCTAGTTTGTGAAAATTACAAATAGACAAATGAGATTCATGAAGTTAGTGTGCATCTTGGGAAGTGCTAGTGCTTGTAGGCTTATCATGAAAACGCTAATGGTTGTTTGAACTTTTATACCAGTAGAAAACTAACTAATGTGGTTTTTCACAGATAGTTACTACTTTAATAGAAGGTACCACAAACCTGCTCTGTCTCTATTATAGTAAATAATTTTATAATCCTAAAAACTCAATAAGTCTCAGCACCAGGGAATGTGGAATCACTATTTAAGCAAATAAAACGAAACCTACAATGTTTGGTATTCTGCTCAAGTGCAAAACATCTTTTTACTTCACTATGGCGAATAAAAAATAAAAAAGATGTGCCGTGTCCAGATGTGGTCCAGGCTCCTGTAGCATCCGTCCATTTTTAAGAAATTTATCACAAAACACAGAAAAACACCTTTGTTGAAAGTGATCGGATCTCAACGACTGCAGAGAGCACCGGCTTTTTGTGTTGAGGTGGGATGTTGCTGCCTCTCTGGCATGGCCTCAGTCCATGACCAGTCTGCCTCTGTTTCAGTGCTGTGTGGCGCCAGCGACAGGTTGGATGCAGACTCATTACACAGACTCTAATGAGAGAACCGGCAGCAGCCTGGAGCTGTCGACACCTATACAGCCTTGCAGGACTGATGACTATCCCATGGGGCCATACCTTTCTGCTGCAGCATGCTGGGAAATGCGGTTCAAATCATAAATCAGCATCCCCCTGGACCTCTTTACTAGTGCACAGGAGAGAGCTGTAAGGAGGGGGAGGAAAAAGAAACAAGAGAGCGAAGGAAACCGATAAGAATCAGGCGGTGGAGGGTGAGTAAGCTAGGAGGGAGGGTGCAGATGGCAGTACAAAAAGGAAAAAGGCCGGTGTTTGAAACTCCAAAGGGAGCTCTGAAACTCTTAAGAGGATGGGTAAAATGCTTGAAATCAATTCGCTGACTCCTCAACATCTTCCCTGATTGGAATATGTCTTCCTGTGGTGGCCATCTGCAATTCTAGACGCTACCAACAGCAGTTATCTTGTCATGGATGCCGAAGTACCAGCACACCCCTCCCGCGACAGGGCTGGGAACAGTGGGAAAGTGTGGCCTGTGTTTGCAGCAGTGAATACAAATTGTCTGTGTGCCAGTAAGCATCTGCCTTATCCATGTAATTGGCACGGGGGGTCAGAGTGGCAGGCGCAGATAATCATGGCTGGTGGTTATAATCGGTTTGCTGCTCCTTTCCCTTCCTCTTCTTCTCTCAACGACCCCTCCCTTGTCAGCATAAACACACACACACACACACACACATGCCCATGCATAGTTTTATATTCTCACACACTGTCAGCCACCTCCTATCCTTTCTGCCCCTACTTGTGATGCGGCACCATACAGGAGGTGTTTTGAATGCGGCTGCAGGGGGCCTGTTTGGCTCTTGTCAGCATGCAACAGTGTCCTCGAATGACTCAAAAGACTTCCTCCCCACACACTGCTCCCCAATCCTCCCACTGCACCCACACGAATTTAACATTCAACCTCAGCTCCCCACCAAGAAACCCCTGTGTCTCCAGAGATGAAAGATGGAGGATTGTAGGTTAGAATAGTGAGAAAGACGTCTGTGGCAAAGAAAGAACTGTAGTCAGGAAGCGAGAGCAACACGAGGCGAGGGAAGAAGGAGAAGAGTGATAGACGGAGCAGGGTCTTGACGTCTCCTTGCATTTTTTGTCAGCATTATCTGCTCATATTTTACATTTTCATCATGGAACCTTGTCGTTAGCAGACGGCTGCCATCCAGTGGCGCACGTGCTGGCACACTTGCACAAATGCACCCAGCTTTTTCATTAGATCTGCAGCGATAGGCCTGCACTCCTTTGACACAGAAAATATGATATTTGAAGATAGGAGCCAAAAGGCATTATCATCAAGTGCTACCCTGACAACTCTGAAGAGCAATATATACGCCATATAAAACATATTAACTTCTATGGGCTTATGTAATGATTGGTTCTATATATATATATATATATATATATATATATATATATATATATATATATATATATATATATATGTCCACATGGGTCACTTGCTTCGATCGAAGAACCCTCAGCCCTCTCATTAAGTACATTCCACAGCAGTAGACAGTCATATCTACTTCCATTCCCACATATGGTATGTGTACATCATAACCATTTAGAAAATGATGTTGCAATGCTGTCTGCAGTGTGACTGGGGAAAAAGTACAGAGAGATGTAAACTACCGTATATGGTATTGGTCTAAGTGGCAAAACATGCTTTCCAATTTAGCCATCACTTGGTTCATTTTTAAACAAGACACTTCTGAATCTGAAAGTCAATGAAGGCAGTTAATGCAGTTACTGGTCATGAATCATAAAATGGTACCCCTGGGTCTCTGAATAAGACATCATTTGCATAGACCTACCTCCGTAAATTCAATTTAGGGCACATATTTAAGAAACGGCTGGTGTTTCTGGGTTGTGGAGAGCAGTTTTTTTTGCGTCACAGTTCTAATATCAGTGAAAGCATTTTAAGAAAGCATGTGACCGCACACCGAAAGCCTTCACATGTAAACTGCATTTAACCAAATTGTCGTACTTTTCCAAATATGTTTTTATTTCTATCTAGAAAGGAACTTATTTTAGCAATGTGAATATCAGATATAAACACCGGATAAGAATGAAATACAACTATCTTGTCATCACACTGACACATTAAAGGATACACCAAAGCAAGAAGACTCCGCATGAAAGGAGACATATTTGAGTTATGAGCTGACTTCCTCTGTCGCCTTGCGAACCCACTAAACTGAGCTGATTAAATGAAGTGCAAACAAGAGAAGTATGAAACAATGCAACATGGTGAACAAAGCAGAAAAGACTGGGAGTAGTCTGATCGACAGTTTTCCACCAAATCCAGAATTGGTCAGAAACCTTTCAACGCACAGCCCGAATTCACTTATTCACTTTTCTTTTTCAAACCCCGTAATTACAACCATTATGACTTCTGCTGAACCTTATGTATATCTGGCCGTTTTCAGAATTAAGAAGAATTAAGAAACCATCACTAATCAACAGACACTGAACTGTTGAGGTCAGCCACAGACCAGCTGCCAGCTTCAGAGATTTCATTCCCAACGTGGCTGCAGTTAAACTGAAATCATAAAGTGATCATATGCATGCTGAGCCAAACGAATAAATCTGCCACCTGCATAATGCTAAGTACATCTGGAAACATGTTCGGCTCCCACACCTGTGCTTCTGTGTTGTCTTTGTGAAGTATAACAAGTAACACAGCGACAGAGCTCTCCAAGCCCGGTATGTGTCTCCTAAGGGATATGACACATACCATTTTGCACATGGCATCCTCGAGCTCGCATTTACATCTTCTAATGAATGTGGTTAGCATATTAGAGTGGTGGCAGAGAGGGCACTGGTGTCCTAGACTTGTGGCCCCGCTGTCCAGACGCCAGCCGACTGGAGTAATCAAGTGTGAAGGTTGTGAGGAGCAAACAGTCATTAACCTCCCAAACACAGGCCATCATCTGCGTCTACAGAGGACGAGAGAGGGGGTGTAGGGGGGTCTCAGTGTCTGTGTGTGAATGAGAGTGAGTGCCAGGGCTAGTGGATATTGGATTGTGTGTGTAAGGTAGAAAGGGTTTTATGTATATGCTGTGCATGTGCATACATCTAAGTGTTTGCAGTGATGCTTGCAGCTTACAAGATGCAAGTCATTGGCTCAACAGGACCCTAGAGTCCAAAAGGAGGAGTTTCTTAGTTTGAAGCAGTTGTGATTTTAGACCCTTGTAAGGGTCTACTATACGTAGACTCTGCATCGTCTGCATCACTGCCCTAAAAACTACTGTAAGTTCATTAGGGAGTTCTATTTTTCTGGATAAAATGTTAAAAAGTGTTTAGAGTCAAATTTACATTCAATGTTCTGAAAATATAGTACAAAGGAAAGATGTCTGTTTACTTAGAATCTCAGTAGTTAGGCTGTAATCGCTGCGAGACGCTCAAGAGAGGAAGTGTCTGTCAGCGTACATGTAGGCTCAGATGAACAGAATTACACAAGGAAAATAGTTGTCATAATGAGCTTGTAATTATCATACGAAAACATACAAATATTTGCCAAGCATGGATTTGGCTTGTTTTCCTTGGTTAATCTTTGGAGATGTATTTATATAACATACTATGATTGTAAATGTTCCCATCATTTCACTCTAAATGAGAACACAACATGTTTACTGGATTTAATAAACTGGAGAGAAAATAGTGCATCCTTAAGTACAAATTACTGACCATGATTTAAGAGGACTGGCCAATAGAAATCAACTAGTGTGGCACTGACAGTGAGTCCAATGTATATATTTATAAAATGTATTAAATTAATACAAAAAGAACAGAAAAATCTTATATAACATAAGCGTAATTCAGTAAAATGATGTAGAGCTTTATATAGCAGTGTGTAGGAGTATAGCGTACTGTATATTACTAATAGATTTACAGTACAAGTAGATAACAGTGAATTTATATATTTATTGAAGGCGCAAAGCAAAACCACAGATACGTTGAAACATTAAAAAAATAATAGCAGTGTTATGTAAGTATGTTGAATAATGTTGATACTATGTTATACAATGACTAACCTGTTGTTAGTTCCATGGTGTGAATACTGTAAAGGTTTAGCTGACGTAGTTCTCCAGCTTATCGGCTAATGTTGGCCCTCTGAGCTAGTCTGCTCAGACACTTGATGGAGATTTACCGTAGATTTGGCTGATTTGCATGCATCCAATAGAACACGTGGCTAAATAGCGTTAGCAAGTCACCAATAAGTCTTAGATAATGTAGCTCAGTCGGTAGAGCAGTTGTCTACAAACCCCAGGGTCCAGACTGGTTTCCATAGATGGTATAACAGCACGTTCAGTGCTTGCTACTCCTCCAATGTGGTTTCATGCGTGGATTGTGTTTTCACCTGATATTGTTCATAATTATAATAATAATTCTAATCTGACCATACTTTACCACAAATTATTATATAGATGTAGATAATTCCAAAGGATTTTCATTTTCTCTGACATTTACATTTTTTTTCCCATTTGCTGGCCAATCAAGCTGTGAGTCCCACTCTGTCTGCCTGTGTAATGTGATGTCATCGCACATTATTCCCATATGGCAGTACAGTATGGCTGCGCCTGGCATGCCCAGGCCGCCGACTGCCTGTTTGACATGCCACTATGTCAGCTGGTGTGATGCCATGCGAACTGACCCATCTGCTCCAGGCTGGGCTGGCACAAGGGAGAACTCATTGGAGTCAAGCATGAGGAAAAGGGCACCGGACCTGGGGTTTGGCAGGGCATGGTGTCCAAAAATCTCCTGAACTACTGCCCTCAAAATGGCCCAGAGCACAAACAAGGCTGTGACAGAGTGTGAGAGCGTGTTTGTTTTCAGCAGCGAGCAGGAAAGTAAATATGAAAGGTCCGGCTTACTATGATAGGTCACCTATGGTTGAAGACTGCTGGAAATATTTATAAGGGAAAATCATTTTGCACATCATGCATGATCAGTAAGGCCTTGAATCAGCAAGGCGTAAGAAAGTATGCATTAGTTAGTTGAGGTAAAGTCATTTCAAAAAGAGTCTAACCTAGATACAACCTGTTGATAGGATATTGGAATAAAAAGCCTTTCACTGATGCCGTTTCACAGATTTATGAAACTGTAAGGATCTGTAGATGTGCTCCTGATGCTGGTTGCCAACGGAGGACCAGAGTTTATTCACCTATTTGTTTCTCATTACATAATTTGATAGATGCGTACGCTCTCTAGGTGGACTGCTGTAGGATTTAAATTGTGCATGAGTGGGTTTTAAAAGTGGGGTTTGCAACTGTGAATGCAAGAGTTATGGAGCAAATTCCAAGGCCAAAATCTTTCAAATTCATCCACTTAGGACTACCTGACAGGATATAAATTTAGTATTTTGTTCATTTTGTTGTATGTACAACTTCCTTTTGATTAAGCACATGGGGCAAGAGATAAGCTCCTGTATAAAGCAGTAAGCATTAAAGTTTGAAGTGTAGGTAGGTGTAGATGCAGATAAGTTGATGCTACCATGCTACCAAAAAATACATGCAAGTCAATGTAGACGAGATGTACGAATTAAGAAGAGACGACGGTCAAGAAGGTGTTTAGAGGGTAGAAATACCTGGAATAGTTCAGTTGTTTGTGTGTGTGTGTGTGTGTGTGTGGGTGTGTCATTGTAGATAGTTGCAGTGCAGCAGATGCATTTGAGGGTAACATGCTGAAGGAGGAAAGGACTGTTCAAAAGACAGAGAAGGAGACAGCAGGGAGAGGGAGGGTGTGTGCGGCTGTGTGGAGGGGCGTTCCCCTTCATTACTGACTCTTAGGAGCTATGCCAGGAGCACAGATGGCAGAGGAGAGAAGGGGCATTAGGTTGGCACATTGGCAAACTACAACACACTCCC
Organism: Anabas testudineus; assembly: GCF_900324465.2. Taxonomy (NCBI): domain Eukaryota; kingdom Metazoa; phylum Chordata; class Actinopteri; order Anabantiformes; family Anabantidae; genus Anabas; species Anabas testudineus. Next base: position 27,916,113 of record NC_046627.1, read on the forward strand.
GTACAGTGCATACATTCACACACACCCCCCCCCACCTGACATAAAACAATATGTAAATTCAAAGAGTAAGTCCTCAAAGCACAATATGTTTCCTTGATAATTGTGATATACAGCACAGGTACAACAAACACATATTCACCTGCAGTAGATATTGCCCTCATGATCACCTGCCCACACACACACACACACACGTCATTAAGCTATCCCATGGTGTCCTCGTGCCAGTTCCTTGGCCGGGAAAGCGGCCATGCTGACACTGCATCTCTTTATTTTGTGGGCATCTCACTTTCGTTAACACACATGCACACACACACACACACACACACACACACACACACACACACACACACATGCACACACGCACACACACATATACACACAGTTGCATCCTTCCTGAGGACACTCATTGATATAATTATTTCCCTACACTGTTAACATATATCTTAAATATTACAAATACAGTAAAAACCAATGCTAATCTAAATCCAAATTTCAACCTTAACCCTCGGACCACCCTCTGAAGTCAGGACAGGCCAAATTTGTCTAAACAAATAAATAAAGACACCTACACACAGTGTCTTCTTATCATGGTTCCCTTGTCCACCAGTTGTCATGACCAGCATTTTATTTTAACACCTGTTAAAAAAGAAACAAAAGCTTTCAATGTCTCTCTCCTTTAGTTTCTTTACTTTACCTCTGTGTATGTCTCTCTCTCTCTCTCTCTCTCTCTCTCTCTCTCTCTCTCTCTCAGGCACACACACACACACACACACACCCCAGTGGTCCAATTAGAAGCTGCTGGCCTGTTTGCACAGCAGGAAAGCAGGGCACCATGTTTGTGTGTGGGAGATGTATCCACTGTATTGTGCACAGCATGTACTGTTCTCCTCTGCAAGGTTGAATGGAGGAGCAAGCTCTCACACACACACACACACACACACGCCCACAAATGTAAGAAAAAAGCAAGACAGTCATGTAGCCTGAGTTCACAGCCTACGGTGCATACAGCCCACCTAAGAAACGCCTCCCACCTTATTCCCTTTATAATTATCTTTTACATGCTTTAATACAAACTATTTGTTTATTTGTTTTATATCCATGAATCAGCTTCGGTGATTTGCTGGACACAGACAATAGTGCATCACCGAGATATTGATTAAATATGCATTAAATATTGATCATCTGCTAATTTGCTGCTGTTAAAACCAAAGTTAGTAAAGTTAGTTTAGTAATCAGTCTGTTCATTAGACGCCAGCATTGTTTTTAGTCCTCATTCATTCTCATTTGAAAGCTACAGTAACAAACAGTGATCAATGGTTTCCACTGATTAATGGAAGAACATTTTCTATCTATTCGCTTCAGGGTCGTTCTTTTGGATAATCATGTTAAAAAATTCTGCTGTGATGATTTACAGTCCCCCGCAACGAGTATTTGCAAATGCAAGACCAGTTCTTCAGTGTTTGATGATACTGGAGTCATTTGGGTTTAAGATCAAAAGGTAATGTATATGCTAACCAGATATGAGTCTATGGCAGAAAAGCAAGCCTTAAAGAGGGAAATTACATCCAAAGCTCTGCACAAACGTTGATAAGTCTGTAACAATGCATTAATTAATGCAACAACTCAGTTATTTGAATCACCACGAGTTCTGAGTTATAAATGATGTTCATGTTAGTCACTGATTAAAGTTCTTGGAAAAACAGCAGAATACTTGTTGTTCACCTTTATGACTGTGAAGAAGACACGAACATTATTAATAAGTCACGATTTTTCGTATGATGTTGGAGCATTTATGTATTGTTCTAGCATTAAAACACCTGGGCATTAGAGATACAGGCATTTATTAATGATTTGTCATGCATGAAATCATGGTTACTCGTGTAACCTTACCTAAATGTTTTGAAATCAAACCCAATGTAAATGCAGTCAGTGCAATCACCAGCAACCTCCAAAATACCACAATACACCATTTTCAACAAGAAACCATGAGGCCGTACCACAGTAGTGTGCAGAGAAGAGCAATAGTTGTGTTTAGTTGTGTGTAGTTTTGTGCACCACATTTTTAGAATAAGTTGGGTTTCATTCATTAATATATTCTGCTGGGCTCTTCTTTAGGGGCACTTCTACTTGTAATTTTGGTCTGCAGTACTGTGAAGAGGAATGCTTCGCAGAACTGTGAAGTACAAATCCCGAAAACTTAAAGTAATTTCTCCAGTTTTACACATACAGTATCTGCTGACTCCCAAAAAGCCTAAGAAATAAATAAATCAATATATATTTGGTAATATTGTTTATATTTTAGTTTTAAGATGCTAATGTTGTATTTCCAATGATTTTCAAGTCTACTGTATACAATACCTCTTTTCCATATTATATAAAGTTAATTTACCCTGCATCAGTGTGTGTGAACAGTCCAGTACGTTCACTGAACAACATGTTTCCCCAGATTGCACAATAGGATGTTTGAAATCACCCACCTGGTAGTGGAACGATTATTAAGGACATAAATAAGTCTTAAACTTATGCTGCACATACACTTATTGACACTTTAATTATAACATCTGTCTTGCAGACCAGGAATTTTCTTGAGACATCTTAGGAATCCACAAAGAAGTCAAGCATTACAGTTCCCCTTGGTCAGCATCTAGTCTGTCTGGGTGTTTCCATGCCTCTCTGGTGCTCGGCAAGAAAAATCCATTTCAATCATCTGGTATCCACCCTCATTTTCTGATTTCTCTTTCTCTCCCCCTCCTCAGTCTCGCTTTTTTTTTTTTTTTTTTTGCGTTCTCCTTTCGATGACAGTATCAGCATCCTCCCTCTTTCCTCAGAGTGGGGCTGCTGAGCTGAGCTTGGAACACGGAGGAGCGTGGCTCTTCCTTGAGCCCATATTAATTGGACTCCAGTCCACTGCTATATTTTCTTTTTTCTCTTCTGGGTGCTTGCAAGCGTGTATGTAGAAACATGAATGTGTGTGACTTTGCAGGAGCTTGTGACCTTACATGTCCAGAGAGCTAGCTGCTCATAACTCTGTCCTCTTCCAGGGAGTTTGAATCACAGAGCTTGAACTGACATTCACCACTGAAACCCATACTTGAGGTGGCCGGTTCTGTCAAACCTTGTAAAAGAGGAGATGATTCTGCTGTAAAAGGGGATCTACCATGGTGGAAGTAGCTGAGGTTCTCCCGTTTAGTTGAGTTAGTGTTACAAAGTGGCACATTCAGGACACAACACTATTGCATAAGTTTCTTTTTTCTATTCACTCACTGTATTTTGCTCTGTAAAGGCTAATTGGATACTTTACAGTGATGTTGTGATGCTTAGGTTTTTCACAACGGCTCTCATTTGGCTCCAGTGTGACTGAGTGGTCGGGGCTATAAACTGTCTCGTTAGCTCATCACACGCAGTCCCTCCTAGCAGACTTTGACCCTTTGACTTGCCAGCACACCCTGCAGTTACCCAAGACCCCTGCAGTGTCAACGCCCTGTAACTGCACAACATATGCTTAAGCAGCCTTGAAAAATGGCTGGCTTCAGTGACTCGCCCCCATGTATCACTGTGTGTCGCCTGCTTTCACACCAGCAGCGGACTTGCCAGAGACTGCCTGTGGCCCTATCGCGCTATGGCTTTGTTGTTCTGGCCACTGTACTGGCTAGCAGTGATTGTTCCCCTTTGGCCGGCTTCAAGCCCTCTGGCCAGCATCAGACTCCGCCACGCTTGTTAGTGTAACAGCCATGTCGGGAAAACTCACTGGCTCTCTAAAGTTTTCTGTGTGGCCAGCATCAGTTAGGGATGATTGCAAGTGACAATGGGGGCATTAGCTGGAACATACAATGCTCTGTTTTCATGCACAACGATAAAGGCACAAAATAAAACAGGCCTGGTAGGGTTTTTGAAGTAATGGTTCTTCCATGTTAAGGTTTGGAGTTCAGTTTGTCCAACAAGGAACGGAGGAATTCATTGGGCTTTTCTTCATCACTTTGTCAGATGCATCTTTTTATGCACTTCAGACGTGTGAGAGTGTGCATGTTTTCATCAGTGGTCTGAGAGACATCTGGATAATCTGTGCCACTTCTGCGCAGGCAGAGAAAACAAACATTCCTCATCTTTCATTTTCGAATCGTCATGACAGAAATGTTGCCCACTACACGCTGATGATCAGCTTCGCACACTCAAGTTGTTTTGATTAGGGTTTAGACGTAATAATTACACAACTGTGCTAAAGCACTCGCTGCTGCTGCAGCAACCACGCAGCCTGAATAGAGACTGATGGCAGCAACTTGACGGCTTGTGTTTCATTGATCCGATTGCATTAATCAAGGTTGTTTACAGAGAGAACACAGCAACCAGTGATGGATGACTGCTGGTAATTATGCAACAGCCCACAAACATTGCACCTCTCATGTAGGGTGTGCTGACGCAGTCGGCGAAAATAATCCACAATCCCGGCTATTTTTACCCTAGTTAACAAATCCCCTTGACACCTCTCCGGCTCCCATGTGACACATTTAGAAAGTGCAAGAAAAGTGACAAGCTGAGAGAGGAAGGGAACAAAAGAGATGCAGAGATGAAGAGAGAGGAAGCTTCTGTTTATGTGATCACAGGCCTTTGGCCTGTCAATCTCCGAGACAAAGCGAGATGGCACCAGTGGCAGGATGAGAATTAATTGCATTTTAATAATCACCAGCTCTTTTATGGATGCGTCCTGCTTTTGTTTTTCTAGCAGTGAGTGCTTTCTGGCTGCCAGTGGCCGTGTAAAAGGCTTAGCGGCCCATTTAACCCTGGACCGCTGGCTCTCAGCTTTCTTATTTGCAGCGTTACCTGAGCATCGAAGTGAGACTTCACTCCACTGTCAGCAGTACGCCGTTGCGAGCCAACAGCAGGTGCTTCATCAGGATGTGTTTTCGAGGCAGTCTGTGTTCTTCTAGGCCCTCTTGTAAGCAAGTGCAGAAACAAACCACATTCTTCTTATAATTTTGGGGTCTTACTAATTATTAAACTGCCGACCTTCTCAACCTATCTTCACAAGTAGCGCGACCTTTCACAGGTAGTACAACGGTGGACTTGCTTTCCAAGCTTTCCCGTGTGTTCCCTCAAGTGTTTTTACTTTGTGTCACCCTTTGGCCCTACAACCAAATGGGTCCCTGGCTGCACTTTTACCACCTCCTGCCAACAACTTTTTGTTGTTTGTCTATCCCAGCCAAGGCACCATATATATCTTTTGTGCCCGATTGTTAGTTGGTATTATGGCCAAATGGCTCTTGCTGTGTGTGCAGAAGTGGCCCTTGCTCTCCTGTGGCCTGTAGCGACCAAGCCAAATAAATATTACATGGACTTTATTCTAAAGGGTGGCTTTTCCCACTCATTTGTGCTGCTCCAGACTCTTCGAACTTTTTGCGATATTACATCAGCCAGCCACCTCGGCTGCTGCTCTGTTGCACTTTGTTTCTCAGTTTTCGGCTCCTTCCCAGGATTCGTTTTACTCGTCTTTTTTTCTCATCAGTTTTCACATTTGTCTCTATCATCTCAGCTATCTTTGTATCAGCTTTAACTTCTCTGCTGGCAACATTCATCCACTCTTGCTCTCTTTGCAGCAGCATTGAAGCCTTTTTTCTTTGTATTTACTTCACACATGGTGTGATCAAAAGTCTCTCTATCCAATTTCATGTGGCTGAAGACAAAAAGCCCAGGAAAAAAACAATCAAATAAAAAATAAGTTACAGGGGTAAATGGGAAAACAATTCTCCAGTGGGCTGTGTGTGTGTTCTTGCCAGGCAGCACCATCAATTGATGTGACTTTTTTTTCCTCTACACTAAATAATTTCACACACAACTGTAAAGGGGACAATCATATTTTGCCTGGCTCCACTATATCATCCATTCAAGCACCTGCTCCTAAGGGCTGAGGCTCCAGTCAGTCAGAAAGGAGCCCCCGACCTTAGAATTAGAGTGGGATTTCTAATATTAGATCTGTAATAAAGAAATCATCACTGCTAATAGTGTCCGAAAGCCGGTGTCTTTTGATGTCAAAGTTTCTTATTTTACCAGCCACAATGACACAATGGCCCTTACTCCACTCCTTAGTCGCTTGAAAGCATGGAAGGTACAGAAGGTGGCTTAATGGAAGTGACTGGTCTCCTCTGGCAGTCTGCTATTTCAGTCCGCCCTGCTACCCTCATAGTATCGTTGTTTACAGAATCTTCCTGACGTGACACTTTGCACATCCGCTACTGTCAGTCCTTTACAGCTACTGTATGTATGTAAGACTTGCACACTTGTGTATGTTTCCAGTATTTCTGACAGTTTGTTCCTCTAGAGATGTAATGAGGATGTGTCATTGATGGGTATTGAGTACAAATACCCTCTTCATCACGTGGAAAAGACTCTTATGTAAACATAGGTGCGATAAGCATTTCGGATGCAGCATATGCTGCTGCATCAAACAGTTCCCTTTGAGTGGTGGAGGCTCAGGGGAGGCACGCAGAGGGGAGAAGGGAAAAGGGAGTAGGGAAGTAAAATAAGGGAGGAGAGGATTTTGAGAGGTTGAGCAGTTAAGCTGTCTGGTCTTGCCCATCAACTCCCCCGGTTACAGGGTACGTCAAGAGAGTCCTCACTGCACAGAGACACAAAATGCTCCGTGAAAGCAGGGCACAACTTCATATTGTGTTTGTTAACACAGCATCTTCAGTCATCGCTGGCTGTGTGTTGTTCTAATCTACTTCCTCAGCTGCTTATGACTTATTTGTCCTACTGCCTTTGGCATCCTGCTGCAATGCTGTAAGTTTTGAGGAGAGCATTGGATTTTACAGTCTGTCAGGACGGATATATGCTTCCTTTCATTTTCAGTATACTGGGAGTATGAATGTGTTGTCGCAAACATGCAGGTTTTCTCCATGCAGCTCTGTCATTTACTCTGTTTGAACTCTGTGTGGATACGTGAGTAGGCACACACACTGTTCCCACTGTACTGTATGTGATTCGAATCCCCCCCCCCCCTTCCACTACAGGCAAAGGACCTGAGATACTGTTTGCGGGTCAGAAGCTGAACGACAACGAGTGGCACACAGTGAAGGTGGTGCGAAGAGGCAAGAGCCTGCAGCTGTCTGTGGATAATGTCACAGTGGAAGGTTAGTTGTGTTTGGGGCACAGAGGGATTAATTTGGGTATAAATACGAGGATGACGTTGTACTCACTAAACCACATGTAATATTCTCACAATAACCAATATACCCTCAGAAAGTCAATTGGTTTACCACTTAGCATTTAAACTTTTTAGAAATTAAGGTGCCATGTGGTTATGTCAATAAAGATAAATCTTAATACCCACCTTCAATCATTACATCATCACATTACATCATTATCACGACTTACATAGTCTATACTTTTAAAAAGACAACAAACTAGTTGCAGTCTTTTAAAATCAATACAGTCATATGATAGGGGATGGACTATTTGTTATTTAGACTGAGCATGAAAGGAAAATTAATAGAGGAAGATGTTTCTCAGGTATATACCAAATGTGAGTAAGAAGCAGTGAAAGTAGAGAGGAACATGTTTTGCCACCTACTAAGAAAATATAAAGAGAAGGATGAAAGGTCAAGAAACGAGGTGGAGTCACGGGCACTAGTAGTATTGTGGCCTCGGGTGAAATCATGCCAGAGCAGATGATGAGTGTAGAGGTGAGGAAAAAAGGTGTCAGCTAGATGAAGGGAGGAGAGTGGGCATGCTGAAGCCAGAAGCAATGAATGACCCAGAGATGTTCTGACTGGTTCACAAACCGGTTCATGGGGGGGGGGGGGGGGGGAAGGAGGAAGCATCCAGGGAGTCCTTGTTGGGCTGGTCTGATTTCATCAGGGAAAGTGTTTTATAGAGCATTTTACAAAGTTGATTACTTCACTTTGCCCAATAAACACTGTATATAAAAGATATTTTTAAACAGCAAGATTCATTGAAACATTGTGAACCTATGTAATAAAACCATATTCTGTATACAATTTATTTTGTTAAGCAACTAAGATCTATATAATCATCTTAATCTAACAAGCATAAGAAGATATGCGACAAACATATGCTTAAATTTCAAAGGTAAATAAAGTAGCTGATAACAGTTTATTCTATTATAAATGCATTTTAATATTACAGTGGCTTTTCCATTGTTATATTAAGTTTGAAACATAATTTGTGTTTTAAGTCAATGCTGTTTCTTTCTGTATTCTCCACTGTTTCAGGCCAGATGACTGGTGCCCACACACGTCTCGAGTTCCACAATATTGAGACTGGTATCATGACTGAGCGCCGCTTCATATCTGTGGTGCCCTCAAACTTCATTGGCCATCTCCAAGGCTTGAGCTTCAACGGGGTGCCATATTTAGACCAGTGCAAAAATGGGGACATCTCTTACTGCGAGCTAAACGCCCGCTTCGGCATGCGCCACATCATTGCTGATCCGGTGACATTTCGAACGAAAGGCAGCTATTTAGCATTAGCCACGTTACAAGCCTACGCCTCCATGCACCTCTTCTTTCAGTTCAAAACCACCACACCTGATGGCCTGATGCTCTTCAACTCTGGAGACGGGAGCGACTTCATTGTTGTAGAACTGGTGAAGGGGTGAGTTCTGTGGGATTTTTAGAAAACTGACCAACAAAAAGTGTTAAATTTAAGTTTTATTAAAATAGCACCAAATCACAACAAAAGTAATCTTAAGGCACTTTACAGTGTAAGGTTTAAGACCTTACAAAACATAACTTAAAAACTCCACAACTTAACAAGCACTAGGCAACAGTGGAGAGGAAAAACTCCTTTTATGGGGGGAAACTTCCAGCAGAACCAGGCTCAGTGAGGGTGGCCATCTGCCTCAGCGGGTTGGGATGAGTGGAAGGAGGTGAGAGTGGGGAGAGAAAAGAACCGGCAAAAAAGATACTGCTATGTATTGTACATTTTTCTTTGCAAAAATAGTTTTATCCACTACGCGAAGAGATGCTCTAACTCTTTCGCCATCTCTTTATTTGGCTTTTGATGACAGTAAATATTAAAAATACACAACTCGGGCTTTTACATTTTGCAGAAATCTCACAAAGGAGTCTAGCCCATTCCTTGCAGAAAGCAACCAAGCTGAACACTGTGTAAACTGCAGTGAAGAGTATGGAGAATTGTCAAGTGATTACAACACCAGTCAAAAAAGCAATCCTGAGCTATCATTTCAACAGTATCTTCTTAGCATCAAAACAAATCTGAATTGTAGCTTTTTTCTCATAGTTGACGCAGACCAGTGAGTCATTTAGTGTTGCTATGAATCAGAGTTTTCTAGGTGAAAGCTACCTTAGTTTATGTTGGTGAGTCATTATATTTGTCTTGAAAGCTCAGCTGTTAGTGCCACATACTGTTACTAGTTGGATACTGCCTGTATTTCTTGACAACTTTGTCTCAGGGAATTATATCATGATTTTTTAACAATAGATGTTAGTGGATTGTTTTCCTGACTGTTTTTCTGAAAAAAAAAAAAAAAAAAATCTATAAAAGTTTGGTGCCAGCCTCAAATCGGAAGTAAACTGGTATGTGTTTCATCATTCTTAATTCTGCTCATAATTGGAGTATCAAAAAGAGGCTTTTCCTTGAATCTCTCTTCCTCTCATGCACTATATTCAGCACTGTTACAACACAAAAGCATGAGCTGCTTCTGCCACACAAAGACAAGAGGCCACATAAAGGAACTGGAATTGAGGAAGAAAAAAAAAAAAACCAAAAGCGCATACCTTGAATGCAACGGACACAATAGCCTTAACCCAGAACACAAAAGGCAGCCATATTTGTGTGAAGGAGAGGAACTGTGCCACCTCGTCTGCCTGTGGGCACAGGGGCTTTTAGACAAAAGCAGGTTTCTATATTTACATGTCAAACCACTGAGTAAACAAAACAAATCCCAGGTCTCATGTGCAGCTACATAAACCGATAGTATTATTTTCCTCAGAAATATGTACTCAGTCAGGATGGAAAACCTGGAAACAACCTGAGAGTGAGAATGAAATGTCAGCCAATCTTCAATCACATCGTGACAATTGGAGTGCTTTTGACTGTGCTCTGTCATCAGTGTGTGTCACTGAAAGAAAGCATATTATGATGAGAAAATACAATTTCTCAAGTGAAGCCACATAAGTACAACCTTGATCGTCCTCATTTTGTAGAAAAAAAAAAATCTCACTGATATGCAATTATTTGTCTTCAATAACAGCTATTCAGCCAGACTTGTAATACCACACAGACGCACACTCACACACTCCTCGCTCTATATGCTTCTCCACAGATACGTTCACTATGTCTTTGATCTTGGCAACGGGCCGTCGCTGATGAAGGGCAACTCAGACAAGCCACTCAATGACAACCAATGGCACAACGTGGTGGTGTCCCGGGACGCCAACAACGTACATACACTCAAGATCGACTCACGCACCGTTACTCAGCACTCCAATGGAGCCCGCAACCTGGACCTCAAAGGTAAAAACCCACAGCTAGGTGTAAGATTATTCTACAAAACATTACCACTGACAGGAAATTACTATTGCAGTATCATCCGTTGTCTGTATCTTATGTGCTGTTGGAAGGCAGCCATGAATACATGCCAAGTGAAATCCATCTAAATTAGATCCACTTTCAAGACCACAATGGCTTTTAGACTAGGTCCACTCACTGCACATTCATTGGTTTTCATTGGAGTCACTGAGGAATTCTTACTTTTTGTAAATTTGAAACATTATTATTTTAATGAATACAGTTGTCTTCGCTGCAAATGCGCAATTCTACCTCGGTATTCCTGTTAGGTATATCATTTTCTCCATACATATCTCAAAATGTGATTCCACATATTAAATGCATTCTATGCCTCCAAGCCGACAGGGACGGGCACATTGCGTTTACGGGTCCATCCGTTCTTACCTACAGCTTTTCATCCCATTTATGTGAGCTTTATATATAAGGCCTTAAGATGTCCTTATAGACTCAAGAGTGAACTGTATAGAAATTGGTGGTCAAAGGTCAAGGTCACTGTGGCCTTGAAACGTCATCTTGGACTCAGGGATGAACTGATTAGATTTATGTGGTCAAAGGTGGCTGTGAACTTGCTCACTCAGCTTTTCAGGAACAGGGAAATAATACAGCAATATCCTTTACCAGTCGGCCACTGTATGACCTAAATCTAACATTGTAGACTGAGGTGAAAAAAGAATCATGCCAAAAACGATAGTCATAAATTTTATTTTTTTACACTTTTGCTATCTGGCAAAAAACAGTTACACTGGGCCCACTTGACTTTTACTTGCGGTATGATGACTATATTTTAATGGAGAAACCCTTACTGCTTTGACTTTAAAAAACCCTGCCCTCGTGAAACATCTTGAAATAATAGGCATGTTCACAAGACGTTAAGTGTGAATAGGTTTGTCTGGTCTGCAGTGAGATTTAGACTGGAAGCTCAGAAGTCAGCTTCTTCAATGTGCTATTTGGATGCTTGCGAGAGGCTGCCTGTAGAGCAAAGAGTGACAACGCAGAAATAAAAGTAGGGAATCAAAGAAAAAGAGACTTACTTGCAAGTCAGACACTAGGATGCTGACAGTAAACAACAGAACAGGGTAGCATCATCGTTGCTAAACTCTTTCAAGTGCATGTCTACGCTAACATGAAGATTAGCTCTGGATGATCCACTTTGATTTTGCCTGTGTCATGTCCCAGAGTGGAGTGCTCTTGGGGGTACCACAAGTTGTTGTGAAATCGTGATGAGTCTCTGGGCCCACTGAGGCCTGTGAGGAGTCAGTAGATCAAAAGATGCCCCAAGGGTCATTTTTGATGGAGAGATGACTTATTGACATGCTCACCCTTTTTAAGCTTTTTTTTGGGGGGATGGGGGGGGGGGGGGGTATCTTTAGGCTACCATGTGTCCAGCAGCTAGCTTATAGACAAAAGTATTGCACACAGAACAAGCTTTATTAAGCCAGAGACACAGGGAAAGCAGAGTGTGAAATTAGCTCCAGTGATTTTAGCAGTGAGACTTGTAAGCAGCAGCTTGGTCTTTCACAAATTTCATGGTGAAATAAAAAAAAAAGTACCATCCACATGGCCCGTTATGTCACTGTTGCATATGCTTTGGAGGAGGAATTCAATTGTCACATTGTTGTGTGATTATACCCATTCACAACTAATTACAAGTTATAATAAATGCTTGTTTTCCTCTATTTTGATTCTACCAATACAGCATAAAGTACATTCCTTACACATTATGTGTGATTGATAGATAAAGCTAGTCTCCTGTGCATCCATGCAGCATATCTACTCTGCAGATCTGCTACAGTAAAGCTAAGCAAACGATGTCTTTAATTAGGAGGGCTTTGTTTTTTGATTGATTGCTCCTGTCTAGACTGTGGCAAAGACTGCTGTCAATCAACTGTGAGATTAGACAGTGGAATCATTAGGGAACAATCAGGGAGCTTTTTAAGGAAGCGCGCTGCTGTGTTGTAGGTGTTGAACTTGGGTTTTTTAGCCCACGTTACGCTGATATCAAACTATCCTCCCTTTTGCAATTATGTAGTAATGTGCACTTGACTATGAAGCAAAAATGTTTCATCACTAACCTCAAGCAGAAGACGTACACACACCTCAAATGTGTGTATTAAATTAGTTGACGAAATGTAAACATAATCTGTCTTCCTGTTACTGGGGGAAACGGCAGTTCTCCAAGCAGTAGAACTAGTACTAGCAGTCCAACACTGAGCCTGAGTGATGAATTGACAGTACCTCCTACTTATATAACACCAACCAGAACCAGATCCCTCAGCTGCCCACCACAGAGCCATGCAGCGACTATAGCGGCATTTGCATTTTCAAAATTACACCCCATTGAATTATTCGTCTCACAAATGAAACAGAAGGCAGCTGCGTTACCTTTTCAGTACCCAATCAACAATGAGGAATAACTCTCCGTGTGCGTTATTAATCGTTGAGCTGCTGCGTTTGGAACATCTTCATTTTCAGTGGTCCTTTTTTTTTTTATCTGAACAACTCTAGCCTGCAGGGGATGGAGGCTGAGGCAGGCTGCTGCTAGTGGGAAGAATAATAGTTGTAAACCCTGCTTCAGAGGACTTTAGTCAGGGGAAGATGTCTCTATCGTCAATTCCCTTGTCTAATTGGGCATTCAAACCTTGCTCTGTAGTTCTGCTGTGACAATTCCCCTGCCAAAATATCATGCACAGCTCAAGCACTGTAGTGCTATAAACCCTAGAGCAAAGCATTGGACCTAAACACGTGTAGGTGGAGAAGGACTGTGGACAAAGTACATAAACATATATACAACCAAATATGATTGGCAGAATTTGTCTTTCTCTTTTACGTTTGCATATGCACAGACAACGAGTACTGTGTACGTTCTGTGAACCGTCACACACAAAGCTTTGCAAATCAAAGAAATGGCAACAATAAGCCATTTCTCACAATCTCTTTGCTCTGTTTTAACACAATTTCAGCCTGCATTACAAAGAAAAAAAAAAAAACCCAATTCTCCGAGCTTTATCTGTGTAATTGCCCAGAGAAAATGGGGAAAATGGGTTTTGTGCTCTCTGTCTTCTTACTCTTTGTTTTTGGACAGGCAAAAAATCTTCAAGGCATCCCTCTTTGTCAGCTAAAGTATGGTGAGGGAACAACACACACGGTCCCAGAGGATAGCACTGAGTGGATCTACTTTTGTTATGTGAATGCAAGTCTCAGAAGAAGACATGTTGAACATACGCCATACAGAGATTATTGCTCTCATTCCTGTTGACAACCTGCAGAACACAGCGCTAGAAAAATAATACTATATTCCTGCCCTGCAATGGTCTTGTTGATTTTTGAGTACGATGCCAGAAACAAAGCCTCACAATATATTTGCAAAACATAATACTGACAATTTATACTGCTGTTGTACACTGTTATACCAGACCATATCAAATTAAGTGGAACAGATGCAGAGTTTTAGAACTTTTACCTGATATTTAAATTATTTTGTTACAGTATTAAACATAATATGACCAGTAGTTCTGATTCCAGCCTTAGTCATGCAACTATTATTCAATTTTATGCTTATAAAGGGCAGATGGCAGGCATTTTACTGGCATAGTACATCATCGTCAAACTGTTAGAACACACGTCTTTAAATGCTCTTTTACTTCCAGAGCAGGAAGAATAGAGCTTCCTACCTTCATATTGTCACAGACAAAATATGTCTGAGCTGTTGGTAATTATCACTGAGGAAATTCAGAAGCAAAGGGAGTTCCTTCATCAAACACTTCCCCTGCAGAAGAATGTCAAACAGCGTGCTTTTTGATGTTTCACATTGTGAGGGCTGCTCTGCCCATTTCAGCAGTGCCTTTTAATGTTTTGCTACATGGATCTGATTGTGGCACTGGAATAAGTTTTTTTTTTTTACTTTTATGGTGTGAAATGTTTCAGCTCTTGACTGAAGTATAATAATTTTTTTCATCTTTTAGTAGTGAAATGTGTTATATTACATTGCTTGTTGCACTTTTCCATTAGTAATTAACTTGCTTGTTTTAAGGCCTATGTATAATTCTAAAAATGAACTAGACCATCACCCTGAAGAGGAGCAGCCTCCTCTGGGAGAGCTAGTGTTAACAATTAGCCACATCTTTGTTGTGACAGGAAGCAGTAGGGTTTATAAGATGTGTCTTCATTTAGAAGGCACTTGCACCAGTGATAACACTTGGACACAGGCTAATTGTCTCCATTTGTTTTTTGTTAATTATGGCAGTGGATCACAATTAATTTAACTATGATATATTGATCATTAATTCATTAGTGTTACACATAGTGTAGCACTTTAAGCCAAGGACGTTTAAGGTTAATTAGTGAATGTTCCCTGACTAAAGCAAATGAAAACATGTCCTTTTGCTTTGTCCTGTTAGAAACAGTATTTTACCAGCTGATGGCATAGCACTTAGCCACAAATTAGTCACACTATTAGTCATTGTTGCATTATTAATATAGCAGCTCTAAAATGTACTGTGCTGAATATACTGTATAATGCATTACAAATTAAAGTTTCAGTACTTTTGTTTCTATTTTAAAGAATAATTTATGCTGGGAATTAGTGATGGATTTGTTGTAGACTTTAATAAAAACATTCAATTCTCAAAACTGGAGCAATAATTCATCAAAGTTAGTCAAGTGGGCAAAACAAATGGCTTCATGTTCTGGCGACCGGAGACTTGTAAAGTTGAAGTAGACGGTGTTGGTCACACAGAAGAGGAGGAAAACCCAAACATCCACTGCTCTGAGGGGAATACCCTACTTTACTCTGGCACAAACATGCCACGGTCAAAGATATAAATGTCATTATTAAATACAGTGATGAGAAATGAGCAGTAACAACAGCAGTAGAGTGAATCTAATGAAGCATTTGTCAGGTTGAGGAGACGCAGGGAGGAGGGATAATTTGGCAAACCCTATTCAGATAGTGCCTGTCCCTTTCTTTTGAAGACGCCTGCTAATGAGGCATACTTGTGTAGAATTGTAAAGAGATGACATTGAATATGTTCCATTTTTCAACAAAAGTGGGACAAATTGAAAATACAACATGGAGGAGAGGTTTGGCAAGGGAAAGAGAGGAGGAGAGAAAGCCAAATAGGTACACACATTTTAATGAGCTCTGTGTTGAAATTGAGATTAGCCGTTTGATCACCCCACACCTTTCCCTTTTCCCTTCTATCTGGTTGTTATCAGTGTCTTACAAACCAAGATAAGCTAGTTACTAATCCTGCCACAACACCAAAACCTGTCTGTACCTATAGCAGACCAGGTATAGGAGGTATAATTCTAAGTCTTCCTCCTTCAAGCTACAGTTTTCACAGCAGACAGTACAAGCTGTCCCAGTGGAAACCATTTTGAATGAAGCTGAATGCTTCCTGGATTTCAATTTAAATTTCATTTAACAACGGCAACGTGAAATACTGGAAGAAAATCAGTGTTAGTGTCCAATTATCACTGTTAATTAGTTAGTTATCCCTATCACAATAGAGTTGACACATTTGTTGGTGTTATTACCGAAGGGTGCACATTGACAGTATCCTTTAACATGCTTTAATAGCCCTGTCAGAATGTTGTTTGGATTACTTGCAGCAGGTGGTTTAGTAAATTTTTAGTGATTAACATGACTCTTAAAGTGGGTGTTATAATTTACCAGGTACACAATATGTCATGTAGTGTCGATAATTCAAATGCAACCTGCTCTTACTTTACAGTGTCAACACAGAAACATAGTGCGTACTCAGATCTTTAACATTTGTTCTTTGCTTTTACACACTTCACACTGCAAAATGCTTTTTTTTAGATAAGTACAAGCTGTCTCCTCATTGTAGTTGAAAATCTAGGTGAACATGCAGTTTTTTAATATTGTCTAGTGCTGTGTTATTTGAGCAAACAATGGAAGAGTGGAAGGGATGTGGTTGGTGGCCGAAACAAACATACATAGTATGTAGAAGCTTGCGTTATTTTATTTTCTCCATCCAACGGTTTTGATGACCTACAAAACCAGATGCATAATTAGCATTTTATTTCTCTAGTGTTAGTATCTGAAAATTACAGGTAGTCTAATTAATGTTAGGGGACCTTTGATCAGCTTGACATTATTACTTTAATACAACGTCAAGTAACATTGGATATCATAATAATGGATATCAAGTAATACTGATGCATGTAATTACAGGTCAACATCTGAGTACACGATAGGCAGCTAATGACTTCAGTGAAGCAGTGGCAGGTTAAGTGAATGTTTAAAGTGGACTTTACCAAGACTCACACAGCAAGTGCTTTATTCATACCAGCTATTTATTGACTGAAGTGGCTGACTCTATAGACGTTATGATCTTTAGAGATATCTGACTTCCTGACCTGTCTGTGCCTTTACTAGCTTCAGAAATCGCCAGCCATAAAATCAAAAACATGTTGACTAGTGGATTTCTGGTGTATTACTGTTTCTTTATTACCTCTGTCATTCACTCATCTAACCATCAGCCCACTGTTGACTTGCAGCACACCAGCAGTTTTACTTTGAGCTTTTTCTGGATATCAAATCCGCTAACCCTCTCAGTGAGGATCAGCCCAGATACCCAGCTCAGAAAACTAATTTAGGCAGCCAATATCTGTGATATAACTTTTTAGATGACTGACTGAAGGCTGGAATGTAAATCACTTGGAAGTCAAGGTTTTCAGGGCTGTTTTTACCTCATCTGCGACTGAACTGAAGATGCCACTGATTGCAGGGATGTTAATGTCATACTGCATCATTGATTTTTACCTGCATCACATCTCTACAAGGGTACGTGCAACATGATCAGGGTGAACAACAGTACATTAGCTCTGAAGCTGAAGGAAATCATTGCCTTGGTAAATGAGTTTTATACACTTTCAACAATACACACTTGTTGTCAACAACTTCCTTTCATCTGAGCTTCATCTGCCTTGATGGTACCATTGCAAAGATAAGACTAGTTTGTTTCAGTCAGCCACCACATTTCCATCAATCTTAAATATATGGTCACCAGTGCATTAACATTTCATAACATCAATCATCTATTCATCTTATGACGTTGTACTCACATTGTTGCAGTGTGAGGGTGTCCTTCACTTATAGTGAAATGTCATTACCATAATGCAAAGGTCTCCTCCATTACACAGTATAAGAAGAGTTCAGTTCTCTTCTCCTCTTTGCTTCCTCATTATCACCCTCTTTCTTCAGCATGAATAGCCTTTAAAATCAGCAACTCTGGATCAACAATAACAAGTGGACAGTGCAGCTCTATTAGGAGAAGGATAAACAGAGTGATCATACTGTAGGAAGTTTTTATCCAGCCGTGAAATTTTAAATTCTACTCATTTTCACTGCAGCCACCATGGAAACAGCAAAGAAAATGATTTGGATCTAGATGCAAAATTCTGCATCTGCTGTGCTGTCTAACAACCAGGATTTAGAATACAAAGTGAGTGTATGGTGTTAGCTTTAAGGATGCCTTCAGGTGCCTACAGATCTTATTAATCCGGCCACTTTGAAGAAAGCCTTAAATGTCTGTGGAAACCTGTGCAGCAGACTACTCAGGTCGTGCTTCATTGATGTCTGAGACCATCACTCATTGTGGAGCCACCCAGCCTTCTTTTACTTTGCTAAAATTAGGGCTTTGTTGGCTTTAGTTCCTGCCAAGATGGCGCTTTCTCCCCTTGTGGTCTATGCAGGGAACCGGTGGAATGGAACATGATGAAAGTTTTAGTATTGTATTAAATCAGTAGCTTCAAGTAAATAACACAGTTGAGTCTTTTGTTGAGTTCTTAAATTTTTTCAGATTCAGATTCATTCTGACAAAAGAACTAGTTTAGAGTGCTTATTTGGCATTCATACAGGACGATAGTAGCTTTCCCTTCAAAAAGTGTTGTGCGCATTAGCAGAGAACCACATGCAAAAGTAAAGCTTTGATTGAAAGCTGACGTTTGTGTCTGTATTTGTGTGTATTAGGATAAAGTCCAGCATGCGTGCTTTTACTCTGTTTCCTCTATGACACTGCTTCTCTTTGCACCTGGACTAGCATTGTCAATGACAGAGAGGGCGGAGGGGATGTAATGAAGATCTACCGAAGCAGCTTCAGAATCCATTTGCATAATAATAACTAAACAAATCTCATGCAGCATAACTGGATTAACGCTTCATGTCAGATAGTATAAATGTCTTAACTGTTTCTAATGCCTCACACACGGCGCATCTGCGTTGGTAGTTGTAGGCGCAGTTTGGGAGAGATGCTGAGT
The DNA here is from genome assembly GCF_900324465.2 of Anabas testudineus. Lineage (NCBI taxonomy): Eukaryota > Metazoa > Chordata > Actinopteri > Anabantiformes > Anabantidae > Anabas > Anabas testudineus. Next base: position 27,934,941 of record NC_046627.1, read on the forward strand.
TCATCCACTCTGCACCATGAAGTTAGGGTTCGAGTGATTTACATGGTCATCATATCAACAGATGTATTAAACAGCCACCTCTTTATTATGCTCGCTTGCTGTGCAATTAACTGAAAGCTGATTTTAACATGGTATGGCAGAGTCAAATGGCACGTCAAGTCGCAGTGGTAAACCACCAGAAATACTACAAAATAGTTGTCTTTCAAACAATCACGTAGAGCTTCCTCTATTTTCAAATTCTCTTTGTTTGCTTTTTTATTCATTTCCCTCCCATGTCCTTCTGTACACCCTCTACTTTCCTGCTCAGTGTCAGCGCACTCACAGTAAATGATGGCATAGGTAGCTTGAGTGCTGCAATAGAGCAGTGTGTTTTAGCTGTTTTTTCCCCCGCTGACCTGTCTCACATTACAATTTACTACGGCATTACTCAGGGGTTTGGCCGTTTTCCCACCCTCTCTTCTCCTTTTTTCCTTCTTCATCTCTCCCTTTCATCAAAAGCCAGTTACTTCAGCAAGGAGTGGAGTGGAATAGAGAGTAGAATAGAGATAGCACCACTTCTTCTGAGTGTTATATGTGTCTCAATCCACACACATACACACACACACACGCACAAATGCGTATGTTTATTTTATGTCCTATGCTCTCTGCAGACTTAACTTGTCAAATAACTCATCTAAATGACATTTTAAAACATGGAAATATATAAAACATGGAATATATAGCAGGGTAGGTTAAATTTGTCCTGAAATGATGAATGCCTCACTGCCCACGCATACATGTACAAAAACACAAAACAGTAAACAGCAATGTATTTTGGATGTGCATGGCAATCAAGAAAAAATGTAACCGGTGGAAGAAATAGAGAAATGGCACGACTGTTTTAAGGGCAAGACATTTGGAAATTGACTTGAATTGCCTGACACCCCATAATAACAGGAATAAATCCCCTGCTTTTAAGACTCCACTGCCCGAGTCTTTCAAGTTGTCCATCCACTCTCTGTATTTTGCTTTTCAGATTCACACAAAAGAGTAACAGAAATACATGTATCACATTGATTTGTAGGCGTATTTTGGTTCAAGTGGGACCAGCTTTGTCACACATCCGTCATAAATCTATTGGCTGGCCTGTAGTCCTGTACTACTGGCAGGGGTCCAATTAGTAATAATCTCCCTGATGAATGGGTCATGGGTCGCCCTCTTCCTCATTTAAAAAAAAAAACATTAGAGATCAAAAACATCTACTATGCCCTCACTGAAGTCCAGTACAATCAGTGCAAAGTGGGATTTTAAAATATAACTTCAGATGTACACTTTATGAAAGTTGCATTTACAAAATTATAGTATTTAGTTTGTAAATGTGAACCAGTTTCTGCCTGTGCTGAACAGCAAAGACAGACTACATTGAAATTGCAGAGCTTGGACACATAATATCTGCTAGGACACTGTGACAGCATCAGTTGGACAGGATATGGATGCATTGATTTGAAACTTGATCTTGGTGAAAGATCTTAAACTAACACCTTGTGAGCCTAGAGTTACTCATTCATCTTCAGTGGACCAGCTCCTGAAGACATCATTGGTTCAAAAGCACCGTCTGCTCGCATTCAACTTCGAGCACCAAAACACTCAGATTGCAGACCTGAGCTACTGACCTGTACTGCCATTTGTGCCAGATATCATTTAGTAGCATCGAGTAAAGCAAAGAGAGAGGGTTACGAGGGGAAGTTAAAGGAAGACAAGGTGAGGATGTTGTGAGTGCAAAAGAGTGAGGGTGGAAAATGAAAGGGCAGGAAGATGAAGACAAATACGGGGAAAATGGAGAAATAAAGATAGTGGCCGAGAAAAACTGAAAAGCAGTACAAAGGAGAGAGCACAGTGAGAGCAAAGCAAAAGGACACTGAATATAGAATGACATTTTACAGAGTGAGAATGGAAGCATGGAAGTGTGTAATGATGCCTGTCTGTGTCGGTATATAATCTTTCCAGCAAGCACGAGCGCACATTCAGAGCTGTCTCAAGGACTCTCACATCAACTTATTGTGTTAGGGGTAATGGGACATTGTCAAGGTGTCAAACACTTCCCTGTTTTGTTCTCTATTTGTGCTTGCAAATAATGAATTCAGGTGTGTTTTCCTCTATTACAGACATAAATGACGGTGTGATTAATGATTGCAGAGCAACTAACAGACTCTAGAGATGCAGGAAAAGCTCGGCATCAAGGGGTTTATTAAGTGTGTGAGGAGCAGTTTAGGCACACCACAGAATATAATGCTTGATGAGTAGACACTTGCAATGCAACACATAAAAGCAAGCGTGACCATGCTGGTGTCAAATCTCATTCACTGTCATTAGCTGTATTATAACCTTTGACCCTTGTGAAACAACATTTCCAGTCTTTCCGCTGCTAAATGGTCATTTGACAAGTAAATACTGCTGGTATCAGTTAATAGTTGCATACAAAATATTATATAGTTATATTAAAATGGATGGATCACATATGAACTAGGCTTTACACCTTTATTATACCTCGCAGAGGAGGATTGTTTAGTTATCGACTCAAGCTAAGCTTTAGTTGTCCATATTGTCTGTAAATGCAATTGTGACAAACACCTTCAAGCATGACGTATTGAGAATCAAGCTGAAAAGGCTCAACATGTGGCTGCCGTGGAAAATGCACAATTAATGTTTATGAACAGATGTTAGGTAGCTGCAGGAATCCTATCTTGCTGCTAAAGTATTTAAAGAAAAGATTGATGATTTTTCTAATGTGTCTTGAATCAATAATCAGTTACTCATATGAACTGTTGGCTGTAAATATTTCTCCCGTTAATACTGGCCTTCCAAAAGAGGGGCCCCTATGTTAGTGATGCAGGCCAAAATCCACAGTCTGCCATCTGTGCAAAAACATGTTAGAAAAGTCGATCTGAAGGCAATACAAGGCTGCAGTCTTCTTCATTAGTCACATTAAATGAATATCTTCCAAAGTGGCACAATTTTAGTGCAACTTTCAGTTCACTTGTTACCTACCTTCAAAACACAACAAAGGCATTATATTCTAAAATGACTTTTACTTTGGCAGACAGCCACTTGATGTAGGAAACTCAGACTGCTGACACCTCACACTAGTTTTACATCACATCTGACTACATTTATGCACAAGACAAAGACACAAGACTGTGGATGTTGGCCTACATCACCTCCACTGTAACAAACTGAAGTAATCCCTGCATAGTTGGTAGGAAAGAAGGATCAGTATTTCAGTATTATAGCACATTAGCGTATTAGCACCTGACTGTTTATGTGGACCTTGTCTATACTGCTTCAATTTCACAATTGGACACATGTCCAATTTTAATTAGTTTGGTGGGCTAATTGGTCACTTTACATTTTAAAAGGGTATTATTAGGCTTCGAGTCTGTTCTCCTGCATGTGCACAGCAGTTAACCACAGTAGTTGTGCAAAAACAGTGGGTTCTGAATACTTGTGCATGTGAACACAATGCATTGTCAGTTTCTTATTTGTATGTTAGTAATTGTGTGTGAAAGGCTCACTTATTAAATGCACTTTCAACTTGAATACCGATGACTCACTGCTCAGATTGGGATATGAATGAAAATGTATTGCGGCGACAACGTGCAAAATATATGCCGACACAGTAAATTTTACCTCATTGTAGCTGTTTATCGTTCCATTTTCACTCATCGTTTCCAATTACTCTGTTTACAGCGTTCTTCTCGTGTAGCTGCCTTCGCTGACAATGTGTTTAGAGAGAGGGAAGAAGAGAGAGACTTAGAAACCGGATTACACCACCTGTGGTTACAACTGAACTGACAGAGAGCAAGCATGCACCTGTTAGTGAAAACATGTCACTACTGTATCAAATAATTAGAGCTTTACTCGCCTTCAGCTTTCTTTTCTTTTTTTTTTCTCCTTCCAGATTTCAAAACATCTCTCTATGTACCATTTGTTTTCTGATACACACAGATTTAAAACACAGAACACACAACGTAATTATACAACTTATAATTTAGTATCAGCAATTAACGTAACAAGCAGCGCCAACATTTATTGTCTACACCAATTGTCTTGTTGTGGCATCTTTGCAGATCGGAGCGCCTCTGTAATTAGCAATCACAGATTCTCTGTATCTTCCTGCTGGCTGCCATTGTCCCGGCCCTGCCTATATCGCGCGCCGCCGTTGCCGAGCAGTCATTTATTTGCACAGCCCTCAGCGAAAATGTGTGTGTCTGCTTGTGTTTTTGTGTCTCTCATCAGCAATCATTCAATCTTCGTCAATTAGAGCCAGCACGAGAGCAAAAGCAACACAAGCAACAAAGACGGTTGAGGGGAGACTCAAGAGGGAGGCAGAGGTTCTTAATAGAGCATTTAATGAAAGTTAATGGCCGGCTTTGTGTTAGCCGGGGAATTGGAAAGAGGGAGCTGAGTGTTGTTTAGAGATGTGACCAGGCTTTGTGCATCCATGGTCCACTCTCATTATCAAACTCCTCTTAATGATGGATATAAATAATGTATATCACAGTATTGCTAGATATTGGCACAGGCTTCACTGCTACGCCATCACTTCACTTGGGAGCCAATTACAGGCGAGGATGAAATAGAGGTTTAGTGTTGAGTTGACTAGGTGTACTGACTGAATAAAATGAATAGCTCAATACAGCTATTGTATTTAAACAGTATTTGTCCAAAAAGTAAACTTTTCTATAACAGACGAATCCTGTTTTCTCACAGAAGCTGAAGGGCTCCAGACTGGATGTTAGGATAGGTTTCATGGGTTTTAAAACCATAAAAATGCATTTCCCACAGCACATAACTCAGAGATAATGTAAACAGTGAAACTGGAGCCATGAGGTTTATTTGTTATACGGCTGTTTTCGCTCACTAAATATTAAGCTTTGGCTTTAGAAACTCTTCAGACTTTGTTGTCTTGTAGATCTAATTTTAACTTGGTTTTGACTCCCTTAAAGTCTATTCTAAGCTGACTGTTATGACTTTTAGACAAAGGTGTGATTAATGAAGTGCAGCCGATTTGGTACTTTCACTTCAGCAGATGACCCCTGAAGCTCTGGTTTTGAACTCTGTCTGTCACAGCATTATTTGCTTTCCCAGAAAGCAAATACTACTCTCTGGGGTTCTTTTGTCTTTGCCTGTCTCAAACAGACAACACCAGGTTTCCATAGACAATGAAAGGCATCTATTACAGACCCACTGATTTTGGCGTATTTGAGGCCTCAGTAGTGAAACTGTAGGATTCTTCGTCTTCGTATCCTGGATATAGGAGGTTTCGCCATCATGGATCACAAATGAAAGCCGGAGATCTGCATTTCATATTTCACCCTCTTGAAATCCTGATTGTTCACTGTGAATGTGCTCCTCTAGATTGTGTAGTCACATGTTCCCCATTGGCCCCATATCATAGCGTCGCAACTCCTCCCACCGGCCCCTGAGAGGTCATTATGGTAACCGTAGAGATGTGGAGGTAGTGGTCTCTGGCGGTGTCTCGGAGGCTGTAATTGGTCCCATCTTGTGTGTCTCTCAGAGCTCTTCAGCAGCACAGGCATTCATTACTGCTGGGACAGCGGAGCCGCACCAGGGCACAGTTCCTGGCTGGGAGGAGAATGGTTACTCGTTGTTTTAAACTCTACAACAGTGTCCAAGTCATTACACCAAAAACATAGAACAGATTGTGTGTGAACTGCAAAAACAAACGTTGTGGCACATTGTTCAGTTGTGTAATACTGGGTCATTCACACACACACACACACACACACAAATTGTATTTTTGACTTGTACTAGACGCCTAGTGAGAGAACAAATTGAGCATTTCCTGTGATGTAAAGGAAAAAAGGCTTCTACTGTTATCAAGTGTAGGGTCACTGAGATTCATAAATGTATTTATGTAGCACTGCTTAGATTAATATTGGATTAATGTCTTAGATGCTGACTTGGCTTCTAGCAGCTCCTAGATGCAGTAAACGCCATTTGAAAGTGTTCATGCCCCACATGAACAAAGACGTCAGACCTTTAACCAAAGACATCTGTAATTGAAATCAAAGTATAAAGTAAAGTAAAGTAAAGTAAAGTATACGAGAGCCCTCCGACTGGGCGTGTGTATGAGTGCTGCATGTTTATTTATCTCCTGTAGACTTTACTCCAGTGAAGCAAAATGAAACTTGCATGATTAATTTGTACAGTACATCTGGCTCTCCCTCCTCTCTTGTCTACTGCAGTTATGCAGTCAGCCAGTGGAATCTCAAACACTCTGTTGACATCTGCAGGAAATGTGCTGTTTGCGCTTTAGAGATTAACTCCATACCAATAATTTCATATTTGCTAAATGGTTCTTACAGTTGTGATTTCAGGACATCACTCAGTCGGACAGCTAATGAATTCATTGTATTGATTATAAAGCCCCGGGAGCCCCAGCTGGGAAATATGAAGTGTCAAGCACTCATTAATTTTAGAGAGGAGTTGGCAAACATCATTGGCTCATTCCATTACACAGAGTTCACATATAATTGACCTTGTGGCTCATTGCTTCCCAGAGTGCTAAAGTTGAATGTTCTGGTTTTGAGCTGTGGAAAACTATGTTTTTTCTTTTTTAGTTTGTCTGAGTAGAAAGGTTTTCTGATGCTTCTATCTGTGTAGCACGATCTCACCCAATTGTGTGAAAGGTTTTGCTGGATGTTCATTTTATGCCTTCTTAAAGATAAAGCGTAAAGTAGGAATTTTGATGATGAGAAATGCCTAGAGCATTAAAAACTGTGTTTATTCATACAGTATGCACTTACATCAAAGGGCCCTTTGTGTTTTTGATAATTTAACTTGGCATTTTCTGCACAACTCAACAGAACAGAGGTCTGAGAGAGGGAAAGAGAGAGAGAGAGAGAGAAGTAATTGGGCTTAAAAGGGGATGGATATTTCTTTTTATGTTGTAATGTATAGAGACCTTAATTGTATTGGAAAAGTTAGAGATCTCCAAACTGTGCTTTATCACCCCACTGCAGATTGAAAAGGTCTGCTTCCTTCCTCAAAGAAAGTCCTGCTGTACATTTTAGACTGTATGGACGTGAAATCGTGGACCAAGCCTTTCTAAGCACCACATGTTGTTTGCAGTTCTTTAGATTTGTTGCAGCAGAGTTTCCTGTAATGTTAAGTGTTTGTCAGGGAACATGTGACACAAACACTCTAGTGAACTCTAATGTAATGTTCACTTTCTGCTCCCTGCATCTAGTATTCAACACCTTCACAGTGTATGGACAACACACCGCACACACACTCTATAGGCCCAACACAAACTCTGTATGTACATACCCACATGTGGGTCAAAAAACGACTCATTTGGTTTTTAACAGCAGCACTAAGGAGACTTGTCATATTTTTATATACACGAAAGGTCATGCAAAGTAACATTTTGAAACTATGAGACACATATATATATATATATATGAAATAAAGGCAGATTACGACATCTAACAGGGAGCAGAGCCCTGTGCAGAACCTGAGAGATGTAAATGCAAATGTGAAGAGACTTCCATGTGAAAGACTTCCATCAGTACAGATAAAGCTAAGTAAAAGGTGGCTACTTAACAATAGTAATGTAGAAAATATGTGATGTTGACTACATCATAAAAAGCAGTTAAGGTGAATTTGTTGCTTTGTAGTATTCTGTCAGTGCAAATAAAATGTTATTAAAGCATATGGATGGGGATGATATTCAGCAAGCTCTTTATTCACACAGTCTTGTATTGTGAGAAATGAGCAAACTCTTTTAACAGCTGTGCTCAAGTTTGTAATTCGTAGCTGTGTGGTACATTTACATGAGAATTTTTGAAATCTTTTAAATATGGATTAATTATGTCCATTTTACTGTGTCACATCAGTTACAACACACGTTGTACAAAGCTAATGTCCCCTTCTTGAACGCTGCTGTGTGTGTTTTGCAGGGGAGCTGTACATCGGTGGCGTGACAAAGAACATGTACAGCAATCTGCCCAAGCTCATTGCGTCCCGGGACGGGTACCAGGGCTGTCTGGCCTCCGTGGACCTGAATGGGAGACTCCCCGACCTGATCGCAGATGCCCTCCACAGGGTGGGCCAGGTGGAACGAGGCTGCGATGGTGAGTGGGGCAAGCAGCTTTCTGTCACAATAATGTTTTGATTTTTTTAATCATCACCTTCTCTACTAAACAAAGCTACTTTATATGTTTTTATTTACACACATAAATTGGATCTAATTTATGGGTGAAACTAGCCGAGGCATTGTGCTTAAGTGTGTTTTGGATTACTTGGCGCCGTGATTGTAATTTGGATGCAGTAGCCAACATGAGTTATACTGGTGAATGAGCAAATGAGGAGACGTCTGAAAGCAGCCTTTAAATACTAATTTTAACAACGAGCCAAAGCACTGCTGCAACCGTTTCGTCACACTGAAATTCACTGTGCAGTTTCATGTCAAGAGCGGCATGCATGTGGGAAGAGATGAACAACCAGGTGGGAGGTTTATTCAGATGATGCACAGCGAAACGGGTTGTTGATGTGACTGTGTTGGGAACGCAGCAAGAGTCCAAAAGAAATGTAAAATGTTAAATTAAAGCAGCCTAAAGAACTGACAGTTACAGAGGTTCAAGCAGGAAGGCAGTCTGTGCTGCTTGTAAGTTAACGTGAGTGCTGCTGTTGTTCAGTCCTTGCAGCAATGTCAAGGTAGCAGGACAGATAATGTAATGTTGATGTAGATACGGCCTTATGCATCCCTAATATCACAGAAACAGCTTCATTAAACTCTTTTTTTCATTATTAGGTTTTATTATTGATTGTTTAATCATAATAAAACCCTCAAATTCACATAGCTTAGCGTCCCTAACTGTGATGTCCAGACGGCGCCTATTCTGCTTTAGTAACTTGGTGCATTTTTCTTCTGTAATTCCCTGATATACACCAGAGACCACGTCCAAATTCCCACAGCTCTAGGCAATCTTTACAGTCTAAGCCCCTGCCCCCTGTATATTGTCTCTATTGCACCATAAAACCTGCATGAGGGAGTCGTATCTCTCCTCTAATGTTATTGTCAGTGGGGCTAATCTCAGTGACGCTTCATCCTCACTGGCTTGGGCCTTATCACTCTTGCATTTGTTTTGTTTTTCCGTCTGTCTTCCTCACTGCACCACCGTGTCTCACACTGCATAGAACCTGTGTTGGATAGTTAATCCTCAGTATAACAGTGCATTTTGGCTATAGCGTTTCCCCTTGCAACCACACAAACCAGCCCCCCGACACCGTGTTTCAATGGCGTACTGAGCATCGGAGAGCACAGACTTGATTTCCCTGAGGGCTGCACTGGCCGACTCGATGCAACAGTGATCCAGGTTTTTTTTTTTTTTTCCCTCGATCCCTAACGCCACTACTTCTGCTAGCCAGCCTTATTACCTGCCTACAGTTATACACCTCAATTACTTTGCTCCAAACACAGTTTAAAACTGCATTAAGCTATCATATTGACTCCCTCAGGCACCTGAAATGGATGCTAATATTAGTTAATGATTGGATGTGTCAGGGAGCTGAGCAGTTGTAATTGACCAGTGATAGAAGGGTGGACCTTTTTGATAAATAATAGTACAGTCAGACCTGAAGTTGTTAAAAAAATCAATGCACAGACAGTTACTGTAGACCACTTTTCTCATATTACCCTAATCAAAGTCAGAATACTATTCTTGACCGTACATTTGAGAAGCTGAATGACAGCTGTTAAATTAAAACCTTTATATGTAATGGTTTTGTGATGCTGATTAATGGTCTCAAACAACAACAGTTCAGACTTAATCTCTGAATTTCTACCCAGGAGAAATAAAGATGACTTTTCCAAAATGCAGCGATGTCCTAGGTATGGATCACTGCCAGCGTCCTGACCGACTTGGTCCTGAGGTCATATTTGGCTTGTACACTGGGGATACAGAGTGGTCAGAGGTGGCTGCTAGTTCGGTCTCTCTAGACCCAAGGCCAGACAAAGGCCAGCATACTGAGTTTGTTCTTGTAGTTCTCTACTGACTCAGTGGATCACAACAACAAAGAACAAGCTGGGGAAAAGGAAAGGAAACTGAGACTGAGAGAGTTCAAGTGCAGGTATATAAACAGTGTTGCTGACTCACTGTAGCAGACGAGGGGAGGACAAAAAAACAAGGCCAAATAAAAATATAACAGTAGCTAACACACTGTGTCTGCCTTCAACAGTAGACAGTGTCAGATAGTGATGCTATTGTCATGCTGACACTAAAGGTACCATTTGGTATCACTATTCGACACTGTGGGGGTTGCATGTTGGACCAGTTGTTATGGCAACAATCTTAAATGCACGGTTTACAGTCTTTGGTTCATTTAAATCACAAAAGCAACTGGGTTAGGGTTATAAGCACAAACATCCAGTCACAGGTTAAGAGAGATAAAGTATGTCTGGCCTTGAACGTCTGTCTGCTGTGGCACAGTCCTGCAACTTATGTTTCTTCCTGTATGTCATTGCTCTAGGCGTCAAATATTGACGGGCCTGTGTTATTACTGTTGACATCCCCCTGTGTTTGATGCAAAGGAATCTTTTGTGCATGAGACACTAAAGGAGTGGACAAAATATCATTATCTAAAAATGTCATTATCTGACATGGTTTTTAAAAATAGTTTTTACATCTTTTTAATTTATCATTATAATATTTTGAAGCAGAAGCTCAAACCAAACTAGAGTAGGGCACTCTGGCCTAATCTATGCTGAGAAGACATTTCATTTGACGCAGCTGTCAAATGTGTGTTAACTTGGTATTTTTTTTTATTTCACTCCTTCCATATCCTATTTCGTATTTCCCAACATTTGGAGCACGGCAAACACGGCAGATGGAGTTTTATGCTCCAGCAAACTTACAATGCTCAAACAGTTCTCAGACAGCAACACAAAGAAAGCGCTTGGTCAGTCAATAGTCAGACAATAATAGAAAGAGTGAGAAAGTGATTATGTCAATTGGTTATTAATTATGTCAATATGCTTAATTAGCTCTTCAAGGGAACCTTTTATTAGACATGGTTAGGAAGTCCTAACAGAACAAGCTGAAGGTAAAGTAATGATATGGAGTTAAGTGGACTCTGTGGAGCAGATGGTATTGTTAATTGGTTTTTATTGTATTTATTTTTTTATTATATATAGTTTTAGGGCGGCGGGGCTGGGACTTTTTTAATTGGACCATTTGTAAGTGACACAATGAGATGTCTGTTTATCTATGCAAAAACAAATTAATCTGGCATTGAACCATGCCTCTTTGGAAATGTTTGTGTTTAATTGAGATTTTAATGAGAATCCTCACCACACAGACCTATTTTTAAAGCAATTCTCACAGTTCTCTTGATCTTGCATCCTATCCCATCGTATATCTGACTTTTTACAACTAATTTAGCTAACAATGATTTGCTTTAGTCATAATGGAAACTTATAATAATTAGCTTACTAACTTATTAGCTTCTAATAATAGAGAGTCGACAAAGGAAAACACTAGGTAACTTTTTTCAATCATTTGTGTGAGAATGCCTGTCAGGTCAACAGCAGTCACATTAACTATGTGAATAATTGGCTGGAATTCCACAGAGAAATTACAATGGTGGGGTTTCTAATTGACAATTTAAATGTCTTCAGCCATCCATGACTGTGGGAGGGAACAACGGGAGAGAGTTTCCACACAGAACCTCCAAACACACACAAACGCACAAACAAATATACCGGAGACACCAAACTGCAGCCGAAACCGCGCCGCCACTCATTTCCAATGCAAATGCGCCCCTAGTCTAGCGATTACACCAGGTTTCAACCTTGAATCAATGTCAAATTTAATCTGAATTCATTTCTAAGCAGCATTAATCAAATCACTGTGAGTCGGTGGATGAGCAGCTGCTCTATTTGGTTCCAGTCACTGAGTTTATTAACACAAGTATTAGAAAGTATTAGAACTGTGAGATCTGTGGATTATTTATAGATGTGACACCAGTAAGGAATGCTTTAACAACATAGCAGCTCATAGTTAAAATTACATCAACACTTGGGGCCAGAAGTCTTCTAAACAAACTCGCATTATCAGAGCCTTGACGCACAGTAGAGAGCAGTATAAATATAAATCCAGCTGGCTCACCTCCTCAGTTTAATGCTGAAAGTTCAGATTCAATGTGGCGTTGATGGTACTAGTAGTAGCAAACCTTCCACATTACAATGGGCACTTTAATATACTGTAAATATCACACATTGCTAAATGGAGCTTTAAAAAGAATCCCTTTGCCCAGAGTAATGTGTGTGCCGGCAGAGCTACCCTGAGGATTTCTTTGTTTCTCAGTTGTATAAGGTGCTGCTCACTGGCTGGATTCTTTAGTGTGAATTGCAGGTGGCCATTTGACCAACCTGTTGGGGATAAGCTGGTTGACACTCATTCTAGGTGAGGAGTTAAAGGCAGTAAACCATCAGACTGAGGAGCTGCTGCACCCTTAAGGAAGACAGAACTAAAATGTTTTTGCACTTTTGCCTACACTTGCAGCTATGTGCTACTGAGATTTGGACTAAATGTAAAAGCATGTCTCGCACATTTGGATGTGAGAACCTTGTACACTTTTTGTACGTAGTCATTGTGTTAGGTTGAAATTTTAACACTAAACTTTGATCATGACCACAGGACCCAGTACCACCTGTACGGAGGAGTCCTGCTACCATCAGGGGGTGTGTCTCCAGCAGTGGGAGGGCTTCACCTGCGACTGCACCATGACGTCCTATGGAGGCTCATTTTGCAACGACCGTAAGTGGAAAACTTTACTGACTAGGCCGTGGTTTGAGTGTGTAATGCTGGAGTGAGTGGTTTAGGTGCAGATGTTTGAAGGAGGCTAGCTAGTGCTGATGGGCTCTGTGTCAGCACAGGAGGATTTAAAATAGAGACTGGTCTCCTGCATTTTGGATGTACTGTAGTCTATTTACATGAATGACAGACACAGTCAAAACACCTTCTGTACACTGTAAAAATGAAAACGTGAAATCACCTTATTGTGAATTTTTATTCCACTGAGTAAAAAGTATTTAATTGCAACGTAAACTATACAAAAGCAACTGCTTTGACTAACTATGTTAAGTTTCTGGTTAAAAGTTGGTCTTACTTCATATCTGATGTTGGGAAAATTCACAAATTGTAGATGAACCCTAGTTGAGTTCACTCAACTTGTTAAATTAAGTTGATAAAATACAAAACAAATTGGCATATTAGTAGACTTCCCAGCATGCATTTTTTGAGTTTGTTCAGCTAGTGCTTTTTAGTTCTTTATAGAAAATAGCCATGGTGGAAATCAGCTATGTATCTTTAATACACACATATCATACATTCGATCAAGATTGTTTTTCACACCAGTAGTCACACAAGTCTTCAAATTAACTATTTTTCTTTTTATATTTTATAAAGCATGTAAGTTAATAAAACCATAAGTACACAACACAACAACAAGTTAAATGTTACAGTGCAGTTTTAATTACTGTGTCATGTTTAAAATAAATGTTTTGCAAACTAAATATAATTTGTTGGTGCGGAAAAACTTACATTTTCAAGTTTTATATCAAACAAACATTTGCACAATAGATAAGCAAACTATAGACCTAAAAAAATAAACAATAGATAAACTTGAATTTTTAACTTATTAGACATAGAAAATCTAATTTAACTGAACTGAACTGAAATTTTACGTTTCATCTACTTTTTCTTTTTTACAGTGTATAGACACAGTGTTACACTTATTAACTTGAAGCCACAAGGGCCACTTTGCACTTGTGTTGCTGAGGTTTTCAGTGAGAGACTTATGTTGTCTTGGACAAAGTGTCTCATTCATGAGTTCAGTTTTCTCCAGGTAGTAAGTAGTCACTTGAAATCTTCAGGAAACAGTTTGAATCTTTCCATCTGGAAGGGGTCACGCTACTTTTTAACAGCGTTAATTTGTCATTTAAGCTGATAGGACAATATGCACAAATGTCTTCTGTAGCATTAACAGCATCGCTTTGTAGCCTCACAGAGCTTCTCTCTAACTGCTGAAACAGAAAAATGCCTTTTGTCTATCAACTGTAAAATTAGGTCAACTGTGAAAATCAAATATCAGTTTACTTGATTGTGTTACTTCAGCAGGGCCACACAGCAGTAACACAAATGTGAGTTTACCATGAGAGCAGCTCCCCAGCTCCTGAGGCACTGCTAATACACGCTGTGATGCAAAAGCATGATTTAAGTCCCATTAAATCAAAACATGGCATTTTTCTGCCATGTTGCCAGCTCACCCTGCTGGGTAGTTGGCAACAAGTAAGTAGAGCAGAGGAGAGTAAATGGATTTATTGCAAGGGTTATGTTCATTTGAATGTATTTATTTGTCCTGTGTTGTCTTATTCTATATTGCCATTATGTAGTTACTGTAATAGCATTGGCTCATGGCTCATGTTGAAGCTACAGTATATTTATTTGAAACAGTTCATTGTGAAGTTCCTGCATTGGAAACATGGATTTATTTTATTTAAGAATTGTATTTTGCAGCAGAGCTCCCATTCGGCACTTCCTACTGGCTTAATAGAAACAGGGACAGAAGCAGGGTGACAGGCTAATAGACTTGTTTGCATAATTCTTTGCTTATTAAGTGGTGGGTGCTGAGTTGAGCTGTATCACCCCTTACTCGTTTTCTGTTTCTTAAAGCGTGTCTACTTTTCATCTGTGATTTAGTTGGCATCTGATTGTTATTTGGTCATTCGGCAGATGCTTTTACCCAACGCGATATGACAGAATATGAGTGGACATGGCAGTAAGGGACTGATTAGCAAGGTGCTTGATTGGCTCTTGGAAGATTCGTGCAAGCAGAAGGCAATAACAGGCATCGGCATTACAGCCAATGCCAAGGAAAGCAGAGAGCTCCCCTCGCTCCTTGAGTGATGAGGCGAGGGGTGCCGAGTCCTGCATAGGAGTTGTGTCGTGCCTGTGGGGAGCATTAGCTGTTTTACTGGGCTGGTTTCAAAGACGGCAGGTAGCAGTGTGGGGCACCAGGGAGCATAACAACATGCTTTCAGTGGAGAAATAAAGAGTATGTGTGCGGTTGGTGTGTGTGTGTGTGTGTGTGTGTGTGCAGAGTGGAGGAAAGAACCTCACCAGCAGCCTGATCAAATAAAAAATTGGAAATAAAGGAGAAACATTTAAGAAGCCCAACTATCACTGTGCACCTCAGGAGGTTTGGTTGAGACAGTGCTGAGTGATTCCAATCTTTGTAAAAGTCTCAGACAAATGAGGATATCAGCTCTGACGCAAGCTTTCCACATGTTACAGTGGATGTATGTTGGCAGCTGGCTGAAGTTCACCTCCCCCTGCTCTTTGTCTTCTTGCATTATGTGCATTATGTTTTCTTGTTAAGAGGTCGTCATACTACACTACCACACATCCACAGTGTCTAAGAGAACAGCTAGTGCTTCACACTCGAATGTTGAATGTTGATTTTTACATCTCAAGGTGGCCAATTGACAAATGCACAAAGTAAAATACTTATATAAGAAGTGTTCATGTAAACACAGAGTATCTATTTTTCCAGATGTGCAGTGTAACAGTATGACAGCCTCTTTCTCAGCGTGCATGCATTGCTATAGCTGCTTTGTGTCTTCTTGTCATTCCTCACTACAGTTCACTTCTTGAACACTGGTCCTTCTACCTTCACTTGCGCCAGCTTGGAACATTGAAAAACACATTTAATCTTCTTCCTGCCCCCTCTTGACATTGAGAGCCTGCTCCAAGTTGAACTTGTGGCTCCCCTTGTCGTCTTCTTTCTTCTCTCTTTGCGTTTTCTTGTTTCTTGTCAAAACGAGCTGCCTCTTATCTGTGAGCATTTACATTTTTCTGAAAATCTCAACCTTCACTGAATTTTTCTTGAGCCAGCTGTGAAAACCAAGGTAGGACTTATTAAACCGAGTAGTATTTTTTTAAACATGTATGAAATGAATGCTGCAGAGCCTTGAGATCTTGCGTCATTTTTGTTTTTGTAAC
This sequence comes from Anabas testudineus, assembly GCF_900324465.2. NCBI lineage: Eukaryota > Metazoa > Chordata > Actinopteri > Anabantiformes > Anabantidae > Anabas > Anabas testudineus. Next base: position 27,951,011 of record NC_046627.1, read on the forward strand.
CGGCTCACAGGGGGTGCAGTCCTCACTCACATCGCTGGTGACTGGGTAAGACTCACATATTCTTCAGAATAAAATAGCTTTTGCATTTTTCTGCCACGTGTCCTTGATCTGTCCTCTACATTTCTTTACTGGACAGCTTTAAAATGATTTAAGCCTTTGTAGAGTTATCTGTGTAGTTTAATTTCTGTTCTGTTCTGCTACAGAAATTATATAGCTCGGATTCCCCTTATCTGTGTATGCAAGAGAAACTCCACACACACACACACACACACAAACATGCAGCATTATGAAATCATCCAGATATCCAGGTACATTTGTTGCCTAGATGTTGTCATCACGATGTTGCCTAATTGTTTATACTCTCTCACTTACACATGCATTTACTTTAATTTGGACAAAAGAGATGTGAAAGTTGTTTTAATTTTGCCTTCAAAGAAGAACTTGAATCAAGTGATTTCTGCTGCTTTCATTTTCTGCCGAGAATAAGAAATTAGCATAATTATTCTTCCAATATTACTCACGCTGCTGCTGTAGATGGCTTTCTTTGGTGGCAATGATAAACAGCGCATGGAGCAAAAAGAGCAAAGCAACATACACGCTAAAGACATGCTGTAATATATTAAACAGGCCGAAACCTTCGAGTCACACCTGCAGGTACAAGTCGTGTCTTGCGTGATAAACATTGTTCAATAGAGAAATGCTTAAGTCGAATTTTCTCCGTTTGAGCCCAGAGTCATTTGTTAGACTCGGGGTGGAAAGGTTGCCAAACATATTGATACTAGAGTTATTATTTATGAATGCAGATTCACAGTTGAATGGAGGGGATATTACACAGAGAGAGAGAGAGAAAAAGGCTCCATTGTGCAACATTTTTCACAATTGACGTTCCATTCTAGATAAACTGAAGTAATTTGTCTATTGGGTTTTTATTACCCTTTGGACATCAGCCAGACTTTGTTCTTACCTGAGATGTGATGGATGTTAAATCCTGCCAACTTATACAGAAAACACTTGATAAAATGTGACATTTAATTCAGTTGTTTTCTTTACACTTTTGATTTGTTACATGTCAACAATACCTGTGTTCTGTATTTGTGACTAAGACGCCAGCGTTTGAAGTTTGCTAATTGACTAGATTGATGACAGGATACTTCTTAAGAGTTGGCTCTAATTTGTGTTACTGGAATGTCATAAACACAGTGAATCAGAGAAGCAAAAATAGTAGCATTAGATGCTGAATTCAGTTTTTATAACAAAGCACACCTGTGAGAGATTCATATTATCATATTAGTGGTGCTCTTCAGATGCTTTTTTTACTGTGTGGTGATTGGAGTACAGTGTATCAGCTTTGCAAATGATGTGCCTTTATCCATTTTGATTGTTAAAGCCACAGGGGGAAGGGGAAGTCTGTATGCCATCATGCATACAGGTGCAAATCATGTTTCTTGTCTTAAGGTGCAGATAAAGTGGGAACCACTTAACAGGTTCTGCAAACAAGAGGAGAAAAAGTTAGTGACACTGAGATGCCGCACACATACATAAATAGGTAAGAGCTGAAGTGAGGTTTAACATTTTTTGTTCCGAAACTACAAACTGCTAAAATTTTCCTGCTGTCAAATCTTCAAAGTCCAAATTTGCTTTCACGTTAATTCACTGGAGCAACATAAGAAGTAAGACCCAGAGGTTGGAGAGGAACTACTATCAAGGGAAGCAAAATGAAGGAAATGTGTCTTAAATAGACTTTATGTTTGCAAGATACCTGGTTGATGTAGATTAATGGAAGGTTAGCTGAAGTTTCATGGAGTTCAATCTTACTTTGAAATGAGAGCTGTGCATCAAACATTCAGGGCTGGTATGCAGAGGAAGAGAAGGGCCAAAGCATATATTTGTGTACATGTGGTCGAATATGACTACTGTTTTAAAACAAATGTCAAATATTACTGCTTTTTTACCGCCAGTGCTTATGTATGAGTGTCCACATGGCACAACAGAGGAGAACAGACACTACTGGGAAAGCCTAGCAGTCTGACTGGCAGGGTATTTATTTAATATTGAAAGTGATCACCATAGCCTAGGGTTACCATTGCTGCCTTTCACCTATGGAGAATGCTGGTGAGCATTGTGACAGTGTGTACTGTAACAGGTGGAGATATTTTTGTATCAAGTAATTCAGAGGCTCCAATCCCACTGGAGAACTTCCCGTTTTGTTGCATAGTACTGTTTGCGACTTTTCAGTGACCCCTTCTGTCACTCAGTTTGCTCTGACAGGCCTACCGCACTGCACTGTAGAGAGGCAAGCACGGGGAGGTTGATGCATGAATCACAGCTTGGAGGAAGGAGCAAGTACAAATTTCCCTTTCTGTACGAAATAAGTCTACAGCCTTTATGTGGCAGTCGCATTTAAAACTCCTCTCCAGCAGCATTTATGTTTTTTTTTTTTTATTTATTTTGGTTATATTTTTTTGTATTTACAAAACTCTTCTCCTCTTGTTAACAGTAGTAACATCTGGTATATTTTAGTAAAACACTGAAAACACATTGCATTCAATTACAACTGATGGTTGTTGCATGCACTGTACCACTGTATTCATGCACACAGATGAATTTGTGGAACAACAAATGGGGGGAGGGGGATGGTCCACCCCACCCCACACACCCCACCAAAACATTTGTTATTCAGCAGCAGCCTGCAGTGATTGACTGGTCTATTTGTCTCTGTGTAGCGTATAAGTGGGCCACTTGGCATTCTGCCTTATTCATCTGGAACCAGCTCAGACAGAGATGCTGTGTAAGTGCGTGCGGTACAAGGGCTTTGTTTCTCTCTTCCTCTCTCGTTTTCTGTTTACGCGAGCAAGAGAGAGCAACCAAGACAAAACAAGACCGAGAGGGACGGGAAAGGGAGATGCCGGGAGGAGAAGGCTGTGTCTGTGCAGTTCTTTGTTTAACTGTATGCTTTTCGCTGGGCGTTAGCGCAACACGTGCTTGTGTACAATGAATCCAGTTGCCCGTGCACAAGTGCTGTCAGGCATACTAATGGAGAGCAGAGAAGCACTGTGTTTACAGCACTGCTGATTTCTGTCTGCCTCTTCTCCCAATCTGTCATCTCTAGTCTTTTTCTCTCCGTCACTATCCTCACACTTCCAGAAAGAAGCAGAGCAAAATGCTTCTTTTACACTACGAAATCTTGTCGCTTAGACGCTTACCAGTTAGAAAATGAGTTAGATGTGATATTGTTTAGATGTCAGACCATTAATTGAGGCAACATACCCCCTGAGCATGCATGCTGGCCACCTTGCAGGTAACCAAAAAGAGCAAAGCAAACCTTATCAGAGCAGCTTCTACAGTTATGCAGAACAGAATGTAAGCTGTGACTGATCTGTGACTTTAAAAATAAGCTTTTAAGCAGAAAATAGACCTATATTTGAGTTGGACTGCTTTTTGTATGCCATGCGAGGGCCATAATACTGCACAAATTGACTTCAACAACTATAAAGGACTAAGTGCAGTTCGCTAAGGGTTGCACTCATTGCGTTTGGTAGCCTACTGTTAATGCTTGATAAGACTGATAGGTTTCAACAGGCATTGGTCACGCCTAGTCCATTTTGCCATCTCATCTTACCAAACTTTAATGAAACCAGATCACTGAAATGCATTCACTCTCATTCTCTCCAGCAACTCTGCAGGTGATAATTTACTTGGTACTTGGCTTGAAATGCAGAAAAAGAAAACCATAGGGGGAAAAATATGACTGCAATCAACCTAGTTTGTACAATACACAGCCACAATTATAATGTACTTCTGTAATTGTTTAGACCTGACAATGTCAGGTCTAAACAATTACACATGCTCAACACATTGTGGATCATGAAGGGAGGCTTTAGCCCTCAATGATTGTCGTCATCATCATGCAGCCAAACTTACTAAGAAAGGAGTAAGCAGAGCTGCAATCCCCACCCTCAAACTTCCTGATCCAATGAGTGAGGACGACTGTTTTCACCTAGGAAACCACCTGGAGAAAGAAAAGCGTGATTTTGCATAAAAATCAACTCATGGAAGGTGTCTGACTCGAGTTTTTGGCTCATATTCTCCATTCACATTCCTTTTGTTGATTGTTGTTATTCACTCCTCCCACCTCTTCTATGGCTCCCATCCTTTCTCTACACTGTTTGCCAGCCGGCCCCAAATAGCTGCTGTCCAGACCTAGCAATTAACTGCCACCTCATTAGGCTAAAAACGCAGTGTGAATCCTGAATAATTACTTGGCTAGCTTTTTTTTTTTTTTTATGTCCATGAATACACATGCACGAGCACTCTCTCTACCTCACAGTTGTGAGCTGGTCTAAGAATTACATGGAGAAAGACCGGGGAGGTTGCAGCTATCTTCCCGTATGCAGACTCTGCAAGTGAAGGCATGGGCAGAGAAATGAAATGATGGATAGAAAGCAGTGGGGAGAAGAGAGTGTGGGTGAGGAATGAAATAGTGTTTGTGCATGCAAAGGCAATTTTGGCTCCCCCAAAAGAGGGCAGCTATAAGCCCATTGGACTTTAGAAGTCACCATGTCAAGAGCTTGAAGGGGATTGGTTGAGGGTGGATGGCCACATTCTGTAGCCTGTGGTACTGAGGTCGGTAGGTGAAAGTAATAGCTTTGCTCAACATATGGCTTAGGTGAAAGTAATGCTTTTGCTGTAGTAGTCAGCTGGCTGGAACACTTTAATAGAAAATGTCAAGATGTACAGAGTGTGTGCTGTAAATGGGAGAATAGTAAAGTTCTCTCACCACAATAACAATATGTGTCCGTTTAGTGCAGTTTTAAAGCCTCTGTGCAAAATTCCTCCAACTTTAGGTTGGTGCCAGCTAGCCTTGGCACTTTACACCAGACGCCTGCCTTTGTCTTTGGTAAAAACGCCAGAAGAAACTGTCTTTTCGTCTTGATGAGTTCTTGTTTTGTGCTGAACCAGTGCAGATTTTCCACTCCTAGCGTGGGTTTAATTAAAGATCGGATGAGCTTTTAAACCACAATATGCATTAAAGGACAATTAATAGGGCTTTGTAATTGCTTCGAGACCACTCCAGCCACTTACAAACATTATCAAAAGCTTTCCATTATGTGTTGGGATAAGAACAAGAGAGGTGGGATGGTGGTTTCTGCACATGTGTCTGTGGGCTTGGGAACCGAGCAAAATAAGAAATGGGAAAAAAAAAAAGAATTTTTCTTCTAAAAGGCAGAAAGCAATTATTTCTCTCAGACACTCAGTTCACACATTTCATATTAGTCAATTTCCATGTTGGCGCTTTGTAAATAGCAGCATCACACATCTGACTAGTGTCAATATTTTGGACCTGATTGAATTGTGTGTTGCAAACGGGCTCTGAAACGCCATACACACCTTCTGCGATCAACCTGGCATCGACATGACTCGGAGAGATGTACTCTGCATGCAACGTCTGTGTGTCCGTGTGTGATGTGGTTAAATGCTACTGCAATGTTAGCGTGACACCGATGGCAGTCACGTGTAGGCTCTAAAAGGCTGCTCTGACTCATGGTCAGTCACAATGGGCAGGTTAATCTATTGAAAAAGCATTGTCCACAACGTTTAATTCTACCTGAATGTTGCATCAAAAACCTGCCAAAGAGCCAGACGAATATGTTAGTCAAGAGGCCATATATTCTGTATGTCCTACTCTGCAATAATAAAGGTTTTACAACTTGGTTCGGTTTAGGAAGACATCATGAAATGGACTAAGACAAATATGCGCCTCTAGAACATCCATTGTGGCTACATTAAGTTGAAAATGTTAAAAGAAACAGTGGTGACCTAAGGTTTGAAATGGAAAATGGAGAGCAGAGTTTATCTTTGGCAGTCCTAGTCCGGACACACAAACCCATTTACACAGACTCCCACATGCAGTACACACACCTGCACACACACAGGAAGCTCTGCTAAGAATGTCGGTGTTTCCTTAGAGCAGCAGGGTGGTGAAAGACCTCTACTCAAGCTGACATTGTAGATCATCAGGACTGACACGTGCACACATGCACATTTGGACACACATACAGACACACGCACTCTTTGTATTCATCCCTGTGGGGGGCTGAGCTGTCGATAAGTTGATCTGACAGTCTCCTCTTCACCTTGGCTTCCTCCTATATCCTGTCCTTTTCCTCAACTCCTCCACCACCCTGCCCTTTATTCCTTATACAACCCATCGCTTCCCTCCTCCACCACTACTCCCTGCAGGCTGGGGGAATCCCATGTTACTGGCTTAAGCTTTCAAGGCATGAGAAATTTAAACTATAGGACTATTATGTTAAATGAATTGTGATCTGTGAAGTGTTTGAGTTCTTCTGTCAGGGTAAGATTTCAACAAGGCTTAGGACTACATAGTACATTTACATCATCAGTGCAACAAGTGTGCAGCAGCTCCAATGAAAGCTTTCAATAAATGCTTAAGACTGTGTCCATATTTGATAAAATTACATAATAAAGGCCAGTTTTACACTAGTGGCATTGTTTGCTCTGTCTCATATCAACGATCACATTTCCATATTGCTTTGCATACATAGTGTTATAAAGAAAATGTTCCTGAGATACATTCTTTGTCAGCCTTTCCCTCTCTGCCCCATTTATACGTTTGCTTCTTTTATGATAAAAGAACAGTGACATCATCTTTCCCTGCACTGTAAAGCAATATTGTCTTTGTTTTTAGGGGTTTATGATAATTACATCTCCAAATGAATGCAGGAGGGATAACAAGTACAGGCTAAACATTGCACAGTAACAAGAGTCAGATTGGATCAGAGATTTAGATGAAGAATAGATGATTTCTAGTTGGGTAAGTCAGCTGTGTTCAACACAGACATTTCTTTTACACGCTCATGGATAATAAAACCTTTTAACATCTACAATTATAAATCTGAATATGTAGCATGTTTGGTAGATTCTGAAGGCAGAGGAATCAAAATACCTTATTGATCAATTTGGGAACATTACTATACCTTAAGATTCTTGTTGATATATGTAATCATCAGGCGCTGCATGTACGTGAACTATTACAGTGTGTGCAATGATCTCCTATTTGCTAGAAGATCAAAAACAATGAAAGGCCTTACAGATGCACATGAGGGCGACTCCTCAGACATTCAATCTGTGTTTCTCGTTGAATGTATTATTTATATGTGCCCACATTCATAGAAATCAGGAGCGTCGGTGTAGTGAAGACTCCCAGCGAAACACTGGCTGTATTTTGTACTCAGACTAAAACGACCCTCACGTCTTCTCCTCTGTCCCAAGACCAGTAATGGAATTCCCCAAGCGGAAACGCAGTGGCCATTTTAAATCGGGCCTGAATCAGCGGGCTAGCGATGTGATAAATGACGCTGGCTGAAGAGGGTGATAAATTGGGAATATCCCTCACTCATCTTCCCTGAAGAGTTAATATACACTGAGGTGTGTTTTATTGCGTAGATTCGTTTTAATAGTTCTTGGTTATCCCTAAACGCCTTTCGGGTTAAAGGCATCTGTGGAATTGATATCATTGTGTTGTTATTACAGTATGTCCAGGGAGAGGGAAAGGATGCTTATTGATACTTAGTCAGATTACACAGGATGTGAAGTCTTTTATTTTTATTTACTTCTTTAATACAACTGCTTTATTAAACCCAAACTGCAGTGTACTCTATTATTCTGTTTAATGTTTGAGTCAGTGTTTCTCTTCATGAAGATAAAGTATGTTGGTACGGTGTATTGTGTACTCGCTTGTACCTGTGTGTGTGTGTGTGTGTGTGTGTGTGTGTGTGTTTGGCAAGTTGGAGAATGTGCTGTGTAGCACCCTCAATATTATCACTTAGTTTCAATGCATTTGATTTCTGTACACTGAAGGATGGCTTGGGGATGCGCTGAGTACAGATGAGCACAGCCAAAAGAAAGAGCGCATACAAACATGTAGATAGACGCTGGTGCAAAGATGACATTCAAAGCCCCGGCACTACCTGTCAAGGGAATGTTTTATGTTCACAGTTTGATTGTATAATTAAGTTGGCCTTCACGTTTCCTTTTACAGCCGCTCCCATCACCATCCGACACGAGATATGATTAAACTTTTTTTCTTTATTTTTATTCCAATATTTTTTAGCCATGTGGGATTATATAATTCATGAACCAGTGCATTCATTTGCCCCTTGCATCTCTCTTGGTATTACTCCCTGTTCTCTATTTATGTAAAAACTCCAACATGCGTCTTACCGTCTCCTTACATCCTACTGCATATTACTGCCATTTGCATTATTTATAACAGTGTATGTGATGCACATTTCGGTTACTTAAGCAACCTTTCTTTATTTAATCTGGACAGTTATTGAATGTTGTCTACTTACTGTGTACATATTGTCTGTGTTATAGTCTTGTCTTTAACAAATGTAGAGTGTTTATTTATGTTGGTCTGTACTTAAGAGCCACAAACAGCCGGAATCGAAGTTTTTAAGCTTGATGTAAATCTAGCTTTACCCTGATCCTAATCCTAAAACAAGTCATCACTGTAAAATCTAAACTCTTCTTTCACTTTTTAGACAGTGAAAGATAAGTGAGTGAATGTCTCTACAACGTAAGTGTGTAATCAGGTACTGGTCACCAGAATTTGAGTAAAACAAGATACAGAAACATGCACACCATACAACCATACAATGCATCTGTGGAGGGCTATGGATCAATTGAGGCCGGGCATATGAGTGTAACAAAGTAGACAAGTGTCCTTGAGCAGAGCAGAAACCACATTAATAACCTGCAGTCGTGACGGCCTGCTTCTGACTCTGACTGTAGCTCAAACTGTGTCTGTAAGATTCATAATAAATGTGCTTGAGCAAATTTGTTATCTGGTGCTGATCAGACAATCTGAGAATTTTAATTGTTTGAAATGCTGAGGAAGATGCAGCTGGAGCATCCAGCCTGTCTCCATGATTTATGTTGTGTAATACCACGTTTTGCATCCTCGCTGTCTGACAGATCATGGACTACAGATGTGTCTGTCTTGTGTTTTCTTGCCTAACCAGTTAGAAGTGAGCCCAAACCTCGTTTCCACTCCCTTGTCTTGATCCCTGTGCTTTGTACATTCTGTATTATTCATATCAAGGCTGTTCATTGTAAATAGAGAATTTTAAGCTGCCTCGTCAGCTGGCATATTTTGGAGGGCACTATAGGCAGGTCTGACAAAACATTTACACTGTAAGAGCTTTTAAAGCGAAGGTGGGAGGGGGGGGATGAGCAGAAAAAACTGTGAAATGCTGTATCAACATTAAGGCTACACTCCCACCCCACGCCCAACGCACACACGGATACACACATATAGAAGCCTTAGCCAACCCTGACTAAACAAACAAGGCTGAAAAGCAAAGTTTTACCTCCACCCGTCCAAATGGGAGAAAATGTGCCTAGAGCAGCAGTGCTGTTGAATAATTTATTGGTGTTGTGCTTGTCCATTTGTATGGTGTTTTGTTGTCCCAATTAATTCCGTTCACTCAGGATTAGCCAGAGAACTTATCAGTGTTTTCAAATTCAGGTGAGTTGGAGACCATGCTATGAAATCTCTTCTTTTCCTGTATTAGGTCAATTTTGGTCCAAATGCTTGATGGGAAGAATTTTCAATTCAGACCACTTTGCCGATCCTTCTTAGGGACGGTTTGCTCATGAGAATCTTAATGTGCACAGCACACAGCAGACAAATCCATCCATCCATCCTATATTCTGTGAGGATGGAGGGGGGTTGCTGGAGCCAATTCCATTGACTGAACCACACATGCAGGGAAACATCACACACTTTCAGTTTCCCGAACTGCACATGCACTGGTGCAGTTGGTAGAGCGATCGCTTGTCGGCTCTAGTCTCGACTCTTCCTGGTCATATGCCAGAACCCAGCCACTAAGGTTACATAAGCTAATGCACTCTGGGTGCTGGTACTAAGCCCTGTGAGAACTGGGGATGTTTGCATCAGGGATGGACATGCTGCTGTAAAAACACTGCCCAATAAATGTGTAGACCGTACAGGTACTGGGACAACCACAAGTAGGTCAATCAAGCAGGTTCACGACCTACTTGCTGGTATTAGAGCTAGAGAGTGAACCGCTGTGCCACCATGCCAACCCAGCAGAGACAAATATATAATAAATGGATTTTTTCAAATTGCATATTTTATCAATTCTTTCCATTTAAACTTAGAAAACTATCACAATTGATTGTATGTAGCAGTTCATAGGCTTAGGCAATAATTTAATCATGAAAAATAAATCACTAGTCATTTCAATTCATTCATTTTTAATTTATCTAAAGTTCTCACAGAAAGCTGGACATTGTTTTACATAGTTTCTTTGTTAATTTGCTGTATTTATATAGTAGAACACTGCTGCGGCGACCCCTGAAGGGACAAGCCGAAAGCCGTTGACATATATAGTGGAACAGGAGTGGTTCCTCCATCATACCTGCCATAATTGTTGTCACAATCCCCAGTCCCCTCACCATCAAATTGCCCCCCCTCTGATGTGGAGACCCATGAGTGTGTTTGCCCTTCACCTTCCTATTCTGTGAATGAGCCGGCTGGAGAATAACTGTCCACCTACCTAGAGGGGAAATGAATTGAAAATCACATGGAGTCCTAGAATTAGCCCGAGGGCTGTTTAAACCTCATTGAAATGCTGTGAAAGACGAGAGACAAGTGTTTGAATTGCTTTTTTCCCTTGCCCCTCTCTCTCTCCTTATCTCTCTACTGTTACACCCCTGCCACCTCACCCAGTCCACACACACACACACACACACCACTCCCATGGTTCGTGTGGTTAAATTTAGCTGTCCTATTTTCTATTGTCACTTCTAGACTACCAGGCAATAGCTCTTGATTTGACTCTCTCACCCCTCACCAGAACTCTTTTTATATTTATGTATATTTCTGTATTTATATTTATGTTAGTTTGACACTAACATAAATGTTTTAAGTGTAGCTATTTTGTGTGCCCTTGAAAATTACTAGAAATTAATAGAGCTCATGTAGGAACTAAATAAACTCAAGTTCAGCATTTCTAGTATATTAATATAGTGTATATTACATGGACGGGCGGAAATAGATTTTATTAGCAACAGAGTTTAAAGTAATTTCAAATTGCATTAGCTCAAGAAATTCTTCCTCACTTTCTCGTCACACTGTAAGGTAATGCTTCGCATTTTAACCCCCTCGTCTCTTGGTAACACTTGCTTTGGACCATAGATGTTTTATTTTTCTTTTTATAGAATCATAAAATAGTGCTGCTAAGTTAGAAACACCCCTCTCATTTATTGTACGAAAGTGTATTTTGATCTAAAAGCCCATCAGTCCGCAGTGTGCCAATGCGCACACAAGCTCGTTTTCACACCCTCCATTTTGCACAGGCACATAAGCGCGCACAGCTTAATACATATCGCCTCCCTATTTTGTGTCATTCCACTCCCTGGAGAGAGTGTATCGACAAGGAGCAGCTTTGCTTGATCAATAGTCTATTTCTCTACCTCTTTTTATGTCTCTGTCTCTTGCTCTCTGTTCTCCGTGCACAAATCTCAGCTCCCCGTTCTCTCTCTGATCTTCTGGCTGAATCACCTCTGATCTTGTGTATATATAGCCAGAATCCACAGAAGCTCTGATCCATCTTATTTGGCTTCGTTTTTGATCAATTTCCTGATATCTGACATGTTGGAAGTTGGCGGGGAAAACGGGTGAGGGGTGCGCTCCTGCATTGGATTGTGTATCACAGACATTTTCAAAAGCGAAATGCACAGTCAGCCACTGTCAGCAGCGGCATAATGTGCAGCTGGAAAAAAGGCCAAAGGGTCACATCAAACCATTTAACTCAAATTAGATTGAATAGAACTGCAGCTTGCTCTCTTATGAATACTGTATAAAACCTCAAGCCTTTTAGTTACATTCACACACTTGCGTGCATACACATACATACTGGGGATTAGATGGCTCAGCTAGCTTCATACATATTCACATATGTGTTTGTCTTATCTCGTGTTTCGTTTTGTCCCCAGTATTGAAATGCCTTGTTGATTCACTAGAATTCATGATAACCACTGAATTGAATCATTGTTTCTATAGTTCCTCACAATGTTAGCATAGAAATACAAATAACACAACTGTTAAAAGAAAAGAAAAAGAATCACCAAATGTATTTCATTCAAGTGAACAGCTTGAAATTTCTTCATTCAATTCATCAGCTTGTCATATGTTAAGGCCTTTTTGTTACTAGTATTTGTACTGCTCAAGTCTTCAATAAATATGTAATAAAATAAGGATACATTCATCATAGCAGAGGTTCAACTTGCCAACATGATGCTTTGAATTAAAGGTCAGCATCGGCAAAATGATTTAGTGGCCAAGTTTGTAACAAAGGGGTGAGAGGGGTCAAGAAACACGGATGCAGATGAAGAAAGGCCTGTAGGTTCCCCCAAGACCCCGGGCACAGCTTTGTGTGAATAAAGCTGTGTCTAATATACAGCAGCAGAGCACAGTATATAAAGAAGTCGCTCACTTTAAAGGTCATATTGGGATCCAAATCAGCACAAATGCCTTCTCTCCTTCCAACTATTTTTACCTTTCCAAGTCACAGAGCGTTAAGGAATTGTCTGAGCCAGTTTAAGATGTGTTAACTGTGCGAGTCGCAAGTTGGACTGCATCTGAATAAGCTTCAAAAACAGAGCCGCAGGCTAAAGTCAGATTTAGCATTTGCATTGGTGCAATGGTTCAGATTCCGTCCAATCCAATACAGAGTGTAGCTCATCTGTGTCTCGAAAGGCCACAACCCCCCCAAAAAAACAAAAGCAAAGATATAAGAGTTATAAAGGGATAAACTGAACTGTGGATTCGGAGAATTGTCACAACCGTAACAACTGGAAATAGTGGATGAAGGGAAGGGATGCAAAAGGTAAAACAGGTAAAGGATTAAACGGGAAGAGAAAATGACTTTTTGTATAGTTTCAGTATGTGACACCCCCGCCCACACTCATCACTGGTGGCATTTGGGGCTGTCAAGGACTGAGAAGACAGGAAAAAAAAAATCCTAACTTTTGATGCCTGGTCTAGCTACAGTGATAAAATATTGAAGTGGTTTTCATCTCACAGTGCAGTCACCGCTCTTCAGATATTCTGCTTCAAGATAAAAGGCTGACCCCCCCCTCCCCCTCCTCCCGCCCCCACCACTGCTAGTTCACCTCCCCCATCTCATCAATTACTTCCCCTTTGTCTTACTTGTTCTCACTGTATCTTGCTCACCTTGTCTCACGGCCGTTCGTGTCCTCTCACATATTTTCCCATGTGTCTGTGTATGTGAGGGAAAAAAGTGAAAGAGATAAAGTATATGTGATTGTTTGAGTGGTAGCATAATAAGCCATGACAGTACCTTTTGCAAATCAAACGGATGACACGGCTCACACAAGCAGGGTTATAACTCTGTGCGCGTGTCCTTTTATATCACTGTTCACACTGAGAACTTAAGTGCATAGCTCGGGTGACGTGCGCACAGGTGGTTAGCTCTGTGGTTCCACCCCAGACACTTCACAGACACATTAAGCCACATTTAGTTTCAGCTTACAGAGTTTTAATGAGTGGTTTAGGCTCCAAAGCAGCTCAGCTCTCAGGGATACTGTTCACTCCTATAAACGTGATAACAATTTAACATGCGGGCATCACGTTTGAAAAAAACACCTCAACTTATTAATGTAGACAGAACCTGATCCTTACATTCACTCCAGACACATAGACGATATGCTGAGATGTGTCCCAGAAGGATGTACTCCCAATGTTGAATAGGTCCGAAACGAACTATAGCTAAGAGTGTCAACGAGGACAAAAAGGCCCCTGTGTTTCTCCATTTTGTGTTTGGGCATGAGTTTCAGTCTGTCATTCCTGTAAATACCATGTGTAAACATGTCAATATCCCACCACTCCAACCAGTATTCTCAATTCGCATCAACTCTCTGCCTCCGTTTCCCTCCATCTGACTCTGTGCCTCTGTGTCTCAACCCTCCTCCTCCCATGTGGCGGTGATTCATCACAGCAGTGAAACTGTGAACACAGGGAGAGGAGCCAGTGGGCAGCGTATGGTAACTACAGCTGCCACTTATTTAAAAAAAAAAAAAAGCAGACAAAGAGGGAGGTAAAGGGTGGTGGTGGAAACACAGTTATTTCATTTTCTGGTATTAAACCTGTTGAGTTTGGTGGCACAACAAGGTTTTTCATAGACTGAAGCATGGCTTGCGTTGTGCTTAGCTTTTTAAGACTGATTCAGTGGTAATATATGACGTGAAAAACTCTCTCATATGACTCATAGTAGACTCAAGGTGAAGCTGTGCACCCATATGCATCAGGCGTCTGTTTCAATTTCACCCCTTTAGTGCCGGGCACCAAAATGGAAACTGGAGTAACTTAACTTTTTTCGTCTAAAGCTAACAATCCTGGATTACAGTTGCGTAAAAGCAGTGGTTTGTTTGGGTCTTAGACACACATTGAGCATTTAGCAACTAAATAAATATAGTTTTAGTAAAACAGTCCAGTTTGCCTCAGAATGACGTCTTTCCTCACATCTCTTGATGTGATGTCACCTACTAAAGTGGATCACAGTGGTTCTGTGCACACCTAGTCACAATATGAAGTCAAGAACGATAGTCAATCATTAACAGTTTTGCTGTAAACTCTAGATCCCTCCCATTTTCACTAGAGCACTGTTTTTTATAGTAAAATCTTACTCAGGCTCTTTCTCCATCACCCCTCATTGATATTATGAAGCAAAACAATGTAACAGCTTTGCATAAGGGTTCTATTAAAATCAGCATGCATTACTAGTAAGGTATCACCCCTCCATTTCACAATCAAGGTGAATTATTGAGTGACTGTAATTTGCCACAGCTATTATTTGTTTTTTTGTTTGTTTGTTTGTCGTCTTTTAAAAATCAATAAAAAACGTTCAGATCAACTTGAAGAAATCAGCGGCAGCTAAACCGGCCTCTTTTTTTCCCCGATGACCCGACAAGAGTAAAGAGTGAGACGAGAGGTAAAAGAGGATACTGCATAGTGTAGGAGGAGGAGATTGTTTCCTTGCTTCCTGTGGTCTCCAGAGAATCAAGCAGCACGGCAGCAGGAGAGAGGAGCACGAATCAGCACAGCACACACGCACACACACACACACGGCCGAATGCACAGTCACCATGTTCAGAGTGATTCTAGATAACAGCAGATATTGTTTTAAAATCTTCCTCAAACCCTTTCTGGACACTTTTCCTGCTCCCTCACTTTTTCTATCCTCCATTTCTTAATATCACCTTCCTTTATCCTTACTTTAACCACACTCCTTACTTTTTAATACCCTCACTTCTCCTTCCTTCTTGCCATCTCACTCGTGGCCTCCCTTACTCCTTCCTTTTCTGTCTATGACTCATCTCCACATTTCCAATTTCCATCATCCTCTACTTCCCTCTTTTACTCATGTTGTTTACATTTTCTTATTTCCATCTTTCTTTACTTACACTTTTTGTACTATCCTCTAACCTTTTTTATCTATTGTCCTGTCTCTGACACGCTTAACTCTTTTACTTTTCTGTCTGCTACATCATTTACCTATCAGTGTCCATGCCATGCTGGTATAACAGTTTATATCTCTGTAGCAGTGCTAATCCTAAGTCTTTCTAACTTAAGAGTTCACTAAAGCATCCACAAGGACAATTGTCCAATTGTCTGGATGAAATGAGGCTAGGTTCTCAAGGGAATAATGGCAAAGAGTGACAAAGAAACAGAAAAGAGGGCAAATAAATGTGTTACTTGATTGAGCATTGTTGGTCAAATCTACTGTGTGAGTGTGCGTGTGCGCTCGCGCGCGGGTGTGCGTGCTTGGGGAAAGTAAAAGTCAGTGTGGGAATAGATAAGAGAAGAGAGTAGGTGATTTGAGTTTAAGATGCAGTCTGTGTGCTCAGCTCAAAGAAATCACTCAGGCTTTGAACCTTGTCTTTAGCCTAGTTTCATGCATAAAGTAGCTGTGGGTGCGTGTGCGCCACACAATTTAAGACAGAACATGGAAGAAAGAAGTACGGGGAGAGCCAGAGATAAGTTACAGCGATCTGCATGCGCAGAGCAAGTGAAGAGAGCAAAGCACTCAGCTCCAGCATTAATGAGTCACACACTCCTCACCTGGCTTTCCACTGTACTCATCTTCATATCACACTTCTTTTTTTTTTTTTATATTAGATTCAGGCAGCTCATAATTAGTCATCTGTCATTGCCTTGACTTTGTCTTTTGCTACAAATTAGATGATACTCCATCACCTTTTCAAGAACTAAGATTTTTTACCTTGACATCTCTCGAGTTTTGAGATGTCATTTGTTTTGAAAAAGGAAAAACATTTAGTAGTAGTAAAGCAAACTGATTGCTTCTCTACTTTAATGTTTGCTTTAATGCTTTGCCTCTTGACACCATTTTTTTTTTTCCCCTTCACTCATTCTGGCTCTAAGGCTGCATTTAGACAAACTTTTCACTCTGTGTGGAACAAACACAGGCTTTCTCAATTAATTTGAATTGGTAAGTGCTTTTACACAGCAGGCAGTGGAATCATAGGGGGTGCCGCCAAAATGATGCAGCGTTGTGTAGGGAAAAACAAGCTAGATTTGCATTTTCTGCAATGCAATGTGGCATCTTCCGGCAAGGCTCTGCATTGGCCAGCCACATGCACGCAGTCGTGCATTCGGATGGATTTGTAATGTGCGGTTTACTCTGAGATGAAACAGCAGTGGAATAACTTTTCAGAGTTGTACAGTCATATCTTTATTATATTCTTTATTGTGTCTAGTCGTGCACCAATCTAATATTAATATGTGACATCCGCCCTGATGTTGTCCATCAGAACTAGATTGGGTATCGGATAATGGAGTCAATCTACTCAATGCAGTTCTATGTTTGCGATGCATGTCGTATCATACACCAGCAGCACATGCAGCCAGTAAACTTGATTCAACAAATAGGAGACAATGCAGCCAAGCAAACAAGTTTGGTGGTTTCCCTGCAGAAACATGAGGAAACTAAGTTTCAAAGTTCAGTAAGGTTTATATAAAAGTTACTTGTTTCCACTTTCAGCAGCTGTACTATAAACATAAACTCCAGACAAGGTCGGGAGAATCAGGTCGAGATAATGTATGGAGTCAGATGCATTCTCTAACCAAACCCTTCTTGGTTCCAACGAGGGGCGGGGGTGCCTGTGAGGAGCGTGCAGGAGGACTTACATGACACAGTGGACTTTGTAATAGAAGGTTGTGGGATAAAGATAAAGAACCTCCGGATGGATCAGGGTCCTGGTGCATGTCTGATGAACATATTGGATTTTGTTGCACTAAAAGTTTACAAGGTTTGCTGTTTATTTTGAATGCTCTTTCAAGTAGCTGCTGATGCACATTTATTTTAATAATTCAAGTACAGATATCTATGTGTCAGTTTCTTGTTCACTATGAAACAACCCAACCAAACCAATGCAGCACCTGTCATTGTTAACATTAGAGCGTTAGGACATTTCGACTTAACACTGAATGGTAAAGAGTAAATAAATATATTGAACCAGATAAAGTCAGATAGATATGAAATGTATAGTTGGGGTCGTCCATGAACTTCTAAACTGAAGTTTAGTTTGTGTAATGCTCATAATGTGAAAGACAGATGGCATGAAGTGAAAACTTAATGTGATGTCCTACTGTAAAGGTTAATTTATCCAGGCTTTATTATAGAAGAGAATATATTTTCACCTATTTGAATGTCTCCTCTGACCTCTTTTCAATAGCAATCAGTAGGCTGTGACCCCAGGTCAAACCTTACTTACTGAAGTTCACCTTTTCACCTCAGCTCTGACACTGTCAGGTTCATCCACACCAATGATTTTACCGCCTTGGCAAACAGGTAGAAAATGACTGGTTAATAATAGACCTAAATGAGACTGTTAGTCATTGGCTGAAAAGCAGTATGTGTATGTGTTTGATTGTGTGCCTGCTCGCTCACTGTGGGGATAATTATTTATAAGGAAGGAAACTGAAGAAACAAAGAGAAAATCTCTACAGAAATAGAGAAGCATAAGGCTGTGAGGAGGGAAATTGGGATGTAGGCAGCATGCAGAGAGGATGAATTGCATAATTAAAAAAAAAAATAAGTAGCCAGTGCATATTGATTGCACAGATCCTGGGATAAGAGTGTGCAGGAATATCCTGGGAGTGCAGCTGTCCCCAGGCCATAGTGAAAGATAGCAGGGGCAGGGGGCAGGGCTAATTAGCTTCTACAAATGGAAACCATAGCTCATTTAAAACAGTGTTATCAATTTCACTTCGACGGAGACACGCACTAGCATGAGAATAGGCGTAGCTTTGCATTAACATACGGACATGCAAACATACAAACAAGATCGGCCTTCTAATCTCCAGGAAACAGAGACATGAAACCATGCATGCAAACAAGAGACATTTAATATGTAGAGCCTGCTTCCCATGAAAACGTTGACACGCTCTCCCGTTTCAGTTCTGTCACTTCCAGTTCTTCTACCTCGGGATGTTGAGGAAATCAAAAAAGAGATTGTGTTCCTTGGGCAAGGAAGAGGGACACAGCAGGCTGACTCGTTTTGGCTGTTGGTCCCCTCTCAGAGTGTTTGAAGAGTGTTTGAACCACAGACCTACAGCAGTAAAGGTTGTGCATTAATGTACATTGTGGAGTGGAAATGTACTTTACTAACAGCAGCCCTTGACACTAACTTTTTCTTGATTGAACGGGCTAACTAAGCCTTAGTGAATGCTGTGTGTGTGGAGCATTGTTACTCTAAACACCTGGAGAAGTCTCCTTCTTCAGCACCTACTGTATAACAGCTAATGCAGTAATTGGAGTAACTTCAGTATCATGGAAAAGAAGTCAGTTAACTACAAGAATGGTAAAACTGTTGTTTAAATAAATATTTTTCTTCATGAAAAGCAGATTAAAGGTTTTTTAGAGCTATATTAGCAATGGACTGTATTCATTAATGACATTAGAATTTATCCAAACACATGCACACAAAGAAGCATATTGGGAAATTATACAGTATGTGGTAAATATATTTATTTAGTTTTATGTATAAATTTAAACTGCTTCACATTACAGCCATTCTATTCAAACTGAGGTTTCATAAGTAGAACTTTGTCTTGCATCTAAATGTCATTGGCTCCCGCGTAGAGAAGCTTTTCTGAGATTGTGCTTTGTCAGATGGCGCGCTGCCTTCGGAGTCAGCATAATGACAAGTGGCATATTGTTTTACAGCTTAAGTCTCCAAGTTCAAGTCAGTCAAGTTTACTCCGGTGTCCCACAGGTGCCGCTGCAGAGGGAAATGTCAGGTGACAGCCTCAAAAGACTGAAGGAGAGTGCGTGAAAAAAAAAAAATGTGCACAAGGGAACACAAAAGCATGTGCATACAGTGGGAAGACATACTCAAGCGAGCATAAACAAACACACACTCCCTTAATTGGAGACACATATTGAAACACTACCGCGCACTCTCACTCACTCACTCCTGTGTCCTCTGACTCAGTCTTTCAGCTTGTCTTTGTTGAATTTATCAGTATAATCCTTCTGTCTTTGCTTGTTCAATAGAGAAATAGAAAAACTAAGCCAGAGGGGGGCGAGACGGGGGGTAGGGGGGGTAGCCATGACAGAGACACACAACCGCAAAGTAGTGGAGAAGAGACAGGACTTTAAAATGCATGGGTGCCCTTGCCAGTTTCGATAAAGCTCACAATACACCGACATCCAATCTCATCAAATAGTCATCACTGCAGACAGTATATAGCGGGCCGAGTTTCTAAGCACTGCATCAACAAACCGTGTCCATGGAGATACGTGCGCGTTTGCCACAGAGCGTGTGTCTGTGCGTGGGGACCTGACCTTCCTTTAGGCCACACCATGTCCTTGTGTTCAGCGCTGTCACCTTTTGACCACCACTAATGGCACAAAGCACTGCTGCTGACACTCTACACACACCTGGCCTGTTCGCTCTAATGCAGAATCCCCCAAGGTCAATCCCACACAAAACTGCCCCGTTCTCCTTCTCTTTGATCACCCCCTTATTCCTTTATGACTTTATACCCTTCCTGCATCCTCTGTGTCTCTCTGCTTCGCATTCCGCCTCTATTCCCTTTCTCTAAGACTCATTGCCTGCCATGTAACGGACCTGTCTGGAATCCTAAGAAGAGTCTGCAGGAGTGTCCCCACTTCCCCAACACAAATACACAGCTACACAGAAGCATAAAAAACACATTTAATCAGCTGGGGTCTGCTTTTGTTGAACCGGGCCTGTAGCTGCGTACAGTATGAATGTGGGAGAGCCGAGGCGGAGGTTTGAGGCTTAGCATCGGGTGAAGGAAAACAAAAAAAAAAGGAAATGGGCTGTCAATACACGCCCTGGGCTGAGAAAATGTCAAAGACAGACATGGCAGATGTATTGAGAGACAGTGTTTGCTCTCTTCATGGTATAGTGCCCAGGCGATCGATCAAAAATAGCCCTCAGTCAAAGCTGCCTCAAAGTCAAAGTTCTACATGTTATAAATGCAACCTGCCGAGGAAGTCAACCTCTGAGGGCCTAGACTGAGCGTACAGTATGTTTTCTGTTTTGCAAGTGTCAATACTTGCCCGAGGTCGCAACGATAGCTCTGTGACATGAAGATTAATTTAATATTCCTATCTCTTCAACACATAAATCATTTGAACTGCACGAGGGTGAAAGAGAAGTCAATAGCAAATTGAAAATGACACCCCTGGCAATGCTGTATTTTACCATCTCCATGCTGAGAAATCATTGAGAAGGGGGAGCGCTGCTTCAAGGTTCTTTAGCAAGACAAGCTCAGGCTGCTGCACCTGTCATGCATTCGTTGAAAAATGAGAATATAATGAACAGAGCTAGATATAAGCATGTGAACTGGGTGTCGATGCTTACATTCTGCTGCCCACTGTTTGGATGCTGACATTTCAACTTGGTAAATAAGACCAATAATTAGCTGGCTATCTGCAACAAGCTGTTGCCCTTTCATGGTGGCACCCGAGCAGCCATAAAGCCGGGTCCGAGTTCGTCTGAGCACACAAATACCAGAGCAAGAGGCAGGGGAAATATGTGGGTCGAAATGTCCCTGCACACTCTGCTTTTTTCCTCTCTGATGATTGATGGTGGACATTGTTCAGTGGCTTTTAGTCACAGGCTTGTAATTGCTTTTTGATATTGTTACAAATGAGAAATTACTCTCTCCCATTACCAGCACAGGAGATAAACAATGCAGGGGCTTCAGCAGAGGAGGAGGATAAGACAATGTTTACAAAGGGAAAGCACATTTCATTTGTTTGAAATGAGTTAAAATACGCACAGAGGATGAGGGACAGTTGAGGGAGCTGCAAACCTCGGGATGCGACACACTGTGAAAGAGCTGAGTGCAATCATTTCGCACAACTACAGTTGCAGACAAAATGTACAGTGTTAGTCAACCTACCCGAATCTGTGACTGTAGCTGAACCTAAATGACGATCTCCATGGTCAACGGGATCTTAAGTGGACACAAGTGATCAAGGAGCAGAGTGAATAGTGAATATAAACAGCCTCAAAGATTTAAATTAACACTCACTTCATATGTCAGACCTTGTGTCACTCACTGCCCTTTACTGCTTTTTAACAAGCCCCCTCAACTGTGAACTGTCAAGTGTTTAAAACTCTTACCTAGTCTTTTTGGGTGATTTTTGTCAGTCAAAGAAGCTCTAGTCCACAACTCCAAACTAATTGTCTTAACTTATGCTAACAGCTTTTTTGAGGTCGTTATTTCAAGAGTTCCTACTTTTTTCAATAGCACCATGAGGTTTTTTTGTTTGTTCTCAACCATAAAAGGTCAGAATGTTTTTGTTATTATTATTTTAGGCACATCATGTTTGTTAATACTCTTGATTTAGATAAAGATCAGATCACATTTTATGACAAATTATTGCAGAAAACCATGAAATTCCAAAAGGTTCACATACTTTTTCTTGCCACTGTATCCTTCAACTTGCTCTGACTTCTGCTTAATGACAACATAGATTTATGTGCAGATAATATCCCTTTTCTTTCTTTTTTTTTTTTTTTGTGCTTGGTTACTTTTTCGAGATGGCACTGCTTTATCCCCTGTATTTGTTTTGCCAGAAGTTATTTTGCATCTCTTTATAATCACAGCCCTTCAGTGTTTTTGTCCTGCTTTGATTTGTACAGCCACAAGATGCAGAGAAACTTGTTTGTCAAAAACAAATCACCTCTCAGGGGTCGCAGAGATCCCTGCAGAATTCATCCCAGCCCTAGTGACGGAGGAAGGCTGGCGTGCAATGAGTCCCTACACTCAAAACCTGTTCCCTCTGTGTTCTGAGCTTCCCATATGATTCCCATTCGTGCCCTTGGACATGGAAAACAACTTCCCTAATTGATAGGAACATGTCTTGTGATGTGGGCTGATGACTCAGAGTCAGTGTTTTGTGCCTGAAGGTGCTGCTTTTCACATGGGGTTCTTTGGCTTTGCATGTTGCAGACTAAGGTACGCCACTGATTGCGTGTCGATTGGGCTGTCAGAAAATAAATGAGAGGGTCTGATACAAGTGTGTATGAGAAAGAGTGAGGCAGAAACAGAGGCAAATACTGCATAGCAATTTGTAGGTGCACCAGTTTGAGGAAATCATTTTGCATTCTCCAGCCATCTGTGTATTCCATATTCTTCCTTTCTCTCACAGAATACTAATAAAATCCCTAACCACATACACAATAGTGCCAGGAAAACTGAAAATGAAATATGCAACTAAAGTTGTTTATTTTGGGGGCTCATCACCAAAGTTATCTGTCATGTCATGAAGAGGAGTTCTTAGTCCTCACTTTATCTTTACCTGGTCAACTAATAAATTAGGTTTAAGTGCTTAGATTTGGTAATGTGGGCCAAATACATCTATAGAAAACATATAAAAATGTGGTGGTAAATTTCAAATTTGGGTACATAAACATATGTAAACATATAATCTATAGGAGGTCTTGACAAATCTGTAATTCTCCTGCATCCTATATTCACTAAAGAGACGTGATAAAGAGAAATAAAATGGTAGCCGCCATTGAAAATCTTGCTTATATGTCACATGATGTAATCCATTAAGTATATGTGCTTGGTTCTGACTAAAGAAACTCCCTAAATTCTCTTAGGAAGATTGTACATCGAACATGCACAGATGTCAGGTTTACGTTGGTTTTATGTAACTAACTTGGACTTGAGCTAACATTAGCTGCAGGTAGTAAGTCAATGGTTTTACAGTAACAAAACACAGATAATGGTATAGCATTTTGAAGCTGTATTAATAAAATAAATGTGAACATGTCTATTTATGTGCCAACAAAAGATCAGTGGCCATAGATGATCATAAAATAACAGTCCACACTGAATTAGCAGAAAAAGTAAATACAATTTAAATGTTTAAGAACTGCTCTGTTTTGCTGCTCGATGGTTTTGTACAGGTTCAAACTATAGTGATCCTCTCACATCATAAGTGGCAGGTAATAACAATAACAATTTGAAATGTCTTCATTCTGAAGTTCAGTTTGAAATTAGCTGCAAATTACATTTGAAACATCATAATTAAATGTTATGAATTGCACAGCGTGAGCTGTCACTGTTTTTGTATCCACCCACATAGCTGAGACATGCTCAACCTGTTTTTACTGAAGTTTATTTGAGGGAGCTGTCCCTGGTGCTGAATTTTGCTCCAAACCTACTGACTCTTGGTTCTAAAAAACAAAGAAAAAAAAAAAAAAAACAGACTCAAGTCAAGCCAGTATCTGAAAGAGGATGTAAGGCGCAGGGGTGGCAGCGTTGCATAATTCAGAGAGTAAGGTAGCAGGAGATTTGTTTGAGAGAAAATGACAGAACATCAACAGCACTGACACAAAAAACGAGAAAGACAAAGGCATAGCTAGTGATCTAAAAGTGTAAGACGGCTACAGAGTAGGTGTGCCTGTGTTCGGAAATGAGTTTTATAATAACAGTTGAGCCAGCGAGTATGTGACCTCTGCCATGGTGAAGGCAGAACCAAGGGAATAGAGCAGATGGATGACTAGCTGGTGTCTCAGCACCTCTCCAGTCCACTACTGGCATACTGTATCCATTTGTCAGCATTAATAAGGGGAGGAGGAAGACGCCAGTGGGAGGAGGTGCAAAGGAAGCTCTTCTGCATGTTGTTCCCCCTCTTCCTACTCGCCGTCTCTTGACAAATTACCATCGCACTCAGGCAGAAACTTGTCTGATGTCTTTCATAGCTTGTGTTTACTCCTTGGATTTTTTAATATGATCAGTACATTTCTATAAAAAAGACATCGCAAAATACAAGGATGGTGCCTCAGGTGAGAGTACACGGCACGGGCCCACCCATCTTTCTGTTAATGCTTTACATTCCATACTGGAGTCCTAATCCATATTTAGGCTCTTACATGTCACCAAGTTTGTGAATCCAGCTGTCTAAACTGGCTGGGTTTACAGCTAGTTAACACATTTGAAAAGAGACAATTGTCATGAACTAGTATTATAGTACTATAGGAGTACTAGAGTACTCACTATTTTTCTATAGTTTCTGTTTTTGTCAGACTGAAAAGTTTATGTTAGCCCACCTCAGCAGGTCAGAAGCACCTGTTGGGTTCATAATATCCTTTGGCATAAAAAGAAATAACATTTTCTTAGTACAAGAGCATTTCAGTTTGACTTTGTTTCATGTCGGATTTAGTTTGAAGTTCTGATAGAAGAGTATGACACACACAACCAGAGAAGAGATCAGCTATTCGCTCATGCAGGTGTCATATGTTGTTGCTGTGGCTCTTGTGGTCCTCCAGTGATTTCCTGTCTGGGAAGTAAAGTATGTCATATCATAACTGACTTGACAATTAGGCTTTTAGTTACCAGAGAGGACAGCTCCAGTGTTGAGTTACTGATTCAAACAATAACACAATTGCTTGGCAATTCAGCATTAAAGATTTGTTTGCTCGTGTCCTCAGCACCTCAACACAGTCGACCGCAAAGTTAAATAAACTGGTGTTTAGTCATGTTTAAGCCTCAGCAACACTCTGTCGTTCCCTCGCTTAGTCACAGTATTTTTACAATGAGAATCATGCCTTTTTTAAATGGAGGCAAAAAAATAAATGAAAAGACAGGTTACAGGTTACACAGACTCAGGAGTCAATGGATTTGTTATTTTTCATTTTAGTTCTAATCAATTTAATTTTTTTTTTTACCAGCTACTGAATAAAACAGGTTCGTTCTCCGAGGTTGACACCACATCTCCATTAATTAGAGGGTGAGCCAGAAAGTTTACGGGCAGGTGGAGAGGAGAAAGGCAGCGCTACAAATCTTTGGATTAGCTGGACGGCTTTGACGAAGCGCGGCGACTGCAGTTCAAAGAGTGCATAAAAACACAGCGGAGCCCGACAGAAATGCTGAGTCACAAGAGGACAGATGGTCTCTCACTGTGCAAAAACGTGTGCGTTAGTGGACACATGCCACCACGACGCTTTTTAAGAAACCCCTGAACGAGTTGATATGAAATAGTTTTCAGCAGTTACAAAGGAGTAGTGCAGCTGTGCTGTGTGTGCGTAAGAGAGGGAACTTTTATTTTTCTTATGTTCTCACTTCGTGCATGAGAATATATCATTAATTATTATCTGGTCTGTGATTCTACACCCACAGCAATTGGTCCTTTGAAACACATGCACGCACATTTGTTAGCCAGCCATTAGGCCAGTGAGCTGCAGTATTAGTGCCATCTGCTGTGGGCTAATACACCAGTTAACTCATGTCCCCTGTGTCTAATAAGCCTCAGTGCTAGTATGACTGATTGCTGTTACAGTGCTTTTGTTGTGTGTGTGTGTGTGTGTTTTTTTTTTTTTTTTACTTTGTGTTGTGCGGAGCCGTTCACCTTAAGTCCTGCTGAGGGCTTGTTCCACAAGTCAACAACTACAGAGGCTGCTACTAGCCTGCTAATAGCTATAATCCTGATTCTGGAACTCCACTGACTACGTGAAGGGTTGCATAGTTTCCCACTGACAGGCTGTGATGGTGTGATCTGATCAGTGTATTCTGCAAATGTCTGTAGCCCAATTTGTTAATTGATTAGTACACAGAGAATTGTCAGCAACTTTGAAAACCACCATTTGTCAAGCAAACAAAAACAGGCATATTACATATATTTATTCCTATAATCTTAATTTCTTGGAGAAGCTGTATTTTCTGACCAAAGCTTTATACAAATAAACAGTTTAAATTATTAAAGTATTAGTATTAACAGTCGTAAAGCATTTGCTTATTGTGTGTATTTGCCTTTAAATACTAAATATGAGTAATCAAAGTACATTGATAGCTTTAACTTTTATATTTGTAAGAATATAGTGTTGAACCTGGTCACATGAAATCAATCACAGGAGTTTGGAATTTGTATTAATTTCCCTATTGGTTTAATAATTCGTATTACCCTGCGTTTTGTCTGCTCTCTACCATTTTGCCTGTCGGTTTTCCCCTCTGTCTCTCGTCCCCTCTCTTTCTCTTGTTTCTTCTCCCCCGCTTTGGATCAATGGCTTCCACCAGCCAAACCCATCTTATTGACATTTTAGTGCTCACAGAGTAACAGAACACTGGTCCGAAAAAGAGTCATTCTCCGAACCCGGCCCGAGATATAAATAAGTTGTCAGTTGGAGATGTCACACTGCTGTTACAGTTACAGTATCATGTTTCACACTTGCATTATTATGATCGGTAAATTGCCTGTCACAGTTACTTGAGTTCTTCCAGCTTATTTAAAGATAAGCACTTTTTCAGTTCTCCAGGGCTATTTGGACTAATGGATATTGAGCGCGTTAATATTTTTCTGCTCATTCCAATGTGCTTCCATTTTGCTGCCTCAGCGTTTTATGGTAATGAGGAAGGATCTGTTAGCCTTTGTGATTCTTTAAAGTAAAATCCACTGAACTGACGGGGGGAAGTTGAACGCTCCTCTTCATTTTCTTTATCCCTTCAATTTTCAAGGTCCTTTTTTGAAAAGCATCGGACCTGCCACCCGTTAGCGCACTTGTAATAAATCCTTCTCAAAGCAGGTCAGAGCAAGTGCATTTCAGCCTGTCACTCGGCCCACCTCTTTTTTTTTTTTTTTTTTTTTAATGTGCATGCACACACGGGCAGATAAACGACACAGTCCACGCTGGCCTTTTTTCCCCCTACATGTTGAGGTGTGTAATGCCGGGAGTGTGAAGGCAGGTAGAGAAAAGTGGCAGGTATTCTGTTGTAAAGTGTTTAACAAGTAAGGTAAGGTGACATTGACAGCTTGATATTCAACCGCATACACATAAGTTTGGGAACAGCGCGTCAGTGTCCAGTGACACACTGTAAAAACTCAAGGCTGGTGTTCTCACACCAGCTGAATTGGCTTGCAGGCATAATGATTTCTTTAACCTTTTTGCCCTCCTTCCCTGTATTTGTTTAAATTGCCACTGATTCAGATAAAGTGGGACAATTCAAGCTTTTAGTTCCCTGAACAGTGGCCAGGTAAGAGAAGTTAATTCACACATCACCTCCTCAAAACAGAATTCGTCATTTATCACACCATCACACGTCTCACTGTTTATAGCATCGTTTTGCCGTGTTTAAGAACTCCGAGGTGTCCATTTTGTACCCAACAGCTGAAAAGTTTCACACTCCTTCGCCTCTTTCTGTTCCCACAATTTTCTTTGAAATGATGGATTTTTGGAGCACAAAAATGGTTTCCAATTGATTTGGCTTTTTGTCCACACCGCTTGCTGTGGTACACTCCTCTCTGCCTCTGCGATTATGCCTTGCAGAAGTGACCTGCCGCTGGTTTATTTTGGATGGTGAAAGTATCACAGCCTGCCAAAATGCAATTGGTCAAGCCAAGTTTCGAAATGGCCAGTTACCTTTTGAAAAGCCCTGTAAAATTGGACACAGAACACAAGTCACGCTCCGTGCGGTAACCTTCTGTAAATCTTCTGTGTCAGTAATTACTGTTGCTTCATTGGTTTTTGCCATGGAGATGTCCTAAATGTAAAAATCGTCTCTGAGAGTCATCTTGTCTAATATCTGACTAAACATTGTTTGTATCCTTTGATGACTTCAGTATTCCATTGCAGATTAATCATAGTCATTTTTCAGTACTCTCACTAGTGATGCTGATGCAGTTTTTCATCCTGTCAGGATATAAAGTATGGTGCTAAAAGCAAACTCTTTGTCTTACTTTGTGTTACATTGGGGGGAAACTGTCACTGCTTCCTCCCTGACTGTACAGCACATCAAAAAATAGCCTCCAGCCGATTGTTCACATATTTGCCTTTTTGCTTACTGTGAAGCACTCTTAGGTAGCCATAGTAAAGCATTGCCTGGGAACTCCATTAAGCATTTAGTGGCCTGTCACAGTCCAATAGGCTTATGGGTTTCAACCTTACCCTTGTTCTCTTGTCACTGATATGCACGTATACAAATTACAAGGCCCGTGCCGCACTCGCAGGGTCCCAGCTCCATCTCCTTTCTCCACACAGCTTCATTTAATGACTTCATCACTCATTGGTTACATTTGTTTTTTTTTTTTTCTTTCATCACGTGGGCTCTGGCCAACGACATGCCTGGGATTGGGCTGACTCGCCTGGGCAGATGGTAAATCTTGCAAGGGGTCTTGGGAGTACTGGAGATCCAAAGCTCCATGATCATACTGTTCACCCAGCGTGGATGTAGGCTGAGCTGGCTGGACTAAAAGCCCAGATCAATGCCTCTACAAATGGGAACTTAAGCCCTCAGGGCTGCTAACTCTCCTTTATTCAAGCTGGCTTACTGGTAGAGGTTTGTGTGTGATGGTGTAGACACATAGGATCAGCTGGTCTCTGATACTCTTTTACTTTCTCCAGTTTTCACCTAGATATTGTTTTTTGTGACAAACCTGATTTAAAGCTACAGGTTGGTTGGCGTGCACTTGCATAATCAAAATCTATATTTGCTTAGTGCTTTTCTGCATCCTTCCCTTTCCTTACTCCCTGTTTAGATGTATGTGTTGCTGCTCTAAATTCTGCATCTATTGTTCTCCTCAACAACCACTGTTGTCTCTACAGCCTCTGAGGGCTTCAGTGAAGACTTAGGGATAAAGAGAAAAGGGGGGATTCTAATATGGTTACTCTTAAGTCCCTCTCTGTCTGTCTCATGGCTTCCCATGGAGAAACTTGACTGAAGGTAACTGGGACACTTGTAAAATTACTTGTGTGTAGCTGTGAAGGCGAAAAGGGAATTGCTACTGTACATACTTTCTCCCTATGGACTCAGACTAGCAGAATCTTTTTTTTTTTTTTTTTTTTTTTTTACGACAGCACCTCAGCACCATAAATCTCTGATGTGAGCCCAGTGGAGGCTACCAAGTCTCTGGTGCCAGAAAGGCATTGGTTGAATGCCATTTTCAGCCTTTTAAAGCTGCAGCTTTTCACCTGGTGCACAATAGTTTTCACTGATGGCACTCAAGTAAAAAGCTGAATACATCTCTTCGGGCTTTAGGCGTCTTTGGCACAAGCATCGTCCATCTCTTTGCCACGTCCTGCATCATTTTTCCATTCATGCCATTTTTAGCCTCCTGTGTATGCTGCAACCCAGTTTGTCACCCAGAGACAAACTAACTTTGCCTGTTCCTCATCCTGCGAGAAGCTGAAATATTTCAGAGCAGGACAGGAGAATCTGTGTCTGTTAGGGCTGCGTGCTAAGCTGTCACACGTCGTGGCTGTGGTGGTTGCAGGCTAGATTTACAGCCACAAAGGTGGTTTTGGTTTCCCAAAAGCTATTGGAACCATGCTGTATTTCACTGGACAAATAATGTGGGCTATTGCAGGTTATTAGGTTTTTTACCACGATAAGTTCTGTTTCTAAAAAATAGACACGATGTGCAAGTGGGACTCATGTTTGTTCGCCTGACTTAATGGAACACATGCACATGGTAATAATCACCCACTGACTGGGTACTGGTGCAAGCTGTATCCTCTGTATTCTTAGCATAAGCTAATTGCTCTGTCTCTCCTCTAATACCCTTCCAGCACTAGTGTTTGCTTTCCAACGATTTCCATCGCCTACTGTGCCCCCCCTCTCTATAGCCATTCTCATCTAAATAATGAATTTGTTTGAAGCTAGTCTTTCTCTCCTGCCTAACCGCAAGCTACAACCATTTTAATGTGATTCCCTTTAATGTGTTCCTGCTCTTCTCAGCAATCTATGACCCTTGGAGATAATTGTGAAGCCATTATGTGGAATCATTGTCATTGTGCAGGCTGTCATGTCATGATTGTTGTATCTTGTGCATTTTTTCAGGAACAGCCAGGGTCATTGCTCAGGTTAGAAATGTTGTGATATTTACTTATCGGAAATTAAAGTTAAGTGTTAATGTTATATCTCATTATGTCAGGTAACTGGTTGGTTTGATGACTGCAGCATACATTTACTTTGTAGCATTCATTCTGAGGGACCACTGCATATGTTTACTTCTTTATCATCAAATAAGATTTATGCTATCAGTTATACTGCTGTACTTTCCATGTTTTGTAATTTGCATCCAATATTTGCACAGCCTGCACAAAATATAAGGATATGAAATATATATTTAAGCTGCATCTCTGAAAACACATTTTTAGAAACAGTTGCCTCTGCTGTTGACTGCGGATTAAATAATATACATTATCAACAGTCCAGTTCACATTTTGTTGCACAATCTAAAATCCTCTTGGCATTAACATGAATGTTACGACTGCTCATTTTCTCCAATTTCCATAGACTGATTATCCTCATAAAACACTCGCTACACTAGCTGGAGAGATTGTTCTTCTGATGAGCTCACTCACAGAAGATAACAGAATATTTAACAATCCTTTTTAATTCTAAATGAAATTTAAAGGCAATGTTCAGTGCCAACATTATTAGATTATATATACATTACAGCTGCTCTGTGGTAAAGGTACAGTCAAAACTAAGGTTCTGAGCTGACATCAGGGTTGCTATTGTTGTTAGATTTGAAAATAAGGATTGCCATCTAGAAATCAATTGCGTCTGCATTAGCTCTTCTTCCCTGGCCTAAAGCCCTGAACCATTAAAAGCTTACATACAGCTCAGTCTTCTGCTTATGGGAGTCTTGGACTACATGCACGGCCACGCATACCTGCACACTCACACTCAAATATGCATAAACACAATATAGACAGAGGTTTCCTCAAAGAGCTGTAGATAAACAGTCAGTGGGTCTGTGTTAGAGGGCCAGAGGCAAACAGCCTCGGCCAGGCTAAGGTACAGTAACCATAATCTTATTTCCTTTGTAGTCAAAAGGCACAGACAAGCCTGCATTAGAGAGACATAGAATGGTTCAGTACATTGTTTGTACACAGATAACTGAGAACAACATCTATGATTGACTTTATGCATTTAAAGAAATGTCACTTTTTGTCGTTTTTTATTTTTGTTTTTCACTTTTTGAAACAGTTAAATTTTTCTTTTTAATCTTTACATTTGCTGCAAAACTATTGAATCCTATTTTAACTTGTACTTGAACTTGTACTTGTACTTGCCTTGAATGACATGTGACTTTGCATTTGGCTTTCCTAACACAACATAACCACAGGGACCAGGCTGTGCAATAATAATTTCAAGATTTTAATTAAAGTAGTAACAGTATTAGTAGTCGTTTTAAAAGTCTTTTTTTATATATACTTAAAAACAGCTCAGCAGGCTTTTAGACACTATTGTCTGTTTTGCTCTGATTTGTCCCTGAAAGCAGCACAAGGAAGGAACAAACACACAACACATTACTTTCCCTAAATGACACCTGTTCAGTCGTACTTTTAACATTTGAAAAGCACATCCTCAGTTGCCGGCACAGGCTTTGTTTTTAACGTTTGGTTTTTGATTTATAGTCTTATTTTTCCTGCTTTATCTGAACTGTAACAGCTCATTACTGCCTTGCACACGATGCACACTGGCAACTCAAACTCAGCACATCCTGTTTTTCGGCTTCACAGTAAAGGCCCTTCGCTGGTACCCTCCCTGCATCATGTCTTCTAAGTCTCGTGATATTTCGCTACAGGGATTATGGTAATAAACAGGAAGCCATTGTTAAAATGCAGTCAGTTAATACAGCAATGAAGTACCTCCAAAAAATGTTTTTCTTAAAGGAATTGATTATTCCTCCTTAACTGCTGCTGGAGTGCAATTTACTGTGAACGTGTGCCTGTCTCTCTCTTGTGTTTGCTATGTAAGTAAGTAAATGACTGACCTGTCGAGATAAATAGCATAATCAAAACCCTATTGAAACTCATTTCACACGAGTGATTGTTCCAAATTACCAAAAACATTATCTCTGTGCTGATCTGCGTGTTCTCTGGGAGCCAGCAGAGCTTATGAAGGTACAATTCCATCACAGCACTAACAGATGTAGTTTGCATTACAGTGGGAGAGACATTCATTTGTATTCTCATTCACCATATATTACATTTAGCAGAGGGTAGATACATTATCTCTAGTTGGATTTCAATGAATTACAGGTTTCCAACATTAGTTCAGGGTGTCATATTGTTACCTAGTGGTTGATTAAATGTTTCTCATCATGTCATAATCAAAGAGACAGTTTATTTGCAGACACTAAGCGTATTTAGCAAACAAAGACCCAGAAAACTGCAGCTATTTGACTTGCGAGTCGAACCCTTCTGGACCTGACATTTATCTTCACAGTGAAGTTCGGTGTGTGGCCTCTAATTGTCTGCTGTTGCTTCTTCTTTGGCACTGTTTGTAGCCAGAGATGATAATAAACCAGTAGAAAGGGCCGGTGACATAGAAAGATGGACCTATTCCGAGGCTAAAGTTGCACATAGAGAAAGGTCAGGAAGAAATGCGCAAATGTCAGAAGCACAGTTCACCAGGTGTCATTAGGCAAAAAGGAGGCAGATTCATCCTGATTAGACAGCAGTGTTCAAGGTTAGAGAAGCAGGGTTGAACCTCTGCTCTCATTGAACGGAGCATTGCTAAAAGCAACATCTACGTTATTATTGCTTGGCTTTTTCTACAGTCTGTCACTTGGGAACATGGGGGCTGACACCTTCCTTTTAGTCTCTGTGATTTGCAGACATGTGACGTGAGATCTGCTTTGTAAATGAGCAAAATGAACTGATGAATCGTCCCCCTTTCTGGAGACGTCTCTAAGCATGAATGCTTTTACAGCAGCGTGCTTGCGCCTGAGATAAGAATGTTAATAGTGCAGTACCTGCAGCACCATTATAAATCACTTCTATTCTTTTTGTTTTCGCGTCCACAGGTATTTCCCGTCTGTGCTTTGCACATTCATGCCTTCCCTCTGTCATCTCCATTCTCCTATCTGTATCACTTTATGGTGTGTGGCTTTCGGGATGATTTTGCAGCTGCCCTGTAATCTGTCCCAAAGGATGAATTATGACAAAACTAACAC
This sequence comes from Anabas testudineus, assembly GCF_900324465.2. Lineage (NCBI taxonomy): Eukaryota > Metazoa > Chordata > Actinopteri > Anabantiformes > Anabantidae > Anabas > Anabas testudineus. The sequence continues at coordinate 27,984,565 of NC_046627.1, forward strand.
AGGAAGCTGAATACAGGAAGGTATTCACTACAACCTGCCCCCAGTTCATGTAATGGAGAGTGGTGTATATGTCACCCAAGTGTAAGCATCTGCTATTGATGATGAAAACATATATATTGTTTTAAACACACAAAAAAAAAAAAAGAAATAAAGAAAGGTTAGAAAGAATCGTGTGACTTGAACAAAATAGTTTCATGTCAAACTGCACAAACGCAGCGTGCTAGGCTTTATTTTAGCTTTAAATTGATTCTATTTTATTTAAAATAATGGACCTACTGCACTTGTATGTATTATATACAGCACAAAGTTAAAAAAAATAATTGTGTCTCTGTGGCATCCCGATATGTATACACATTATCTGCTTCATGTCAGTATGCCATCTGTTCTTTGCTTTGTAGTTGTTACATGTTTCTTAGTCACACTGTTTGTGTTAGAAAACTGAAAAGAGCGAGAAAATATGTAAAGAGCGATGTCAAAACCAAAGCCACAACTTAATCTCATGAGAGCATCTGAAGAAGCCAGAGAGGCATCTGTTAGGCCTGGGGGTAGCCATCAGATTGAATCTGTGTCAATCCACAGGAACTGGAGATAAGTTGAACCATTGCTGTTTACCTCTACTTAGTATTTTTCTGATGTGATTTTAATCAATTTGGTTGTGATGTCCAAGAGGGGTTACACTCCGAACGCACCTTCTTAAAAAACATGTCTTTTTTTTAAAGCAGCTTTCATTTAAACATGTTCAAATCATATGATGTTATTAAGCTGAAGAGGATTGCAAGTGAACATCTTCGACAGGGAAATTAGTGAGACTTGTGAAGCTGAAAACTCCATCTCCAGTTTGTGCCTGTAGGAGATAATTCGATACCTGATAGATTCAGTCGTGGTGACTGTGACTTTTCAGCGTTAATCCAAATATCTCCATCCCCTCTACACCATCCTTCTACTCTCCTTTGGCCCCATGCCAGGCGTATCACAGCCTCACCCAAAACCTCCCTCATTCTGCCTGTCTACTTCCTCTTCCTTTCCCTCTTCCCATCCCTCAACTCTCTCCCGAGGGAGTCAGGAAAGCAAATGGCTTTGTGCTGAGTCTTCTCCATTAATCAGGCCCCCATTAGCCAAGCCCATATAAAGCTTTGGACTAATGGATACACTGCAATGAGAGGACCAGTGAAGACAAGACTGTACAGATGGAGAGGCGGGACAGGGTTGAGTGGGAAATTAGGAAGTGAGGTCAGGACCAAGGTGAGGTCACAGTGTTACAGTTAAGTTATACTGTCACTTTTAGCGGTTTGGTCTGGGGCACCTGTCTGTGACATCTGCTTCCAAGAGTTTTATCAGGTTATTACAGTTGTAGGATTTAGAACGAAAACATTCTCCACTAGGAAGCACAAAAGCAGCTATGCCAATGTGTGCCTGCACTTTCTAATTCAACGTATGAAACGTAGCTGGTACATCAAAACACCTTTGCTGTAACTTCCTGAAAAGTAATCCGTTTAATAACAATAGCCTGTGTTTCAGTACCATTAGCTGAGTCTACCTTTGATTGTCTTTGGCGATCTATGTCACTGTCTCTTTCTCTGTGCATACGTGTACCGTACAGCCAACTTGCCCGCTTGACACTCAAACACACACACACATACAGACACACATGTGCACAAGCACACCACCTTTTCCTCATTATGAGTTGGAGGAATCTGCTGAATTGGGAGAATCCAGACAGCAATTATCCAAGCCAGAGAGTCAGCAAGCAGCACAACACTGGAGGAAGGCCTGTTAGACAGAGACAGCACCTTGTTCTTAGAGTCGTATAGTCCTCATCAGAGCCGGAGCCGCTCTGTGACTGACTATCCTGTCTTTGGTCGCAATGAAGGGGAAGAGGGAAAACACTAACAGGGGCCAATTTAATAGGTTGCAAAACGAGAGTATTGGAGTGTGTGGGTGGAAAAAAGAGGGTGGTATCCAAAGGCACTGCAATGTGATGCATCGCTCTGCCAATAGTAATGGCAAGTGTGGAAGCTGGAATGATGGTGCATGGCTACATCTTTAAAAGTGTTGAGAGGTTGCCTTTTTCTTCCCCAATAGAATGAAATGCTTTTTTTTTTTTTTTTGTCATACCACACATGCTATTTTCAAACAAGTGGTGACATGGCTAGAAAGCAAACGGGGAAAGAAATCCCACCCTCCATGCCTTTAAATGTTGGGTTACTTTCTTTTACCATCACTGCAGATACAGTTTCTTCTGTATTTGAAAAGCAGTTTCCTTCCAAGTAAGCTTGTTTTAATGAGGTGTTGATGTGTTTGTATTGACAAAGATCAACATTAACATTAATATTAACTTTCCCAGCGTAGGGATGGGTCATTTTTACCTGTACCCAAAACCTCATCTTTGGGTACAGGTAATTTTTCATTGCTCCAGGTTTCCTCGCAGTGGCAGGCTTTCTACTTCTTGCATGACAGAGCCTTTGCCAAGATCTGAAATATATATGAGGATGAACGGGATGGTGCACCATTTCAGGACCTCCCATTAAGCCTGCGAATCAGAGCACTCTCCTCAGTGCTGAATAATTCATGCAGTGAAAGTATCTGCTTAGTCAGATTTTTTTTTTCCCTAACTGATACAGGGAATGGATGGAAAGCAGTCAGTCCTCGCCAAGTGGCTTGGGTACAGACTTGCTACTGAAATGAAGTTCAAGTCGAGGGACTTCTAAAGAGAAAATAAAAACTTTTACTCTTGGCAAATGGCAAATTGATCTTAAAAGAGGGAGAGGGGGAAAAATCTATTTTTCAGGAAGTCTTATTAGAATTCAGGAAGAGTAGTTTGATCGCTTTTCAACCTGCCACATTTGAATTGCAATGAGAGGAGAAAGGAGCAGGTGAGATGGAGGATGGGTTGGGGTGGGTAGGGCTGTCCTGGTCGCCCCCTTTATTTATTCCAGATGCTCTCTGTGTGCTATTACTCACGCAGCAGCCTGAGAGCTCTTACTCATTCAAACCCTGTTAAAGCCCTGCGTCAGCAACACGGACAGACTGAGAGGAAAGAAAGCAGAGAGATGGGAAGAGAGGGCAATAGACAAAGCAGAGGTGAGACAGAAAAATGCACTGCTCTCAGTCCCATTCTTCCTGAGTGTGTCTGACAGAGGTTGCTATCCAAACCTCCATTAGCCTCCATGAATAATGAAAAGGAACAATGAGTGTGTTAGCATTGAGGTATCCCACCCTTGGGGGTGGCATCCCTGGGTATGTAGACAGACAAGTCTGAGAAATTAGGAAACATTTGCCAACAATACCTTTTCATGATTTAAAGGAGAACATTAGAGTTCTTCCCATTATTCATCACCCTAGCCATCTTCCTGCCGTACGGGTTTGTTCTAGAGTCAGTTTAGTCGAAAATGAACCTGTATGTATGCTGTTGTTGTTTACCTGTATCACATACACTCTTTGGGTCTTTGGGGCTTCAGTTTCAGTATCATTATTATTTTCACATAGAATTCCTACTGCACAAAAAAGGCCCAGAGCTAAACCATAACTACCACTTACAACTGTATACATCTTAATGCATTTCCCGATATTTGAACTTTAAATGAGTCATAAAACTCTTGCAAGCACATATATAATTTAAAGGTGCCCTTAGAGGACTTACTGTATATTTTAAGAAGTCTCCTTAAAAGAAAGCTATACCAGGCAGGGTGTACTTCGGTGACCTGAAGTGCCAGTTTAAACATCAGCCTGCATTTTTTTAAGTATAAAGGACTTAATCACTGAGAAGATCTGTAAAGAAACATTGAACATGTAAATATGTCTCTATGTAACCTCTATAGGGAATGTAGCTGCTGATGGAAGCTGACATGACCACAGATTCAACCACTGTTAGTGTCTACTTCCACTTTCTCTTCAGACGCACCATTTGCTGCTGTTTATGAACATGTTTTTGTCTTTTTCATTTATCACCTCCTGTGCTCAAACAAGCCTACCCACCAGCAACCAGATCTTGAAATTAATTTGTACAAACAGAACATGCACACTGTCATTTTGGTGTGCATCAGGAAATTGGTTGTGTATTCCAGCCTGAATTTAATTTAACTGGAGATATAAAATATGTAATATTTCAGCTTTTTTCCTCTCCCTTCTGTTTACCCACTCTCCCGGCTCTTAGTGCACGCGGGCCCTGCCAAGACCATCACATTCTTGCCTTGTTGTTGTGAGAACACTTGAAACAGCTGAAATCAGACAGCAACAGCTGGCCTCAGACCTGTGTTTGGAGGAAATGTCAGGATCAGCTGAGAGCAAAAGAGATGCCAGGCAGTAGTGATGGTACAAAGAACGAGGAGATAGTGGCTGGATGAGAGAAAGAAATCATATTAGAGGCTTAGTAAAATAAAGACTGGCAGTGATGAAACAGAGATGTGAAACCAAAAAGTGAACTGGAGTCAGAGAGTGACGCAGTGAAAACAGACGTGATAGCATAATGTACAGTATTTATCAGTGCCTTCACTCTGTGTTCAGCTCCTCGCTGTTAACGACAGCAGGAAGAGATGTGAAGCAACATGAATTTGTCAAATACATGACATCTTTGCTCTGTCACATCACTTTGAAAGGATGTCAGTAACTTATGACATATGGCACAGATGCAGTACCTGTCACAGGACTTGAGATGGATTGTTCTGCTTCTTGAAGTTGTTGTTCTGTGTATGTCGATGTTGTTTGCATTCACTTTCTATAACACGATGTCCAAAAACGGGATGTGAATTTTTATTTTTGTTGTTGGTTTTGTTAAGAATTCCACATATGACTGTGTAATGTGTTGTGTATCCACATGCACAGCAAAGTGCCTTTTAAGATTTGTGAAGAAAGAAATAATATAGAGGTCAGAGTATGTTACGACAGTTGGATTCTTTTATAGTCAGCTGTATTGTAATGTGAGGGGATTAAGTTACTTTGGCCTTTTTGTTTGTCTGTTTTGTTCTTTCAGCTCATCACACTTTTAAATATGTTGTTATTGTTAAGTTATTGAAACAACTTCTGGTTAGGCAGTGATGTCACCTACAGGAAGCTACAACGGGAGTTGGAGAAAACCTTTTGTTTTTCTTTCAAACATGTCGCACACAACAGGAGATTTTCTGGGTCAGATGGGTTCTCACATGGGAAAATAGTCAGTTTGGTTTTGACAAGTTGTGGTGCCTGGATCAAGTTTGTCGAACATGACACAAAAAGTGCACTGCGGAAATCACAGTCTGTGGAGAAACTGAGGATTCCCATGCATGTCTGAAAACGATTTGCAGCTAGCACATTCATTTAGTGTAGTAATTAGCAGCTATTGTAATGAGACAGATATTTTTCTTAGTGAAGTCAAGACAATGTTGGACTGATTCTCAGTGGGTCCTGAACCCCATCCCCCATTAATCCAAAATGCCCCTGCAACTCTGAATGACACTGGCATTGCTCCTGTGATGTATCAGTGCAGCTTAGGCTGTGGCCCTGCTCCTCACCTTGGCTTGGTTGTTGCCACTCGGTCACAGTGATGGAGATGGTTAGGGTCCATGGATGGATGTGAATCACCACACTCAATTACTAATTTCTCATGTTAGCCATAGCAGAGCTGTGCATGTGTCATTTCATGCTAGGCCATGCGCAAAACATCTCAATCAATGTCCCCTTCTCTCTTCCTTCCTCCTCTTCACTCTCCTTTCCATTGCTTATTCACTTGCTCATGGAGGAGGAGGCAGAAAAGAAAAGGCAGGTGAAGGGTCTTGAAAGTCTCTTAGTTTCTCTATTCCCCAAATCTTTTTCTTCAGTTTCATCTGCCTTCGATCCTCAGCCTTCCCACTCGAGCTGATTTGCTTTAGTTCTCTTACCTTACTTCCCTTTTTTAATCTCTCTCTTCCTCCCTTAAATCTAAAATATGAAATTGTTCTGGGATTTCCTATGTTTGTTTGGAAAGGACGTGCTGTGGGAAGTAAATGGTGTTCTGTGTTTACATCAGTTTCCAGCAAAAGCCTAATGCTGATGGTGTGACAGGAACCCTCTGATGTATAGCAAAGCTCACGCACACCCACATATGCACATACATGTTTGAATTAAAATAATCCCTGAGCCTACTTTTCTGTTTTTTCCCATTTCACCTCAATTCCTCCCCCTTCTTTGAACAAATGCAAGGGAGGCAAAGCAAATAAAACAGTGATGACTATCAGCCTGTAGTCTGCTCTGGGTGGAGTATTGGCTAAGATTTGAAGGTTTTAGTGACAAAACCTTGTTTTGAACAAACTAAAATACTATTGATTACAGTATATGCTGAGCCCCCTGGAATACCAAATAAAAAACACATTTGTAGCAACTGTAGTAACAAGTGTTTTGTAGATTTGTTTGTTAATCTCAAGTTGATGGCTACACACTTGGTTAGCTCAACTTGAACAAGACAATTTTTATATGGATTTTATAAAATATTACCACAGCCAACACTTAACTGTGTGTTTATTGATTTTCATTGTGTTTTAGATTGGACACGTGCTTGTTGGAAGGATTCTGTCCTTCACGTTCACAATTTTTATCCCTATGTCTGTTTTTGTCCTTCTGTCTCTGTGTGTCTACCAGTTTCTGGTTTTGTCTTGCTGAATGTTCAGAGAGGGAGCTAGGCTAAAAAGAACCCCTTGTGTTTGATTGCAGAGGGGTCAGTGATGATTGCTGCAGGTTTTAGTTCTTTAGAGAAACTGACAGAAGAAAGGCACAGTGTGCATCTGTCCTCGCTTGTGTGTTGGATTGGGTTCTGCAGATGTGTGTGGATGCTGGATGCTGGTACATGTGTGAAGTCGTGAGTCAGTTCTTGGATGAAATAATCTAAGAGAAATAGACAGCTGTGTTGATGTCTGCTCTGAACTCGAGTCTTGCCTTTTTATTTGCTGGCATGTTGTGCCTGTGCGATGTGACTGGTTATAACCACCTACAGTCTTTTTGCTTGCAGCCAATTTTACCATGCTTTTCCGAAGTCTGACCGAGACAGACAGAGCTGCAGAAGAGCAGAAGAGAAGGGAGGGTGACCTGTGGCAAATGAGTAGCACTCTTCTGTAGCTGTGAATCGAACATAGACTTACATTTAAGGAGTCGATGTGAAAGTCAGGACTGGTCATAAAAAGAAACATCCACACACCAAGAGAGGAGTGATGCTTCTTTAAATGGAAAAAAAGTATGGGAATATTATAGAAAAAAACTGCTGCCATTGATTCACAGGGATCAAAAGGGGATGCTTAGTAGTTGTGAAGGTGTCAAAAGATAAATGGCAGTATAAACAACTGTGATTACTTTATAGAATTAGCCCATGTAGCTACTCTTCTTGTCTATATATGTTAATGACATCCCCTGTCCCAATTGTCATCACCCCAGAATGACCCTCATCTCCGAATTCAAGGGAACAGACCCATTTAAGGCCACCACTGTTCAAATCTGTCCATCCTAACAATTCTCCAGGCTGCCTCTTCAACCCACCAGTCTAATTTACAGCGATAATGATCGAGTGAATTTAAATCAGACGCCATCAAGGGAGCTGGCTGGGGCGAAGAAAAGGTTAGCGAGGGGGAGAAAAAGACAAAGAGCGAGAGAAAAGTGATTAAAGCTGTAATGGGTGGGCAAAGAAGCTAGGGCAAGGGGCGTTCTTGGTTACTGAGACACTGGGAGGCAGTGAAATATGAAACCCAAAAAGCAAAGTGACAGAGAAAAATGTCTCTTTCCTGCTTTCAGTTTCCCCTCACTTATCATTGTGAATCAGTTCCGTGTTGTCAAAAACTCAGTTGCACACCACACCTCGTGAGCACCGCTAAAGAGGCCTAGTGGAGAGGGGCAATGACAAAACAGTGATTACTTCTTGCCAGCCATGCTTAATCAGTCTGCCCCCTTGCTTTAGATAACTTCTGACCCACGCATGATAGGAAATGAAAACAATTTCTGTGGATTAGGGGGATTTTAAGGAGTAGTTTCCTGAAGGACATTCTTGTTCTTAATTACATTTTGGGCCATTCTCCATTATGGGGTCAACACAGAGGGTCTTGTTTGGTTAGAAACCAGGAAGTGAATTACGAGCATTCATCTTGTCATTGGTTCCTCTGATGCCCTGTGACCAAGTAAAGCCACGCGATGCATTAAAATAAACACTGTGTGAAAAAGGTGATTTGTGATGAGCATTACAGAATTTGGTTCCAAACTCACTTTAGACGCACATGTGGAATAGCCCATTAACCCTCTAAAGCCAGATAGGATAGTTAACATTTGCTCTTGGTGACTAGAACTAAACACAGAAGCACCCATATGTACTACTGTAGATTAAGGTGTATAAAAATACACAATCATAGCCATAAAATCAAGTATAATAAAGCCAGAAATATACCATATCTGAAAGCAGCTTTTTTTTCTTTGTTCTGTGGATTAACAGTGCTTTGCACTGACAACATCTTCACATACCTGGCTCTGTAATTTAATTTCATGAATAAATACAATAGAAATTACTTTCCTTCTGCCCAGTCTGGTTGAGCTCTAAATCCTGTGGTTTTATCATGAATACAATGGAAAGAAGTGCTGCGGTGCAAATATCTGACTTGACCAGAAGACAACGCTGAAGACTGACTGACTTTGCATTGGGTCCTGTCTGTCAGCATTATGCATGCACAGCGGATAAAGCGAGATAGAGATACACATCTACACATTCTCACATTTAAACACAAAAACATATAGATACATCAATAAATACCATGAACAGACATACACACACACAAACTACAGTCAGTCATTAAAGCAGGTCAGACTTGCTGAGAAGGCGGCATTTATTTCACTACCCCATCCATTCTATCACATCCTACTGACTGCATAAATATTGATCTGACTGGGTTTGGTGCATAACAACTTCCCAACAAGAAATAATGTTGATGATACTTACCTTGGTTTTGGAGTATATCATATGATGCTTGTCTACGATGTTGAGTTGCATAAACAAGCTGGGAAAGGTCCTAACTTCCTCTGAAGAGGGCCTATCTTGACTTATATAACCATATGGATTGTGTATGTGTTAGAACATGAAAAATGTGTGACTATGACTCACACCAGTCTGTCCTAGAATGTTAAATTAAGCTATTGTATACTTTTTCACAATGTTTACTTAAAATATAAATTACAAAAATAATATTCAAGGACAAAGCTGATATTATTCTATAGGCCTTGAGTAAAAGACTGGGAGGGATTTGGGTTTTTTATTGAAGTAAGAGAATGAAAAGTGACTCTAAAAGAAAATTTTCAATGCAAAACTACAGAAACAAGTTTTCCAGTTGTCTGCAAGTTGGGGTTGGTGAACCACTGAAAAACAATCTTGATTAATTTGCTATCTGTACATTGCTATACATTATGTAAAATGCTATACATTATGTAAAATTCAAATTATTTTGCACACACCGTGTTCATGTATTCTGGTATATTTCACTATTCCCTTAAGAGGCTCTTCTCCCATTTTCTGTATTACATGGCTTTGTGGGTGTATATGCCTTAATAATCCCTTGATTAATGTTGAACCACTGTTAAGCTGAGATTGACTGATAACTTGTGAGGGCGATAAAGGGCAGGCCTCAGTGAAAGTATCTGATTGATATCATCGAAAGAATACTTCACAATTACTAATTGAAATGTAAGCGACTGGCCCAAAATGAGTTTGTCATTAACGTGACACAGTGTCTGCTTGCTGGCACTTACTGCCTACATGTGTTGAGGGAGGGAAGACTGCTAGATAGAAGGAAGATGGCTGCAGTAGCTGCTTTCAATTTGCCTAATATTGCAATGTTATATGTTGGCATGATATCATGTTGTCAAAACTATGCTTTTGTAGGTGAAGCCATCTTATCCCTGTTTCCATGATGATAAACCACTATCTTTAATAATACATGATCATGGTCTGCATTTTTATTAATTTTGTAAATTCATAACTGCACTTACAAATGACATGAATTAGCGTTTTTTTCTATACACATTCTAATAAATCTATTTTGCATGTGGTTACAGATTCGTATAATGAAAATCTGCAGTTGCAGTTGCAGTTTGAATGCCCCCACCATTGAATCTTCCCACACACAATGGATTACCTGCAGTGACATATCGCACACAGAATGAATGGTGGAAGGAACATCATATACAAGCACTGAAAGATGACAGTAGCAAGGTGAGGAAATGGGCTGGAAAATTCAGAATAGTGTCGTACTATGATGATGCCCATTTCCTGTAAAACAAGATGGAGTGTGTGGCAGCATAAAGGAGCAGAAGAGTGGAATTGTCTTTAGACTGATGGGGGAGTTGCACTAATGGCCACAGAGCTAGTGCAAAGGAACCAAGGTGGGAGATAGTATAATAGTGCCATACAATAGATAAAGGATGAGACTGAAGAAAATGCCCAAAACTAAATTTAAAATTTGGTTCAAAATAGATCTTCAATATATCTTCTATTTAAGGCCAGTATGTTTCTTACAACTGGCCGACCAGAGCTTCTACTTCTTCGAGACTGTCAAAGACTGGAAGTCTGTAACAGTTGCTGGAAACTGATTCAACTAATCTTCAGGTGTGTCCCCAGCATAAACCAACATTTAAAATACCTCTAGGGAGCAATGAAGCAAGGCAGATTAATGTGTTAAGGTGCTGACGCACTTTTGGCTGCACATGCCTGGCTGGCCTGGCTCTCAGGGAGTGAAGAGAACTATGGTTTTCTAGCCAGTGTCATGGCTATAGGGTGGCAGTCATTTGAAGTAAACAGTTACAGTCAGGTTTTACGCTCCATAAAGGGCATGCATGTACATCTTACTGTATTTGAATCCTTTTGAATAAAAGAGTCCCAGATTTGTCGGTGAGGCAGTAGCCTTCTACTACAGTTCTACATATTGCAAGCATCCCATGGGCCGAATAGTATACAGTAAAAAGTGAACATGTTTTGACAGGAATGAATGTGTGTTGTACCAGCAAACTGACATTTCTATGAGGCATGTATTCAGTGCATGTATCTGTGTGCAAAACTGTCAACGTGTCATTTCTGATGTTTGATCTGTATTTAATGTCTGCCGTGGATGAAGCTACAACCGTGTGATTTATTTTATTTATTTGGGCTGATGATGTGTTCAACACATGTAACTCATTGGCCCTCAAGTCATTTTGAGAGTACCTAAAACTAAAATCAAATTAAACTAAATTCAAATGAGCCTGTGTAACAAATAAAAATTGCAAAGGCTGCTGTTTGCTGCCGTGTGCCAGAAAGTCATAAAGCGAGAGAAATGGTTGTTATATTCTAAAATCTCAGATTATATGAGGATATATAACTGATTTACAGGGGAACTCTTCTAGGAAAGTCCAGGGCCAAGACACTATAGAAGTTAACATCAGAGCAGTGTATTTTGAAAGTGTATGTTTTATAATGTTTTATAATGTTTTTATAAATATGTTTTTATATTAAAAACACCAATCACCATTAAGCATCGTTGCAGACCGGAAATTACTGAGGACAAGTCAGGATGAGTGTGTGTATGAGGATGAGTTCACGCGTGAAATATCTGGTACGTTCCACCATGTCTTAATCAGTGCCAGTAGCTCAACTGTGCCGGTGGCTGGTTGTCTGGGAAGGAGTGAGTGCATGCTAACGTACGAACACAAAACTGCGAGTGCCATCTGGCTCTTACAGGCCCCTGTGGAGGGGCTGGGCCCTCAGAGGGATGTGCTGAGAAGTGGATGGTTATGGGAGTCGGGAACGGACAAGGGGCAAAGAAAGGAGCAAATGTTGGTGGGAAAAAGAGAAGGAAGCATTTGAGTGTGTCAGATTGCAGACTGATAGGCCTCCACCTGGCTACGACGTATTGCTAATTGGCCATAAGCCTGTTGATGCTGTGCCAACAAAATAGCAGGGAGCTAGCGCACAATCTGATGGCCATGTTTTCCATCTCTCTCCCCATCTGTCTTTGTATCTCTCTCTTCTTATTCACAGGTATTTTTCTTGTCCTGTGTCATCCTATCACTGCTTTTGAGTTCACAATCTATGAAGACCATGTGCAATTGAAAAGTACTGTAATCTGAAGTCACAGATCCTGGTGGGAGAAGAAAATGACATAAGGGTCTTAGTTTTCTTCAGGCCTGTGAGCCTACAGTCAAGCTAAATGTGCCGCAATACTTGTAGTCTATTAATGTGTTTACTTCAGTTTTAGCTATTTATGTAGCCTAGTATAGGAATGACCTTTGACATGACTAAATATATATGGAAGAATAACCATTAGTAACAAGCTAAATTCACTCATATCGCCAGCGACTAACAATAACCAGCTTACTCCTTATTAACATGTAGTATATATTACTGTTATACTGTATATATTTGCAGCATTTGTTTAATTGGAAACTATTTGTAATATAACATATAGCACAGTATGAACACAGAATATAAGGACTATTATGACAGCGTAAAAGTGGCTTTGATTAGAAAAGAGTATGGTCACTTAATCAACAAGTGGGTCGGGGTAATTAATAACCCTTCACAGAAGAGCTTGGAGGTGGAGTAGCTAGTATTAAGTGTGCATTTCCTAATATAAGAGACTGAATATACAAGAGGATAATCACATCACTGCATCAAAATTATGTGCTTTTAACAAACCAGGAGTTTATTTATTTATTTTTTTTAACTCAAGAAGAGAGACAGAGGAGGGAAATTTGCCCCCAGGGAGTTGAAGCATCAGTGAAAAAGAGGTGAAGGCAGAGGAGGAAGAATATGATTATGTAGCTAGGCATTGCAAATTGAATTATTTAAACGTACGCACTGTAATCATGGCCAAGAGAGTGAAAATAACACAAAGAGAGAGCCAACGAATGAGCCAGAATTAGAGACAGAGGGGAAGAAGTGCAGGCTTTCTATGTTGAGATTTTTCCAGACATGGCTGCAGCTATACATGTGCCAACACTCTCTGTCCGTTAGAAATATAAAGTTCCCGGTGCAAGGTTTCCCTCCTTGCCCTGTCCTAGGATTATGCACTGTGACTTTGTTCGACCCTGTGTGAGTCACTCTAGCAATTAAGTCACCCCTCTGAAAAGCATACTCCACGTTGGAACCTCAGTGGCCAAGAGAAAGAAAATAGCTTTAGAATACATTAAGAATAACTGCGATTGGCACAGTTTCAGCTGCCAATGTTGTATTCACAGATTCATTTATGTAATCTATAGCCGGAGCTCCCTCACAAGTCAGTCCCTGTGAGCCATAGCTCCATTTCCTCCCCTGATTAAATTTCAACTCAGTCATTTTGTGTGCCATCAATCCTATGTGCTTTTTTATATTACTGTTCTCTTTGTAGTTCCAGTCATCCTAGATCACCGCGCCGCCCATTACATGTTCTAATTTCCATAAGTGTTCATTCTCTTGTGTTACATTCTAGTAGTGGTGCCTATCGCTAGGCCAAGAAAAGAACATCCCTGCCCATTTGCTATTATTAGTATGGAAGGCTAATAAGTTTATCGGACCATGTCACAGTAATTCACATAAACTCCTGCAGTCCATAAGTGAGATCAGGCACAGGGCTGAAAAAAGTGTCAGAGTCCTTAATTAAATGTCTCATCTTGGCATTTGATAAACCCAGCAGGGCTCTATGGTTGCCAGCTATAGAGGCTTATGGTGGAAAAGGGGACTTAAAGCTAGCTGTCCCCATCTATCATCAGTTGTGCAGACAGGCGTGCATACACTTACTGTATATGCACCCTGCTTCCCTCTATAACATTTGCAGTAAATAATATAAATAATAATAATAATGCTATTCAAGACATGCTCGCCAGTATATGTATTTTACATTTATCACAAGGGGCAAGGATGCATGATCTTTATGGCATTAATGAAGTGAGACTATTACAGACCTAGCAATTATGTGTTGGAAAAGAATATAATTCAAAAAGATGCTTTTCAGGGATCATTCATCTGCAAGACCTATTATGTTGTGCACAAAAATGGTAAAGTAAAAGTAGAAAAAGCTATGTATAATTAGACTGCCTTGCTTTTGTGCCTGTAATCACACATCCATATGTTTGATTTTATAAAACTGCTCGGTATTGTTCATTTTTTATGTTCATATTAGACAATTCTGCTTACCACTATTGTCTAAATGGAAACCATAGTTTGAGGAATCTACTAATATATATCCTGTGTTGTGATAGGGCTGAAACGTCAAATGTGCATGCATTCACAAGTGTTAAAGACCGAAGGTGAGTGGAGAGGTCTTTTAGCTGTAGCGGTGTCAGCAGTTTAGCAGAGATTTCAGGGAAATCACTTCTCAAATCATCGTCTGACATTTGAGAGTCAAGATGAATGAACGTCTTTACTTAACCCCGTCTTCAAACATGGATTGAACCTCGAAAGTGCTCACTCAGCCCTCTTTCACTATCTAAATTATTGAGTACATACATGTGATGTGTTTACTGTGTCCATATGAATAAGTCATGCAGTGTGACACAGAGCATGCAAAGAGAAAGTGCTGTCGAGAATGCAGCTGTGTCTGGATTTGTTTCTATCTTAGAACTAAACATCCTCACACACATGCAAAGATTTTTATTTCTGCATTTAGTGATGAACTTCAGGAATAAACAGATTTCAAAGGTAACAGTTTTCATTTTTATCTTTATTACTTAACATTAAAAGATTTGTTTGGCTTTGGATCTTTGGATTTATCAACCCCTTATCAATCAGATGTCTATTAAACATGTAGCTACTTTTCTTTTCATACATTTTTTGTATCTTTTATTTCTGGGCCTCCAAAAAGACAAGATTATGATTTTCAAGTTTAAAAAGTGGAAATGTAAGAAATGTTATAAGGCCTCTTTATTAAACAGTTTTACCTTGAGACTGGCTCATTTGAGAAAAATTTGGAGAATAAAACTAATTTGCCAGACTGAAACCCGGGCATTTCACTAATACTCGGGAAGCAAATGCACATTCACTTCAAGTATGGGCCTCAGAATATGTTAACATGGGCATCCAACAACACAAATATATATAAGTAACATAAGCATGACATGAACCTTTTAAAATCAGTAGGTGCACTCCTCTCTGAATCCCTGTTAACCCCATCAATCACACTGAAAGCAAACATACACACATTCCTTATTCCCTTTTAAAATTGAAAAAGATTTAAAAATGTAATACCTAATATTACACTGAACCAGTATTGAATTAAGTGCTTTTCCTGCCCGAAAAGCTTAATTTCACATCTCAAAAAATGCTGTCCATTGTGACATGAGTTTAATTTTGCCCCTTAGCTTAGCTGTAAAATTATGCTGTCATAAAAAGTAAAACTATTTCAGACTCAGTAAAGGTACTAATTCATTTCATAATCCAGTGATGAAAACCAATACATTTACTGTTCAACATCGTGTATCACATCAGTCTTAGCTGTCCGTTAGCTGGTTCGAAATCTGTAGAGGGGTCTTACACTTGCTGGCTCAATTATTCAGTGAATGACCCTTTTGTTGGGTGGCTCCTGTTGTGTAATTCCTCTCTACCTCACACCCCAACCCAGCAAGACTAAATGTCAACCTATTCAATTTCCTCTTTGTCGCCGAAGTGCCGATTAAGATTTTCCTCGCTTTTACTCTCGCTCTCCAAGGTTGAATATTCTTCCCACAATATTTAAAATTCTAAGGACATTCCCCTTCGTATTACAGTATATATGGGCAACATAAACAAACTACGAAAAATAACAGAGAACATTTCTTATGCATTCATCATGACCTTGTATTGTATAGGCTGATAATGTGCAACTCAGAACTGTACCTTGAATTTTATATTCTTTACTTTCACTTTTCTTCTAATTTAACTCGAGGCCATGTGGATTAAATTTTCCACATATTGTGAAAGTCCCAGTACATCCTCAGTAAAAAGCTACAGATCATCAGCATCACTTACATCCTTTGATTAATGAACATCATCACAAATGCGTCGTGGCTTAACCACTATACATTAGCAGTTTGTTTTGATTTGTTGTGTGTTTGTCACATGGGTGATCCTTTTCTTCCTGGTGGCTTGAAATGGCTTAATTTAATAACCACTGATACAGCCCGTCTAGGTCATTAAGTCTGCGGGAGAATAAGATGTCGGCTTCTTGACTAATTAATATGTTGGCGATGTCACCTCATGCCTCGGCTCTTTGCTTTGTGCTCACGATTTGCATGAGGATGAGGGAAGGGAAGAGAAAAAACACATAAGAATTACTCAGGGTAAAAAGGATACATTTAACTAAAGATTTAAAGATGCTAATTTAAAATATTACCTCTGAATGTATTTATCCATCGACTTACTTTGGCATTGTTTGATAATCACTTTGTTTACTCTCCCCTGATTAATTCCTCACTCAGTCCCTACCTATTTAAATTGCAACACAGCACTTTTTGCCACCATAATTGGCTGCAGCAGTCGATACCATGATAGAAAGTCATGTTCACATATTCAAAGTAGGCATCTTCCGCTGCCTATTGCTATCCTAAACATGCTAACCTTTTGACCTTTCACTGCTGCAAGTCAACAGATAAGCTCTTCGACTTCATGTCTCTATCAGCCTCATCCCTAATGAGCACTTACATGAGTAATGTCCTCTATTGTGCTGGAGCAGAGAACAAGGGAGAATGGAGTGATGCAAGCAACAAGTTCTCCAAAATAAGCAATCATGTACATTGTTTGTCTCTACCATCTCATATGACCGATAGAGGCATTTGGTCTTTCCAATTGCAACCATTTGGCAACCAGAAAAACTCTATGCCATGCGGTCTTATTTTACAGGAAAGTCTTGTCCATAGACATGTGAATAATGTTGTTGAACATCTGTTTCTTCATCACTATGTTTCCCTTTCTATCACACAGGCAGAGATATTGTTAATACTAAAATCACCCTGAGGTATGATCCTCTTTACCATTTATACTACACTGTTTAAAGTAAGCTTTCAAGATCTGAGTTTAAGTCCACGTGTTGTAATAAGGAATCAGTCAATTTCAACCACTGAAGGGCACCGAACTTGTCATTATGTTTGCATCCTACTGGCTTTATGGAAGAAATTCTGGTGTGAAAATGTATTCTTTTTTAAACTGCAAAGATTTGTGACAGAGAACAGCTGTAGGGTTGCTAGATTTGTTATACAGTATAGACCTTGTTGCCTTTTGTATTGCAAGAGCCTGACCAATAAAAGTAGGTATGGAGAATCTAGTTGGGGGTCAGTTGCAAGTGTGGAGGCCTGTCTTCGTCTCGGGGAGACAAAGACAGGACTTGGGAGACAGTATCAGCTGTTTAACACACTGGACACCATGGTCAGGTCATGCCATTAATATCAAACAGCAGTAACAAGAAATGTACATCAGTAGCATACCCCTCATAGGCAATATCATTGAACAGTCTTTCTGAGTTCGCAAGGACAAACAGAGAAGGACAAAAAGTCAGGAAAGCATAGAGATTGGAAAAATAACTGTTGAATTAACCTTTGTATTAAATGTTAGCAAAACCTTGCAGCAAAGTAATCAGACTTAACAGTCACAATGCTTTTAAAGGTTAGCACACCGGACACAGCAGTTCTCCTTTGTGTTTTTCTTTTTCTTTTTTTACTTGGTGTATTCAGCTACAGCGTTCGCCCTGTTGCGGACAGCGGTGGTGGCGGCTTCTGTGTGCAGAGCGTGTAACGAAGGCTGACACATCGAGGAGGCAGCAGTCACCCTGTCCATTAACTCTGAAATCCTGATTCCAGTCAGCAATACTGCAGTGGAGGTTCACTTACACAGTGCATGCACGCATATGTTCGCATCACATACACAGTCTCTCTCAATGTAAGCACAAATTCATCCAAAACGTGCCCTAAAAGGATATTTTCTGACTGCGTTTTGGAAAAGTTACACTCTGCCAGTGATAAGTGAAACTGTATACTCAGAACTGGGAGTATATATTTTCTACTGAGGGGAAATCAGCGGAAAGTGTTTATTTCAAGGGTTTCTCCCTTAGATAAGAGATGACACAAGAAGGAGCAAACATCAGAAAGGGGGATTATGACCAAACTGCCTCCCAGAGGGACAGAATGATAAAGACCAGAGCTTCTCTAAAAAAAAAAGTGTAAGCCTCAGAGCTGGTAGTGGGGAAAGGATTAAAATGACAGGTATGAATATCAAGAGAAGATTGGGACATCGTGGAGAATGGACACGGAGTAAAGAGAAGCTGTGCAAACCGATATCTGTGTAGACAGGAATCTACAAATACTGCATGACATTGCATTATTCTCTGGTTCACTCTCGGCTTATGGTGTTTTTGTTGTTGTTTCTTCTGGATATAGGAATGTGGCTATCATTTTAATTACAACCTTGCTTGTCTTATAAATCATTGTGCTGAAGAAACTGAAATCTATAAGGTTTATTGTAAAGTTATTTCAAACATTCAGCTGTCACTGTTACTATGGGCCAACAAAAAACAAAGTAACCACATCACTATATTTTTAGTCACAGGTTTTATTGAACCTCTTTAGCCAGTTAGCATAAAATGGCACACCCTTGAAATGGAGCTTGTTTACCTCTCAATCTTGAAGTCCCACAATTTTTTCATCTACCTACCAAATTCTGTTTTTCTAAACAGGGCTTTTAGATTGCTCTCTTTTTCAGTTGTGAACTCTCTGCAACTTTGGTGCATGCAAACATCTGTTGATGAGGTTCAATTCTGGTAATAACTACTGTAAATGCCATTTATTAAAACACATTTCTGCCTCCCTCTGCCAGTTGTGAACATACTAGTGTGTCATAAAGAAAAATGCACAACTGCCAATGGGAAAACGGTGAGACACACTGTGGGGCTTATGTTTGAAATTAAACATGTGAAGTATAGTCAATAATAAATGAAATTAAAGTGTATCCCCACATCTCCAGTCAGGGTCTGTCTCTGTTTAGGCAGTGCTAGGTTTGGATGGATCTAGTTCCCAGTGTTTAACTCTAGATCTGGCAGCTATTGTTACAAACTGTTTACCCATGCAGCAAAATGCTGCTTACACCATAGGGTACTCTTGGGCCTTGGTGTGATAACTGGGCAACTCCCCGAAAGCCATACTATAAAACCATGCTTACTTAAATCTCCACTGAAAACCTGTAAAAACCCTTTTTTTGTATACAGACAAATAAATGCATGTAAATACACGAGCTCCCCCGATAATATTTCAAAAACACACCCCACCACGCCTGGTGGCATTTCTGTGTTATACTTGTATGTCAGTATCGGTAATAACCATGTAGGATGGTATCAGCTTTAGATGAAATTGCAACCATGTATTCCTTACGCGCGGGATAAGGCCGAGAGAATTCTCTCCCCAATCTGTTCCCTGCAGATTTCTCATTGTTGTTGTGTGTTAATCTTAGTGATAACAGCGAGCACTCTGCGCTCTCTATCAGGAGTTTAAATCGATAGGCACTTCCATTTATCGAACATAGCCACTAACAGTGCAGCAAAAACGCCTTATGTCTTAAATAAGCTGTTGTACAGTGCACTCTGTCTTTCTGTTTATCTTTCCCTTTTTTTTTTCCCGTCCTCTTTCACACACATACACACACTTGCATTAACTGCTGTTCCTCTTCACGTAGACTTTGGATAAATTAGATGTGATTCAGCAGGCATTTTAAACACTGGGGCGTCTCATACCCTAGAGCTCTGCAATCTGGCTCCCCAGAAAGATGATGACTCTATCTTTCTCTTTCGTGTGCACTCTCCCTCTCTCCTTTCCCTCTCCTAACTTTCTTTCTTTCGCCATGCCTTGTCCCCCTCTCTCCCTAGTGCTATTGTTGGCCCTTCAGTGTGTATAGAAATTGTATTTAAAATCCTTAAATCCTTGTCAAAATTTCTCCCTGTGTGCGGGAGATTACTGTGAGCCAGTATTATTCTGGAATAGCTTTAGCAGGCACTCTCCCTCCCCACCAACCTTTGAGCATGTACCCTGATTATTACCTTCACAATAGCACGTAGAAAGGAGTCATTTTCAGGTCCCAGTAAACCTGTAAATCACCTTCTGAAGTTGTTGCAAGGTAAAGAGTAATCATTTAAAGAAAGGGAATATTTTGCTGCTAGTGCTAATAACAATAAAGAAGCATTGCAGCTTGGAGTTTAGTCACAGTATGAGTCTCACAAATACCCCATTTGTCTGTTAAAATGCACCAGAAACATTTCTTTTTCCGTATTGTTTTGGCTCAGCAAGAGTAATGCTCTCTGGGGCCAGTTGCTCGTGGCTTCAGGTTAAGGGGCCCCTCATAGACATCATGGATGAGAGAGGATGAGGTGGAGATGAGCCCATCTGGCCCAGACAGCTGGGTCCACAGCTGGAGGGACAGACAGTGGCAGTTGACTCACCACACAATGCTAGCCTAGGCTGTGGAGATGGATGGATGGATTACAGGAGGGGAGGCGGGAGCGATGGAGAGAGCATAAGTAGAGGTAGGAGAGGGAGAGAAGGGAAAAGCTTTCCAGCCTGCCAGCGGCACTCTTATTTTGCATTTCTGCAACAATGGAATTGAGGCAGAATAAGAGAATGTAATCTTTCTTTGTAGAGTAGAGATCTATGGAGCTTAGCAGGTGTCATGGGGAAACTTGTTTTCAACTCATGGCACCGATTATTTTGCTTTCGAATTAATGACTTGTGCACACTAAATTGCATTTGCACCCTTGAGTCAATGATTCGTGTATCAACAGAATACAATTTTAAACACTATTGTACGGTATATCTGTGAGAGATTTCAATCATAGCAGTGTTATCTTTGACGGGTTAAATTTGCTCTTTTTACAAAATCGCCCTCCATGCGGGAGCTGTGGCCTACCTCCGGTACGAGTCCTTAGGCAAGACTTCCCTACGCTTACTATGCCTTCGCCTTTCTTCCTCACTTAAGTCGCGTCTGCTAAATGACTGAATGTTAATGTAAAATCCAAACTGTATTCATTTAATACATGCAATTATTAATCCCAACCATTGTCAACATAGGCCTACATGTGTGGGGCTAACTCTCTGTGCCCATAGTTCTCCAAAAATACTGACACTGTGGCTGCTCCTCTTAACTTTACTCCACATACTTTAAGTTTACTTTCTGTACTTTCTGTATTTGACAGCATGATTACTTATTTGTGATGATGAATGAAGTAATTTGACAGCATGAACTACTGACAAACTACACACATTTGCAACACTCCAAGGACCTGCAGAAATTTCCTCCATATTACTTAGTGAAAAAGTGACAAAGGAGCTTGTTTGGGACATCGGCTGTATCCTTACTCCAGGGTTGAACCAACCCTCATCTGTTCCCTTGTTGTCAAGTAAATTATTTTGACAGCGAGACAAAAAAAAAGCTGATTCAGCTGACGAGGCACTGTTACAGCACCCTGAGGGGTAAGCCTATACCTGTGCTGTTTAAACATTCAACATCCCAACTTAGTGATAGATATCAGATCTTTGTAATTACCCAGCACCCAATTAACTAGACCAAGGAGAGCTAACAGAAGATTGGCAGACAATGTCATTCAGAGTATGATCGGTAATGGCTTTTACGGTGATGGGGAAAGGAGAAGGGGGGTGGGAAAAGGAGAGCAGTGAGTGATTTATATTTTTTTCCTCATCTCCTTGCTGTCTCCGTCTCTCTCCCCTTGAGGATATATCATTTCACATGATTAAGATGTGTGCAACCTGCTCCTCCATCCAAGCGAAACGGGAGACACCCCCCTTAGCTTGCCGTCTTTTCTCTTTCCTATCAAGTTGAGGCGTCTTGTGCCCACAACTCCCAACCCCTCCTCTCTAATTTCCATACATACCATACGTCCATTGAAGCCAGTGTATAAAATCTCACTTCGCTTTACCTTGATGCTTTCACTTGACTGGGTATTGTTAGTTTAAAAGCTGCTGAGGTCACAATGGTTGTATTATCAGCAGATTTCATCAAGTCTGTACGGAATAATATTGTATTTCATAATAATATTTTGCTTTAATTCACCTTTTTTTTATGTTTTTTTTTATGTATTTGACTCTGAAGATGTTAATAGGTAGGTATATGAATATGATTTTTGGCAGGTTAATTGATACTGGGTTTGTGTTTCTTTGTGGAGCAAAATATAGTATGATGTACATATTGGGTACTGTGTATGTTACGTTCATTTAACAAGAACATGAACATTTTATTGAGAGCGTCAATAAAACATTGACATTAAGTGTACATTTGGGACTTCCCACTGATTTGTGCAGCGTTCAGAAACTTACAAGGGCCGCTTCTTGACAAGCAGGCTCTTGTGGTTATGTCCATTTAAAAAGCAAATGTAGACTAATGTCAGCACCACACCACAAAATCAAGAAACATGATTGCGGTAGGTAGTTGGGTGTACAGGGTGTCTGACTTTCAACATCCCATCTCCTGTTGCTTTCATTTTATTATGACCACAACCTTAACCTTATCAATGTCATGGTTTTGTTGGAGGGCAATAACTTTATGATAGTCGTGGCACATGATCAGAAAATGCTCACTCCTTGCAGTTTTGAAAGGACACTAAACTTTTAAACTTGCAGCCCTGTATTCATCATTTGTCAGGTATCATCTTCTGGAAGCAGACACTCCTTTTTCTTGGACAGTGTGTATCTCAATTTGTATTCATACGGCTGCAGATTACTTTTAGATGAATTTCTCTCCCTAAGAAATTGATCTTTTCAGAAGTTGAGTTTTCCGAGCATACATTTTGATCAGACATCTTTTCCATCTAATTCCTCAAACGGTTTTGAAGCAATGTTGAAAAGGTTGTCTGTCTGGCAGTTGACAATTGACAACACTAATGCCAAACCACCTTTTGATTGTTTCCGTCTGGATACCAGGCAAACAAGGTTATTTCCTTGTTTGCAGTATCCAGCGGTGCACTTATATAAGCGGCCAACATTGGGGCTCAGTTGGAAGAAGTTTCCCAACAGTGCACTTACATAAGCGGCTAACATTGGGGACTCAGTATGGGAGAAAGCTACTGAATAGCACAAACAGGAGATGGGAGTTAAAAATTGATGACTTGCTTTTTGTGTTTCGCCTTCCCACAGTGCGGGAGCAAAGAGATTCTGCTTGTCCTACTTTTCTGACCTCACCCAATGGAAAAATCCGAGCCATACTTTTACTTCGTCTTTGGGTGTCGTGTTTTGTGATAGCTTTTACTGTACACAGATATACATTAACAGTGGACATACTGTATAGCCACACTGACTCTGACTTCCTTGAAAGAAATCCCCTCACATTTTGTGTTTCTGTGATTTTTTTAACGTCGCCTGGTGTTTGGGGTCCAAATAATTCGGTATATAACAAGAAGGTTCAGGATTAGACTGAAGAGAAGATACTTTGACCCCCATTGGTCAGTAAACCTATGCCACTTCCCTCATGTATGACCTCACTTCTCCGGAGGGATTTTGGAGTTTTAGTTTCACTGAGGGAATATTTAGTGTCTGAAGTGCATGGCTTTTGACTTCTGGGACAGGAGTGTTGCATCACACAACAGCAGCACTGACATGACAGTTACAGTACGTGTGGAGCACAATTAGTATGTGTGCATGTGCGTCTGGACCGATTGTTCACCTATGTGTATTTGTGTGCTCTATATTCCTTGTTTTTCCTGTGCCGGAGGGGAGTGGAGCAGCAGGTGTTGGCAGTCCTCTGTGTTTTTCATCATAATGAGTTCCCAGTCCACACACTGTCCTCTGAAATAACCATCTATAGTGTCAGTGACAGTCTCATAATGAAGCATGCTGTACATAGACATGGAAATATGTCTAGAGATGTAATGTTTATATATATATAAGAATAAAATTATAGTAAACACAATTTATATTAAATAGTTGGCATTCTGATTTAAATACAATTTATAATACCATGTTCAATATGCGTTCTATGTGTACTGAGCTGTTTATATATGCTTTGCTTTAACTAAGTACATTTACATGTTTATGTGTGCAAGTGTTGCACGTTCAATTTTTGAGGTATTTCTACTTTACTTGAATATTTACAGTTTCTGCAATGTCACAACATTTTTAGGAAGAATTGTAATTTTACTTCACTACATTCATTTGGTACTTTTGAGAGTCAGGTTAGCCTAGCCTAGCAAAATGCAAAATAATCATAAGTTTGCCTTGATCTTCTGTGTCAATTTACAAGCTGGCCCGTAGTATGTAAAGTCATGCAAATAATACTTTTCAGATAATATAATAATCAAAACATGTCATTGGGGCAGTTGTAACTCGGATGGAAGGGTAATTGTTCATGAACCCCAGAATTGGTGGTTTGAGTCCATATTCCTCCTGGCCATATGTTGGCCATGTTAGACCTGACACTAAATCCCTCTTGTGGTGTCATCTATGTGCAGCTGTCTACAGTTTCTCCATATGGATTAATAAATTATTGACAATAATTATGAATGAGCCAAAATACAATCAATAGGTAAATGTAAGAGCAGAAAACAACATAAAGTAAGAGAAATATATTTAATAGGTACTTCAGTTATAAGTGTTTTACAAATCATTTGTGCTCCTAATTTTGCAATTTTTTTGTGCAACATGTTTCTTTGGAAAAACACAACAAAAACACAGGAAGCAGAACATATTGGGTTTGGTCCCAATCTCAGCAAACCACTCTGGAGTTGAATTCAGATGAGAGAAAAAAACAAACAAATAAAAATTACCTACAGTAAATTAACAATTGGGTCTTGAAATGAAAGAACAGAAGAAATTGGCATTTCAGGCAGACAACTATTAACTTGGCTAGCGAAAAGGTCAAATTCAATAGCAGTGTAATGATACTACCTTTTAGGTAAAGGTAAGTGCAGTGTGGGAAATGTTTAAATCTAGTCGAGTCTTTCTAGTGTGTGCAAAAAAACCTGTGAAAAGGCTTGGATTGGTCAGTTAGATGTGTGTGTCGTAGAGATTTGTTGGATTTTCTTGTATAATTTCATAAAGAATTGACCTTATTATGTTAGTACATTGAAATTATTTCTGTGCATTTGTTTCTGATTTGGTGCTATATAGATACATTTTATTTAATTGTTAGATGCTTCTTTTGATGCTACAGAGGCCTTGTTACTTGTTACTTTGCCCTTGTTACCATCTGTTCATGTACTAGAAATAACACGTTTAAAGAATAATTAGAAAACAGCCTGTTGATGTAAATACTCTCATTTTCAGTTCTCCTCGTTGTCCCGCTTTAGCCAAAAAGAAGGATTTGCTAAATAACTTAATGCCCCAAAGCAAAAGAAGGATATGAAAGTTAGTGAATGGGCACAAGCTTTTGGATTTGGACACGGTACGATTGGATCGTTTGTGGGGCGGGTTCTTTCAAGAACATTCTGTAATCCCTCCTGTAAGTCCAGCAGTTCAGTCTTGGTGCAAGATCAGGACACGTGTCCCGGTCACCCTGGGTGTCACATCTCCCTCAACCTGACAGCAGCAAGCGCAGCATGTTTTGTCTCCCCTGGGATTTTCCCACCTGGCAGAAGTGCTTGTGTGTGTCTGCGCGTGTGTTTGTGTTTGTGTGTCTGTGTACACCAGAGTAAATGAGTAATAGTCTGGACGCTTTTCTCTCCATCAGTGCTGAAGACCTGCACTGGCTTTTCCTCTTTTGTCTATTTTTCTTGCTTCTTGTCTCCAACACTAAGCTCCTGTCCCAGTTGGGATCTCTATCAGCCGTGATTTATCTGATACACAATATGCCTCTATTCCTCTGTATCTAGATCAGTCCCTTTCATACGTCCTCTCCTCTTCCCATGCATTATCAACACTTCTTTCTACACTGCTCGCATCTTTCGCCACCTCATTATTTTGCACCCCTTGTTTCTCCCACTCTTCATACCAGCATGTTTTCTTGGTGTCTCCTCCTGCCATTCAGTTTTTTTTTGTTTTTTTTTACTGTCTTGCCCACTCCAAGTACCCCTTCCTCTTTTTGACAAGAATGGCTGAAAATGAGTACATGGTGTGCAAGGAGAAAATAAAAGACGTGCAGCTGGGGGGTGTGGGGTGGCGTGTTGATGGTCCAAGCTTGAAAAGTGAGCAAAGGGGTCAAAGACAAAATGTGGAGAAGAGAGGAATAATGGGAAAGAATAAGAGTGCGTGTGTGCGTGTCTGCAAGCGTGCGTGCAAACAACACACCAAACATGCATGTCTCCTGTCTTTTCTGCGTGTGTGCTCTCCTCCTCCAATTCTCTCCGCTCATTCCCCTCCCACTCTCTCTCTCTCTCTCTCTCTCTCTCTCTCTCACTGCTCCAACCAGACACACAAACACTCTCTCTCTGTCTCTGCTCTGCCCTGTGTATCATAGTCACCGTCTGTGCATTCAAAGGCTTTGAGTGTGTATGTCCACCTTTCGGCTCTATTTCTCCCCCCCCGACTCTTGTTGTTTTTTTTTCTTCTTCTTCTTCTTTTTTTTTTTTTTTGCCCTGCCCGGTACAGAGTCGTGTGCGTGTGCCTTTTGGGGGTGGGGTGGTTGACTTGATCGGAGGAAAAAAAGGAGAACTGTGCTGGCTGAAAGGATGCGCTCGTTGCTGCAGCTTCTGATTCAATTAGCATGAATTTCACAGCAGAGGCAGTAGCGGCAGCAGTATCATCAGACTCTCTCGGCAAACCAGCAGCAGCACCTTGTGTCGGAGCTCCGCCGAGAGGACCAGCGGCTGATTCTTGTCTGTCTCCCACCCTGGAAAGCTGTGTTTGAGGAGGCAGAGAACGGAGTCATATTCCTTAAAGGGTGAAGAGTAATCATAAGTGGGATAGAGCTTGGTTTAAAAATTGGTGGATTGTTGCATTGAACTGGACATCAACCACTCTGATGCTGGTTCAGAGCTTTGGTTATGGTTTAATCCTCTCTTCTTGGTGCTGCTCTGCGTTCCATGACCTGTATTGATTTATTCTGTCACAAATAAGGAGAGGGTATTCAGCACTGCCGCACTTGGAAATAACCGACTGTTTTGTCCTCCTTCACTCCATCGCTTTTTTCTTCTCAGTCCTGTTATTCTATTTATTTACCGCCGGTATTCCCGCTCTTGGCTACAGACTGAACGGGTTCTGAACACCTCTTCAGGCTCCCAAAGCCCAAAAACAGGCTGCTCCTTCATCAAAGCACCCTTGCCTCTGCTCTCTTTTCTTTGATTCTCTCTTTTGCACTCCAGTTGTATTCAGATATATTTCCCAATTTTAGTGTTCTGATTTATTTCGTTTCGAGAAGGCACCGAAGGGATAGTGGAAGTCTTATTCCTCATGTTGGAAGCTTGGATTATGGGTGGAAAAACCCTGTGAAGATCGACCAGAGGCAAAGGAAACCCTGTCCAACGATTAACTCCAAGAGCTGTACGCAGTTCTTCAAGGCGCTAAGATGGAGTCTTGAGTTTGCTGATTTGGTGCTGCTAACCTGTCATTATTTGTTTTGGGCTGCCGAGGAAGGTGCATGTTGAAGTTTCATACAAAGGTTTAACTGTTTTAGGAGAGGAGTGGAAGTTCTCAAGGATCCAGTCAGAAGCTTTTGGATATCAACACCAAGACTGTTGGAGGATTTTTGGGGTCTTTCTTTTCAGGAAGGATTTTTTTGTTTTGTTTTTTATTCTTCACTGATGTGATTTTTCTTTCTTTCAGCCATTTTTGGGATTTTAATCAAGGATCAAGGATTTTTTTTTCTTGGCTTATATTTCTATTCTGTATTTTCTTTTACATTTTTTTTCTCCCCGGGCTGGAAAGCAGGGGATCATGGGCCCTGGATTCATTTGAGATGTTCACTTCCTGTGTGTGTCGTATAAGGGGGAGGGGCCTTGTGTTCCTTTCAGGCCCCACCCCCATGGAGCAGGAGGTGGAAGTGGAGGTGGATGGAGGGCTGCTACTGGTACCCAAGCCAGCGGCAGCGTCACCTGTGGTGTGGGCCAGTCCGGCCTTCTTGTTTAGGCTGGTGCTCTCTCTGGCGCTGCTGGTGTTCCCTTGTCCAGCTGTGGCTGCCAGAGTTTCTTCCTCCCTCAGTACCACCCACCACGTACACCACTTCCATAACAAGCATGGTACTGTGCCCATTGCCATCAACCGGATGCCCTTTCTTACACGTGGGGGCCATGGTAAGACCACTAGCTTTTGTTGTCTTAGTCTCATTCAGAACCAATCAGTCAGCCCCTAACCTGTTGTCTAACAAGCATATGTGTGAGTTGGACTACAAGGAATGACATGGGCAGGGGTCAATGAGAGATAATTTATTCTCAAGCAGTTGATTTGTGGTGGCAATGAGCTCCAAGTTGAGTACAGAAGCTCAGGCGGCTGGTTCATCCATCTATTGATCTGTCCTCTCTGGAAAGACTGCAAGGAGCCAGGCCTTGGCATCCAACCTCACTGCCTCAAATCCCTAAAGTCTTGATTCATGGCCCCCTAAATTGGCAGATGATGTTTCCAGAAGCTCTTCCCTTTCGGGCTTTTTGCAGCACACCCTTAGCCAGCTGGGTTCTTCTGCTTGCCTTTCAAGCTCAGCAGCCATCTTGGTTCTACTGATTTATGAACTAAGGTCTATTTAAATCACCACCAATAGCGTAATTGTTGACACATGATGAGCAGTGGCTAAAGGAGAATCACCTCAACCGATTGTTGAGATGTGCAGTTGCACATGCTGTGTGTCATGGTACATTGTGTGCTGATAAAAATGCATTGCTAATTGTTTGAGGACTCATTATTTTGTCCTAATTTTACGGTTTGTGTCTTTGGCACAGTGCTCTGTGGTGCATCACTGGGTGCACTGCTCTTAGCCTAAGCTGTCAGGGACAAGGCAGAGTTTCACACTGATGATTCCTTTGATGTTTCCCAACCCAGGCTCTTTCTATAACAATTTCTCCTCTCTCCCCTTCTCCCTTTTTTCTCTCGGTTTAATTTCCTTGTCTATCCTCCACATCGTGTAGCCCTTCATGTATAACTTTGACAGGTGACATTAGTAGCATTTATTGACTCCTTAGCATGTTGATGATGTCTTTTCATTTGTACCCGCCATCATGTTTCTGTGTCTATTTATCTCTCTTGCCTTCTCTATTGTCTCTTTCCTCAGCGTACCTGTAATCTGTATAAATCAGTCTGGTGTCTGATGATCAGAGAAGCCTCGCATAGTCCTCTGTGCTTGATTGGCTGTAGTGAGCCTCCATAGACATTATCAGCAAGCAACCTCTTTCCCTAATGCTTGGTACTACATTGGATTTATGGTCATCCATATTTTTCTCTCAACCTACAGCTGCACACACACAAGACCTCACAGTGAAACTGTGGCACACAAGTGATGCCTTATCTGTGTCATAGAGTAGTAATGAAGAAAAGGAGAGTAAGGAGAAAGAGGAAATGATGGCAAAATGGCAGATGTTCCTTTAAGTCAAAATATGGCCTATTTCAAATCATAGTTAACATCCGAGATTATTACATATAATTATTGTTATATTATTAAGAAATACGCAGTTTAAAGCAAAATTATCCATTGCAAAAACACCCATCTAAAAAGTGGGCTGAATACTTTCCTATTTTCCTCTAAGAGCTCAGTTGGCTGTTGCTTTGAATTTGAATGCAACTGAAAGCAGGGCTGTTTTTCTGTTTCATTGTGATATATTTTGTGCACTGCTATGTTAGTGGTGCTGCTTAACAGGGGAGAGACCATTTCGTGTTTTGTGTACCTGACAAATGTTGTTTCATTGATGCCACAGTAGCACTGGCTCAAGGAAAGCAGGAGGATCTTTGGTATGCTCAGTCTACGTTGCGTCTCAAGAACCCCCAATTAATACTGACTCAGATCAGATTTTTAGCACTTGGCCTCTTTCTTGTCTTTGTTGTTATTTCCGCGTATGTGGAGCTTTAGTCTCAGTGTTTGGTTAATGTTGACGCACAAAAAAAAGCACAAGACGTTTGTTTAGAGAAAAACCCAAACAGCAAACAGCAGTTTTCTCTTCAAAAATGGCAGCTCAAAGTAGTTTCTTCTTCTTAATGCTGTTTATATATATATATATATATATATATATATATATTCTGCCTTCAGTCTAGCTTGGATAATTGGATTGCACCTCTCACTTCTCGAGTTTGCTAAGCTATTTAAATTGAGATAATTAACATAAAAATGTTCTCTGGCTCTCTCTGTGGATTTATGGCTGTCAGAAGATATTGGTCTGCGAGAGAAATGGTCTGTTTGCCCTGTGAAAACAAAAGACTACATTTCCATTGCAAACTTAGAGCTTAGCATCAGAATTCAGAATGGGATTTCACCACACACTGTACAGGTCTTGTCAGTCTTACTGTACGTGTTTGCCAGTCATGCATACCAAACTACATGTTGAGTGGAAAAGCGGCTAAGCTAAAGCAAGATGGAGAATTGGTTCGGTTGGCTCTGCTTGCTGTTCTATTTTTTCCACTGGCAGTATGCTGTAGCAGTTACTAATGTACGCCTACACAGCAAACACTGCTGTTTCTTATTCGGTTTGTGTTGTTTTTAGTAGGACGCATCCAGCATTTTCATTATCTACTACAAGACAGCACACACACACACGCGCACACACACGCACACATTAGAATACTGCTCTTGTGTGGGGAGTCATTTTCAATCGCCATCATAAATACTTCCATTGCAGCCTGGCATATCAAGTCCTTGTCTGAAATGCCAGCTCTCCATGTATTGTCAAGCAAGTGGCACAGCTTATTACCAGCACTAATACCCCACTCAGTGATAAGAGCCCACTTGCTTCAGAGCCTTTTCAGTAGTTTCTCAACTAGGTGTCATTGTCACAACACAGTAGTAGAGCCTTTGCCACTACAGACGCGCTCAAACACACACTATCGCCACCTTGTTCAGACCTCACGTCAGCTCCAAAAGCCCTCCACCTGCCTGTGCACAAGTATGCAGAGCAAGTCGTACTGTCTGTGAGAAAAAGAAGCACCTATCACCCATTAAGCTGTCAGTGTGGCCCTGAACCCACCCCTGAGTTTTAGCATATCGGGTCTATGAGATTCAAGGCTCAGGTCTTATCTGCTGCTCTCTTCCCACAGTGTCATTATTATGCTACATCTGTCTGGATGAGCTCCTGCAGGGCCATGCTGTACTCGCTTGCTGCTACACGCCTACCCATCTATGAGCACACACATCCAGCAAAGCAGATAAAATAATTGCTTTTACAACGTCAAAGATATTGTATTTTATATGGGTTGAAATGAAAATGTATTGTACTTACATGTTGCCATATGCTGGGTTGTATGCCATATGCACACACCAACCCTTATTTTTTTAAAGTTAACTGCAACAAATATCAGTATTATGAGAGACTGTCTCTGAGGACATGGTTTGGGACCCACCACTTTATCACAGATTTAATCTCCATTGTTATCATCATTGGCTGAGATGGATGAAGAGCTGCCATATTTAGAAGGTCCTTTCTATCTGTCCAATTGCAGGCTTATGTGCAAGGGAACTTGATCAGTGAACTGTGTCATTTCTTTGGACTGGCCCTTGATAAGTGACCCCTTACATTTGCACACACATACTGTATGCTTCTTAGCTGGGCCTGCAGTTTGATGTTTCCTGTTGAAAGGTAAGACTTTATTGTGAAGAGTTTTAAATGCCCCATCAGCCAACAACATACAAACCATAGTGCCCCACAGTATATGCATGAGTGTGAATAACAGAGAGATCGTGCTGGCTTATGAACATTCAACACCATTCCAAATATAAACCAATAAGCTTTGCCCAGGGTTTATTTAAATGTGTGATCATCAGTCTTGCGCACCAATGGTGTGACCGTGGTTGTGAGGGTGCGCCTGGCTTCATTCAGTGCTCATCTGTCAACACATCTGTGTTTGCAAACACACACACACACACACACACACAGACCCATGTGCACTTTTCATGACTCTGGATTGGAGACAGAAAAAGGTAATGTTTGCCATGCGAGGTAATCCATACCTGAACACACCACTGCATAGGGCTAACGGGATTAAAAAGCTAATTTTGATTCAGGTTGTCTTCGATGTTTTCGATGGAGAGCTTCCAAGAGATTTTACTGCTGGGTGGATCACTTTGTCCTTGGCCGTGGACAGGATATATTCACAGGTGGTGTGGTATTGACTCCAAAGCGGGGCCTTGCTGTGTACATACATGTATATACTTTAGCATCTGCCTTGGAAATTGCACAAGTTTGTTTAAGTATTATAGAAAGTTTGTCAAGGTTGAAACACATCCATCAGTGCCTATAGGCTAAATTTCAAGAATGATCAGCGTCATTCATGTCTTACCCTGCACATCATAATTGGTCACCTGGGAAACCAAGGACAGACTCAACCTCAGGTGTGTTTGCAGAAAAAAATGGCTAAAAGAACAAAGGCAGGGAATGAAAGACTGACCTTGACCACCTACAACCAAATAAATAAAGATTCAGACAGGAGCATAGTTGTTATACACAAACTCGTGCCTCACACAGGTCTTGTTCAGCTTTACTTACGGTTTGTATGGATGGTGTGTGTGTGTGTGTGTGCGTGTGTTTTGTGTTCTAACACAACACACATCTGTTGTTTATCTTTGCTAAGCCAAAAACTAGATTTTCCATGTGTTAGTCATATTTAAAATGTGTGCTGCATCAACAAAGTAAACATTTAAAACAGAAGAAAATATGAATAAGATATATTATAATATTAATAAGAAAATATTACTACAAAGCTACTACAAAGAAATGTACCCATTTCATAAAACTGTAATGTGATATGATGTGATTCACAGCTATTT
The DNA here is from genome assembly GCF_900324465.2 of Anabas testudineus. Classification (NCBI taxonomy): domain Eukaryota; kingdom Metazoa; phylum Chordata; class Actinopteri; order Anabantiformes; family Anabantidae; genus Anabas; species Anabas testudineus. The sequence goes on from NC_046627.1 coordinate 28,017,329, forward strand.
TAAATGATGGCAAGTGTGCTTTGTCTTCAATAGTTATACTGTGGAATAACCTGCAGCCACTTGACTTGTGTGTGTGTGTGTGTTGCTGTGGTGAGTGCACGGTGCTTTCCTCTTTCACTGTTTGTGGAAATCATGGCAACACACCTCACACCTACCTTCAAGTAACTGGAGAGACGTTGTCAATTGACACATTTAAGAACTCCCTGTACGAATTCCATTTCCATTGTCATCTGTGCTATGGGTTTTTTGACTTTTCAACTTGAGCATATAATTACCATAACCATTCATTTCAATGTCAATGTTGTTTCTGAACTGCTCCGTTTTCTCTTTGTCATCTTTGTCCTCTCAGTTGTAGTTTGCTCTCACTCCCCAATCAGTTAACCTTCAGTTGGTATTATTCATCCTCTAGACCTTATCACGCTCTGAGATTTTATTTTCACTGTGTGTAGTCCGCTGTGCATTGTTGTTAGTTTGGCTTGACTGCACATGCCACATACTGATGAGGTCAGCTGCCGCCTAAACCCAAACATCCACCCTATGCCGGATAAACAGGGCGACTAGCGCTGTGAGTACAGAGGTACAAGCACAATCTTTGCTGAAAACCACCCAGTGTGACCCTCTCTTTTCAAGTCTCGTCCTTTCCTTTCACCAACAGTCTATATCACTGGTTATTGTACTAATGACAAGCTGCTACGTTTGATAATCACCACTTTATCTCCGGGCTGCAGGGGGAGGTCAGGTGCGGCGTGTATGTGTGAGTGTGCGCGTGTTCATTTGTGTGTGTAGGGATGTTGAGGGCGAGAGCTGTTGAGCGTTTGCCTTTGAGAGTCAAGTCACAACCCTCCTCTTTCAGAGAACAACATTAGTATTCATGATTCTCCCTCCACACGAAGTCCAAGGCGCACCGCACCGCCACGTGCACGAACACGCGCATCATGATGGGGAAACAGAACGCCTCAGGTGCTCTGGCCAGTTAAGATAAGCTGGCTGGTTTGACATTTTCTGTCCTGCCCCCACGCCCGCACCCTCCCGAGCCCTCTTCACACCTGAGCATTTGTGCTGCTGTGAAAGGGGACATATATAAGCCAGTGCTAGGCTGTGCTCTTCAAAAAGCTGCCAAGACAGAAAATGGAGCGAGTGTGTCATCGACTTCAGTTAGTTCAGAGGTTTCTTTTGTGCTGAGCCCACCATTGGGCAAGTTGGTTTAAGCAGGGTTTCAATTTTTTCAATGACTTCTTGGTCTCTTGCTTGGTACCTTGCTTCAGGCCAGTACATTTGACATTTTATGAAGTATAATGTGGGAAAGTAGGTGTTTCAAGCAGCACTCTGCAGTAGTTTGAATCCACATTCCTGTTGTCTGTTACCACAAATGTATTTCAGCACTACCCTCAGAGATAGTGCTTCCTAGTTTGTGCGTATGCATGTGCTTGCCACAAAAGAATATGAGTGTCTCTTTGGTGGCTGTCTTGCTTTTCTGCATGAAAATTTGTAACCCTCTGACAGCTAGGCCAAGTGCTGAAGTGGGCCCTGTGGGTTTGGCGTCCTCTTTGCATAATGGTGGCTTCTGTTTGTTACTAAAATGTAAGGTCATCACGCCAACAGGCACAGTATTTGGGGTTTGGATGGGTCATTAACTAGCAAAGATATACAGCAGGAAGGACTCTAACTGTCAACTCAAGTAAATGCAGAAGATCTCTTTTTTTTTTGTAAAATTTAAATGGAATATCACAAATTGGTAATCAGTAAAAGAAGTAACACGTGCAGTCCACCTGGGTAATGTTTAGAGAAGTTTAGGATTCCAGTGCATGTGTGAAACAGCCTCTGAAACTGTTCATCTCATACAAAAAAAAAAACATAAATTACACTCAAAGGCTTTTTGGTGGAAATAGTTTTTATTTTATCAGTTAAAAAATCATGCTCGTATCTGCAAATCAGCTAGTCATAATTTCAGCCAAGTAGTCATCAGCTGAAACTCATTTTGTAAATGTCTTCCTTTTGCACTTTTATCTCCCGTCCCTTATTGTGTTTTCTTGAAAAAAAAATAATCATTTTCATTTGGTTAAGGGCCGGTTCAATTTCACACCCTTCTATTTGTTGAAGGCAGAGCAAAGTAAAACACTCCCATTAGGACCAAGTAAATCTCAGCACAGTTTCACATACATCAGAATACCCATTACCTCTGCAGTCTTCAGTATGCAGCCAGGTAGCCAGCAAGCACATCATCCCTGCCTGCCAGTGAAATTGATTTGCCCTGTCTTGTGCTCGTGTGTTTGGGCATTGAAACAAAATAAGGTGTCATACACGACCGCTGGGAGCAGATGAACGCATTCCACCCAACACAGCCATTCATAGCTTTTCTATTATAATGAAGGACGAGTGAGGAGAGGAAAGACAGCATAAGCTAAGGTACTGAGGTTCCTGTAACTCCCCAGGTTTATTTGATGCCCTTCCAAAAGCAAGGAAAGCTTTCCACCAATCTATATGTCACAAACTAACAGCAATGAATGGGAATGGCATTCAGGCTCTTAATATGTGAAAGTTAACTATTAGCCTTGGCTCTTTTTATTGTTAATGTTGGTACCTTTGCAACACACAGGGCGTGGTTGAAACTATGTCATTGGCACTACATGTTTGTTTTCATTCTTCATATTGATTGTGTTCTCTTAAATTGTCTTTTAAAGTCACTTTTTACTCCAAGTTGCCACATTTGTCAACAGCAGCAGATGAAGTTTAAATTTGTTTGTCTTCATTTGAAACAATAAACTGTTTCCTCCTTGATTATGAAAACTTGTTAGCACTGAGCTCAGGGAACATGACGTGGTTACTCTGTAGTGTGTGGTGGGGATGTTCTCTCATTCCCAGCCACGGCACTTGAAAGCGCTGCCAACACATCAGGGGGAGTGCATCAAGCGTGGGCAACGCCTTGGCTTTGTAGATGACATAGATGAGGGGGCCAGATCTTCAGAGGGTGTGGTGATGTAAGCTTACTTTAATTATTTAGTTGTCAGATATTAAAATGGTGTGATTTGGGGGCCTGCGCCAAGGATTTGAGTCTCCACTGGGAGTGCTTGCCATCAATAAACAAAGTGGCTTATATTATGCATGACTGATGCTTTGAAAAACCGCCACCTCTGCCGCTCAACGCAACCCGAAGCAGTTTCAGGAAGCAGAGGAAAACACTTTAATCAGCTTTGCAACTATGTGAATGCAACCCCCATTGCACAGCTAACATTCCACTTCTTCAACTTCGGTTTTCAAGGAATCTTTAACATGTCAAATATTTTGTTCTAGTAGAAAGGCCAATACGTGGCTTCTTATAAGCACAGGCAGTGCTGAAGAGCAGAGTGGGTCTGTTTAGTGGATGGAGCTGATGCAGGACCTCGTTTTTGGCTGTACAAATAGCTTTGGAAATGCACTTTTCATCATTATTAAAAAATGCCCTGTTTACACTGAAGAATATTTGTTCTAACATACAAAAACATTGAAGCATTATAACATGAACAGAAAAGATTTTATCCTTCATAAACAAAGGGCACAAAAGATTTTGCAACATACAGTATATGATTGTTGGGATATACTTATACAACCTGTTGCTTCTGACAGAGCATTAAACTATCTATAATAAACCTGGCATATCAAAATGTAGTAGATACATTTGAAACCACTTTGTATGTGTTTGGTGTTATAATCCCACAAGCATTACTTGGGAACAAAACTAGCAGTTGAATTTGATTGCTGCCTTACTAATCAGTATTGTCTTAACAATATCGTCTCCTTTCTCCCCAACTGTAGTGAAAACTGTGTGGATAATAAAACATTTAACTATGCCGCTAACTTCGCCCATCTGGTCATCAACATTCTGCATTTCATTGTATTAAAAAAACATCTTATTGTTGTTTTGCCTTCAAATGTTGAAAATGAACGTCTTGACTTGGGTGCACTCACACGCAGGCAGGGTGTCAACAGGTGTTTTCCTCGTCAGCTTGTTTATTCCATCTGTTTGACAGAGTAAGCAACCCAGGGGACAGTCCAGTATATTGACTATGCTTGTTTTATACCCATGATTTATTTTTACTGCAGTCTTTGGGGACCACTGATTCCTTGGCTTAATTATTCCTTGTAGCTGTGTCGTACTATGGAGTTTCAAGTACACAAGGCAAAATATGATATTATATTATATTGCTTCAGCAGCAGCGTGTATTTCCACAGTTTGAAATGATATGTCAGGATGTGAAAATGCAGGTTTACTGAAGGAATTTGACAGACAGAAATCTCCTGCTGCCTCTGTGCATACACCGAATCACATAAATACACGTGTACACACATGCACACACCCACACATGTTCTGCCAGCAGAAAGTAACTTTGCAGAGTTCAAGTGAACTTCAAAGATCTCAGCATCTTCATTTGACACATCTGTGTCAGGGCTCTGATGACTGACACACGCAGCATCCATCACCATCATTCCCCCTGCCACTACCCCTAATGTGCCCACAAGTCATCCATGTATGCAGCTTCCATATTGGAGAAAAGAGGGGGGGTTAGATGAGATATGTGGTGGAAATAAGGAAGAATGGTGGAAAGAGATTAATAGAGTAGGGAAAAGAAAGAGAACTTGCACAGCAGGGGAGGCAAAGCAAGGTTGGGGAGGGAGAGAGAACAACAAAGAATCTTGGTACTCTTTGTTTGAAGTCCTAACTCATCTTCCTGCACACAGAGCCTTGACATACTTAAATCTCTTCCCCAGGGCCTTTAGGGACTGTAGAGATGAACCAAGGCATTATTGGAGCAGAACCAGAGATAGGCGAACCCCCGCTACTTTCCACTCTGCTCCACTCTACTCTGCGCTGCTGCCATCTTATCACAACCCATCAGTCATTTCACTGTGGAAATAGGTTATTCAGTGCAAGTGCACCCAGGTGATGGTCCCATTTGGGTTAACCAAAAGCCAGGCTCAGCTTCACAGTTCTGGGATCAGAAACCTCTGTCTCTCGGCCCAGTCACTTGGTTGCCCATAGCACAATTGAAATGTGCAGTGACATTTTTCCTTTTCATCACTTACCACTATTTCACACACATAGCACATGCCGCATTCATCACAGTTTGTCCCCCTGCCACGTATTTGATTGAATTGGCTCTGATTATAAAGAGCACCTAAGATAATATAGAAGCATATATTGTGTAGCTATTTAAGAGATATCTTGAGATTACTTTATCTCTATTACATTAATCCCAACACGGGGTAACTTTCCATAGTCAGACCACTATAGAAGATGCTTTATTGATGTCTCTTACGAATTATCTGATTGTACAATTTGACATTCATATTGGGTGCAGACTGGGTGCAGTTTGTTCCCTTGTGGGATGGAAGAACAGTGTAGGTCAATATCTACTGAGAGAGAGTCAAGTGAAAGCGATAACTCGAAGTGGCTGTAAACTAGATTGATTGCAGTGGAGACCAGTGCAGGCAGAGAATTTCTAATGGCCGTGGTACAGTGAGGGCCTATCCAGCGTCATCCTGTACTTACAGAGAGAGAGGAGTCTATAATCTGTCTGTGATGATAACTGTAATGTGGAGGCCTTTATCTGCCAGGGGGAAACCAAGAGGCTTATCTCATGGCCTGTATGTAAGGCCAATCACTCAGTCGCCCATCCTGTACAAGCTTTACCCTATGCACATCCTCCTCTTCTTCTTCCACATGCCAGCTAATGTTTCCTCATTGGGCAGATTATTGACCGCCAATGGCATGGACGTGGGAGGGCTAAGAGGCTCAGTCTGGCAGAGAATTTGTAAATGGATTGTTTTCATAGATCCTCCCATTTTGAACTGCACAGTTAACTATGTTGTCTTTTTAAAAGATATAGCAGGGAGAAACATTGCATTTCATCTGCTTATTTATTTAGTCTGAAGGACTAAATGGCCCCTTAGCCACATAAATTTAAATTGGCATTGAACACTTCTCCTAAATACTAAGAATTCACACTTAATTTGACTCTCCGAAGTAATTTAGACTCTCTGAAATATGCTCAATTAAACGTGTGTATCTTGTGTCCTGAAACCTTGGAGCTCCTGCTCAGTTAGCAGAGATATCTCACTGCATATTCATCAGTCAGGGTAATGGCTGTCCGGCAGACAAGCAGTCGTGCCCTTTTCAGCTTGGATGCGAGGCTACCCACAAACTGGGTTCGATTACAACTAACAGTCATCATGAAACTAAATCCTACAGTGAAAATGTATTATTGTACTGTTAGGGGAATTGGCATTGGTTAGGCTGTATTTTTAGTCATGCTGGCTCTTGTAATGATCCGATTACAGGCCTGCTTGCTCTATGGTTACCAAAACAAACACCCTGACATCATGTCATCGATAAGCAAATTGCAACAAGACTCATGTGGGAAGGCAGCAAAAGTCACTTTGCATTTGAAGAATTACAGCGACAGGAATTTAGACGCGTCCTCTAGCCAGGAATTTGTAGCTGAAAGTAGATTTATGGTAAGCGTGAAGCTAATTAAGGCTACATTCTGGCTTTGCCAAACAAGCGTCCTCCACCCGAACACCATTTCTCAGATGCTGTCGAACGTGCTTGACCTTCCACCGTCCACTTGTCTCCGTGACTGCATCTGTCTCCATTTGAAACGCTTCCTGCACCGGAGCCTTGATCTGTTTGCCAGTGATTTAGTGTTGTTTGTAAAAACTTTTTTTTTCCATCTGATCCAGCTGAACATTACTCATGTTCTCAATAAACATCCCTTGCTTTACTGCAGTGAGGAGCCCACCCCCATTTTCTTTCCTTTCCATTATTCAGGGCCAGATAATGAGTGTACGTTTGCAATGAGTGGCCAGAGTGATGTATGGCCATCTCGTGTGCTTGGCTTTACGCAGAGGTAGAGTTCCCAGCACTGCACTTGACTTGAATCATTTCCCCTGTTGAGAGAGAGTGTGCTCACTACCTGTCAGTCATCTGTCTTGCTTTGTCGGTTTCCTCCCTTCATTCATAGCCCTCATCTTCCTTTCTGGGCCTGCTCTGTAGTCTCTCATACAGTGCAGAGAAGCATAAAGCTCACCAGGTACTGATTGTATTTCTTTCACAGGGAGAGGCTATTGTCCACAAGCTGTACTTTGGGGATCAAAAGGTCAGAGTAATTGAAGAGTAATAAACAAGACTGATGTAGGACTCTGGTAGGAGCCTTTAAGTGGTAGATAATGGATGCACTGCTTCAACAAAAACATTTAAAACTTTTTGTTCTCATGCAGATGATTCAATGAAATGTTAATGTCTGTTCTGACAAGGCTGTTAGGTTTCACTTCCTATCAGCCCACTGCATTATTTTTGGAGATGATCGCAGTCCCTTCACACGTAAGGAAGAAGTGGGATTCCATTACTATTTTTACTCTGAAATGTCAGTGATTCAGAGAAGCTGAAAGTATTCAGATGATTCACAAATTTATGATGTGGGGACAGACTGTAAATGTACTGTATCCTGTCAATCTGATATGACTCACTCCATTTGCTCAAATGTAACTATTGCTCCAACACACACACACACACACACACACACACAACAAAACACTTGCTAATCACTCCTGCAAATAGCTTTGGAAACGCAATTTAATGTGAGTGATTTTCCGTTAAAATGTTAAACACTATGACTGTGTTTATCACGTTTAAAATTTGCATACCTTTTTAATGAAGTCCTTGTCTCACTAATCCGCCACCAATTAAATTAATTACACGGTGTACATTTAACTTGAAAAACATTTGTTCTGTGGTGTCAAAGCTCATGAGCAATTACACCGACACCAAGGCATGCTGGGAAATAAGATGAGGCACCTGATATGCTGTTAGCATGTGCAGGTTGCTTTATGTCTCTTATCTTTGATATTGTGTGTGTGTGTGTGTGTTTGTGTGTGTGTGTGCCCCATGAGGCCAGATAGATGGAAGGACAGGCACATAGAGATGGGGGATGGGTTGATAAATTCCAGCACAGTGGGCGAGCAGGTGAGAGATGCAGAACGTTATTTTTCTCCCCTCCGTCTTTTTTTTTTTTTTTTTTCCTCAGTGACAGGAGGTGACCTCTAGCTCGGCGATATGAAGAGAATGTCATGCAACATTACCCCTCTCTCTGCCCCAGACGCAGATGAAGTTTTATTTTTTTGTGCCAAGCTGTGGAGAGAAAACAATTTTTTGCTTCTTGATTAATGTGTGGTTTGTGGGCAGGCGGTACACAAGAATGCAAGAAAGCTGTAAAGAGGATTGGTATAAATTCTTGAGTCTCGGCTGTGCCACATGTATTAATCAGCCTGTTGACAGACTCAGGAGGACCACAGTGTCATGGGCTTCCTCCCTCAGGTTGTCTTGTGCGATCCTCGTTCATTGGCTAGCTGAACCCCCTGCTGATGCGACTGCCATTTCCTACACAGATTCTTCAGTTTGTTTATAGGAAATGAAAATGGAATCTTCATGTGGGAAAATCTTCAAGGCACGCCTTGAAAATGAATTTGAAAACCTTAAACGCTTTGTCTAATGAATCATTTTGATTTGATTTTTTTCTCCCATTGCCTCCACTTTTGTCTAGTTTTGTCACATATTCCATGCAGTTGACATCTTGAACATTGCAGTAACTCCAAGTGTGAACGTGGAGTTATGTGCAAACTCTTTCCACTTGAAAGTAAAGTCCAAGAACCTTCCCGTGGGGTAGAAGTCTTATAGGGAATTGTGAATTGCATTCCCACGGAAAGATTAGCCCGCTGACATATTAAACATGCAGCGGTTGGTCACTTTTTACATGCACAGCAGGTTTTATTTTTTATTAAAATATCCGGTGTGTTATATGCTGCATAGTTCATGACCAGTCCCCAGCAGGCCCCACCACTACAGTGCATGGACCTTCAGACAGTACTACTTGTTAGAAGCACACTGTAGCCTAATGGTTAATGTGCACACCACGGAACTGCAACGTCCTTGATTTGGACCTTTTGTTGCATGACTATCCTCTCACTCTCTCCACCCCATGTTTCCTTTCTGTTGTCAGGCTATGCAATAAAGGCTGAAATGCCATAAAAAAAGAAACTACTACTAGGTTTCTTGTCCCTGGGAAAGAGTCCTGCAGAGGAAATAGGCCCTTTGATTACCCAGCAAAGACTGTTTTCCAGCTGGGTGGGGCAGTTTGCATAACTGCTGTTAATTACCAGCTAAAGAGTACTCCCACCCCCATCTTAACTATTAATTACCTCACAGATCGCAATGTCAGATAAGAATACTGGTTCTCCATTTCATGCAAGACCAGTCCTTCTTTCACCACTATTCAGTGACAGACTGACAGACTAGTCAGTCTGTTGGGCATTTAAATGTTTTGTGGCTTATATGGGGTGAGAATGAACCTCATTCTCTAAAGCACACATCCATGCATTTCAACCAGCGACAAGACAAGGTTGGTGTTTAATGGTAGCAAATGTCAGATTTGACAGAAGGTCTCTCTAGTGGGAAGCTGCCAAAAGCTTGTCAAATCTGACACGTGAAAGGAAAGGTGACAAGAGGTTATGGTTTTGGACGGTGGTTGTTGCAGTCGACATCAGATGCCTGCACATGACCCTGGTGTTTATTTTAGTAGTTTCTTTTTTTTTTCCTGAGGGATGCACTGAGGCCTACAGGTAAACGATAGCACAAAGCAAGGGTAATAAATATGTTGAGCATTTACAGATGAATACATAGTGTGAAATATATCGGTATTCTGGAATAAACTGCAAAGTGATGAAAAACAAGTACATACAGTGTGTGGGTTCGTGTGCATCTGTGTCTGCGCACATGTCAGTAGAATTTGTTAAATGGAATCTGCTGCCTGGCTCATTAGAGAGCAATGTAAAACATATTACATTGTTTGCATTTGGTACCGCTCCGCTAAGTGTCATCTCAATACCTTTTGATGAGCGGAAACTGACAGAAGGTTCTTCGCATTGCACAGAGTGGGAGGCATATGTACAGTTATGTATAATGAACTTGTACATGCGTGCATGTAGGCTGCGGGTGGGTGGGTGGCGGAAGAGCTGGCATCTGAGCATCTGGAAGATTGAAGTTAACTCTAAACGAAAGACAGATGAAGCTGCGTTTTACAGCGGCAGTACATTACCCACTCCAGCCTGTCAGTTTCTCGTTGCTGTTTGATTATGAATTAAGCCCTGAACGCTTGACGTGAACAGAGACTCTGTTACAGGTGTGACAAGAGATAACTGATAATTCTCACATGCCCGTCAAGGCTCAAGGACGTCATACACAAAGAAGAAGCTATAAGACAAAAAATTAGCAGATGAGAAAATCACGGCATTTATGCTTATGACGTGTTTTTCATCACATGAATGAGCTACTATATTAAACTATTTGCACCTAACTTAGCATGATATGTAAATGGTGTTAAAACTCCCTTGGAGAAGTTGGTCGTTATTCTGTAGACACTGGCTGAAACAGACAGATCAATAGTCAATACTTTGATGGACAAATCTTTGCTGAGCTCTCAGACATCGATCCTTCTAGACAGTTATTAAATTATTTCATCCCAGCTTTGATGAGTGTTGGGCTGGACGTGAGGTAAAGCTTAGGAAACATGGAGGACATGTTTGGCTAAATGTTATGCCTGGCTTTTTTAGTCAAAAACTGCTGCTTTTCAGATTTCTTCTATTATCTAACAGTATTTCCTGGCATCCCGTCTGTGAGTGACTTCAGTTGTAAAAACACAGTTAAGCTGCATTGAAAATTGTTTTTGGAGCTTGACTATTACAGAAGTTCCAGACAGTGAACAGACATTCAAGCGCTGCCCTGTATTAAGAAGTGGCTGGTGAAAATCCACTGGGTATATCTAGTAGAGGTGTGCTGGCATGTCAGCCTTTACCTCTTGCATGAAACAGGGAGCTTCGCCAGCCCACAGGTGACTGCTGGTATGACTGAATCTGAGGCCAGTGGCGCCAAGGCTGGGCTCCGAGTTTTCCAGAAAATGATAAAAAGAAATGGCAGAATGCACTAGAGAAGTGTGATATCAATTGTGCACTTTCCCCCTCACTTCAGTGAGTGAGGTGAAATCCAGCTTGCTTAGACGTTTGTGTTCCTTCAGTGGTGAAGAAAAACAGTCATTGACTTGTGAAGCAAAAGTGTAAAATCAGTCTTTTGAATAACAGAAGTTATTCATGGCAAGCGATTGTATCTTACTTTCCAGGGTTGATTCAGGTGAACACATGGGGGAAAAAGGACAAAAACAGGGCAGGCGTTCCACTTGCTTGCTACAGTATGTAACTGTGGACCGCTGTTGGATCTGCAACATGCGTATTATCTCAAAGGTACCAATTGAAAACCTCCCCTGATTCAGTAACATTATTGTGCTCTGAAAACATCATACTGCTTACTCTAACTTTCCTCATCCCAGGGATCTCTCCCTCTCTTTGGCAAGAAGATGACGAAGGATTCTAGGTAGTGCACTTAAGAAAACAACAACGCAGCAATAAGAAGATATGAAGCTGTAAAGAAAGGGCAGTGAGTTTTACAGATCAAAAAGGACCAGAAGTGATGGAAATAAATGACATTTAATTGATAATCAATCAGGTAATGCAGATAATCGGGTCTCTCTCGGTTGTGATGTCATTAGATGCTTATGTCAGCTGTAAAAATAACCATCTAAAGATCAATAAAAAAAAAATCATTATGAAAAACTGGAACCTTGTGCCGCCAGGCTTTTCCTGTAAATCACCAGCATTTTATTTGGTCAGTCAGTTTTGATTTCACATAACATATGTCTCCAGTTGTATTTAACAGACTTTTTAAAACTCATGCTGCACAGCTGCAGTGAAGGTGGGAATGACTCTGGCCACTCCCCATAAAGGATTTGTCTCCAACATAGTATGATCGCTTGATGCATCCAGGTTGACTGCTGGTCTTCATTGATTGCTTCTTCCCCTCCAACTCTGTCTGTTTCATCTCCTACCCTCCTGGGCAAGTTCTGCAGTATTTCCCCATCAGTGGTGTGAAGCGGCACTGCGGCTGGAGCAGCTGTCACCGGCACAGCGGACACTCTTAATTGCCTCCCCTGGGGCAAGTCCCCTCGGTGTAGCAGAGCAGGGCGGGAACCGTGATGGCATGCCGAAGAGAAACAGAGCCCCGTGCAGGCCTGGTTTAAAAGCCACTGAACAAGCCTCTGGGCTACATTAGTGTGCTTTATTATTCAGCTGACAACTGGAAGAAAAAAGCCATTTTTAAGAACAGGCATGTCTTTGTCAATTAGTTTGTGTTAACTGACTTTCATGTTTAAAGAAGTGGGAGCAGTTATACTGTAAAATACTGTCTGTTTTGCTATCGATCATATTTAAAGTCCACCCCAGACTTAGCAACTTAACATGCAAACCAGCTAAAGGTATTGTCAAATTACAACAGAAGACATTTCGATATCAATAGCTAAACTTAATTAATGACATTGTTTGTATGGGATGGTGATGGGTGGTTGCCATGGTTGTTTTCCCTCATCTTCTAATCTGACTGCTGTTTCAGATATTGCATCCTTAGCGTCTTTAAGCTGGTTAAGACAGACATGTTGGAAATGCTTGTCGTTAGTAATAGCTGTTGTTTATACTAAGACAGCATATTCTGAGAGGAGTTGGTGTTTTCTGCCACCGATGCTGACCGTCACCCTTTGGCTTTATATATGTAGATTTCTGTAGCTTATATTACCACATGTAACACAATATACTAATGGGAATCTCCCAGCTCCACAGTTTCATAGACATTGCAGAAATCTTCTTTTTCTCTGTCTTGCTAGTTTTGCCATTAAAATGGACATCTGCTTTCTCCTCTCTCACTCTATCATTTTCATTCCATGCACCCCTGATATCCTTATTTTTCTTTATTTGTACCTTTTCCTCTCCATTTTCCATTTCTTTTTCCTTTCCTTTACACTACGATCCCTTACTGCACCATACTACTTTCATTCTTTATCTTTTTAATTGTCTCTTCTGCTCCAAAAAGAGGCTTTATGTTTATTATTCTGGTACCCTCATTAAAGCTAATTTCAGTTCCAGCACTGACTTTTCCGATGCATTTCCTCTCACTCCTGCAAACAAATAGAAGCGAGGTCCTGTTTCTCCTGCTTTTAATTGAAATGTGAGTTAACAGAAGTCAAGATGGATGGATGAAGGAATGAAAGAAGAACAAATTAAATGTGGGATGTTTCGAGGGGATCGCCTTAGTACCAGAAAGCATTGCCAATCACACTAATGGCTATATCTCAACCTAACTCTGACACGGCCTTTTTGGCAAGTACTGTGTTTAAGGATATCTTATTTTCTCAAATGTATTCAGCAAGTATTGGTGTCAGAGTGGTGTCTGGGGTCTGTACGCTTTATCAAAACATATTTACTTCCTCATGTCATTTACTTTACATGGAGTTACTTTGAGTTCTGACAGAAACATTTGGTGCAATATAAACAAAAACTGATATCGTTAAGAAAAATGTCACCTTAACAGTTGTAGGAAGAGAGCCATTCCAACAATAGAACAGAGCTTGGTGTATTAGCTAATGATCAGCATCCACTGGTCTCTTAAATGGTACCCAATTAGCGCTGAGTAGTGAGGAAGAAGCAACTTTACAGTGTGATATTTTCATAGCCCCCGGTTCCCTGGCATTTCGAACTGATTTGTTAATTAAAGTAAGGTGGGGGGTAAGGGGGTGATTGACCTTTTAGCTCAATTTGTTTCCAAGCCGCTGCTGGATCGGGGGTGTGTTTCCTTTTTTTCCCGTTGAGTAACCGAGCGAGGAGAGAGGGCTGCACCCTCGGGTATCCTGCAGTCTGAATTACACAGTCACTGGGCCTAGTTGTTTGTACATGTGCAAACACACACACACACACACACACATTCATAGCACAGCAACAGATTTATGCATCCGTGTCTGTTCTTGTTAGCAAACAGTGCATACACAGCAGGTGTACACCTGCTCCGACGCACCTGTATTTAAAAGGCACAACACGTAGCTGTTGTGGCAGCAACACAAACACAGAACAATGTGCCTATAGAGTAAATCGTCAAGAATATGTGACAGTAGAGAGTTTATTGGGCCAACACTGACAAACTGGATTTTTCTGACAAAAATTTTGTTGTGATAGCAGTTGTAGACTTACTCAGCTACAAAAAGGTTTTTGCTGACAGTGTGTCTGGGAGGTGCCCAAGATAGAAGCCAACCAACAATGGATTTAATCCAGGGATATACTATGACCAGTGAGGTGGAAAAATGATGCCTCCTTCTTATATGCACTATAGAAAAAAACATTGCAAAGGAAAAATGCAGGAAGGAAAATGCACTGAAAGACCTCTGTAATATTGCAAACGTGCGCCTCTCTGATTGGTTTTTATTGTCAGCTATTATTACTTTACAGCTCTTAAATGTACAAGAACACACAAGAGAACTGATAACAGGCACTAATCTTGCCATCGCTCTGGTCCTCGGCTGTGCTCACTTACAATCAAGCAGTGTAGCACTGCTTCAACATTCGCATTGCATGGTTACCCGAATATCTATCTACTGTTAAAGAAAATGTCAGATTAAAAAAATGAATTAATATGGATCACTCTAGGCACTTTTCTAAATGTGTTTCTAAGGTCACTGAGGTTGCAGGACTTGAGAACATTTGACTGAGTAAGCTGCTGTGTGTGGACTACACCATATGCACTTCACTTTCAATATTTTTGATAATCATGTGACTAAAGGCGGCACAGTGGTGTAGTGGTTAACACTGTTAACCTCACAGCAAGAAGGACTCTGGTTTGAATCTACAGGTCGGCAGGGTGCGGAGTTTGCATGTTCTCCCTGTGTCTGCGTGGGTTGCACATCAGGTCAATTGGTGACTCCAAATAGCCCATAGGTGTGAGTGTGTGAGTGTCTGTATGTCTGCCCTGCCCTGGACCGGTGACCTGTCCAGGGTGTACCCTCCCTCTTGCCTGATAATAGCTGGGATAGGCTCCAGCCTGACCCTTGAGTGGGCAAGTGGATGGATGGATGTGACTAAACTAAACCATTCAGCCAAACATGACTCATGACTATATTAGCCAAAATCTACCTTAAACACGAAATACCCCTCATGTGGGTGTTTTGTTAGCAATTAGCATTTTTATGCCTCTGCCAGTGAGGGTGCAATGTGATGGAAAGATTGGTGGAGATTGTCGTTGCTTTTGCTGTTGTCTGGATTTTGATGCACACCATTTTGATGCACAGAAAATAAACAGGACAAGAACATTTTGTCATGCAGAACTGGCAAGCATGGTGTGAAACAGGACTAGCCAAGATGACCAAACATTGTGTAAAGTCAGTACCAGATGATGCAAACAGTGTTTTCTGTGCCTGACAGAAGATAAATCTTCTTGTAGAAATTCCTTTTAGAGAAATTCAGTTTGTCAGTGTTGGCCTGATACTATATATACATACATAGTAAATAATAAATGTTGGATTTAATCTGGCCCAGTAGGTGTGCTCCATTCTCTGGCTGGTCTTCAACTGCTGGGTCAGTTGCTCATTATCTACATGTATACCTCAGCTTGTCAACTACCTTTTCAAGCTGAGTCATGCTTTGTCAAGGATGGTTAATCTATGTGGATAATGATGACATTTGTGTCACTGTATACCGGTTCATTCATAAATCCACCTCTAGAGGAAGATGTGAACTAAATTTGTAATGTGTCTGAATATGGTATAGCAGAATATGAACACTGTCACTATGTCTAAATATATATGGACCTAACTGTATGACCCCAACCATTAAAAACACATAAGCAAAAGAGAGACATGTTGTCTTCTTGCATATAGGATCCTTCCCCAGAGACCACCCTGTGTGTTAGAGAAGAACCTACATTGTCCTGAATTTACAGTCCTGCTGAAAAACAGCGGTAGAGAAGAGTAAGAAGGCAGCCAAAAAAAGAGGAAGAATTGGCAGTTACAGTTAAACTATGTGCAAGATGAATGAGAATCGACAGTGGAAGTGAGTAGGCACAGGCAGTAACCTTTAGGTTAGAAAAGGCTTGGTTGTGACAGAGGAGAAAGAATACCACTGTTATCTCTCAGGGGAGAGGACCCAAGGCACAAACTGTTTTCAGCTCGTGTGTGCAGTGACCAGCATTAGCAGAATCTGATCTATCTGGGTAGCTCCCAGTAGGGCTGTATGAATGTCAGAGTATTGCTGTAAAAGAGCAAGCATGCTCAGTTGACTGTCCCTGCATAGATAAATATTTAACTAGACCTAAGGTCTACAGCCCACTAGCAGCTCCTTGGAGGTTTAGTGGTTAATTATATCCAACATTATGAAAGTATTGTGCCAGATGTTGCCATTATTGTAGTTCCAACTACAAGTAGTATACAATGAACCCTTACCACCCAACCAAACTTGAATAATTGAAGGAGAAAAAAAAAACAAAACTTAAAAACCTAAAAAAAACTAGGTTTAAAAAATAATAACCATTTCTCTACTAATAAACCGGGAGTGGATCCAATGACGCCACTCAGAGCAGCAGAATAGGGACGTAATGTCTTAAGTTGTAATTACTGCTGTCTGAAAACATCTAGTGCTCAGTTCTCTTGCCCTGCAGTTATTCCAAAGATGCCTGATCTCAATGCCACCCATCATCTTATCAACTTTCCTATTCTGTCAAACTGTGACAATTGGCCTGTGCACAACTAGGGTTCATGGGAAATTGTGTTTATAAGGGCTGGGTCTTATTGTTAAACACCTTTAATGTTCAGCAGCAAAAAAATGATTCTATTTTTTTACCTAGATTTTTTGCTTGCCTTGTACCTCACATGTAATTTGCTTTGGATAGAAGCATCTGTCATATGACTAAAAAAGTCAAAAAGCTAATATAGACTTCAATGTGGAAGCACAACTGTGCTCTGTAAACATCATGGAAATGTAAATGGTGATAAAGGGACAAAATGTAATCGAAACACTGTGATACAGTACATAAAGCCAGTAGTTTTTGGGATTGTAGATATCTTCCAGTTCTTTCTATCAATTAAGTGTTGATCTTGGTTAAATACGACCATACAGTGGAAGTAGACAGAATGTCAAGTGGGTTATCTTAGTTGAAGGTCATCTATGGAAGCATCAATATCAGTACCAGAATCTATGAAGTCTCCTGAAGCCAAACTACTGACAAGGTGAAAAAGGGCAAATAACACAAGACTGTGTGTTTGACAGTAACTATAGCAGGGGTAGGAATTAATTGAGAGAAAAATGCCTCCAACGACTCCATATCAATGAAATGACAATGTCTGCTCCCACATACTAACATGCAAATCCACCCTAGGAACACTGACTATTGTAGACATTGTAGCACATGTTCACTCACATAAAGCACAAACGCTGCTGCACATCACCCCAAGAGTGCAAGATGGATCATCTCAGTCAAGACCTTAGACATTTCTATTCATGCCACCTCTCTCTATAGACACTAATGGATTTTCCCTGCAGCACATCTTTATTGTCTAATGCACAATAATGTCTCAGATGTTTTATGAGCTCAACCTAGGAAGCAGACAGAAGAAAGTAATGCCAAGGCTGATCGATGGCTAGGTAGTTGATGGATCTAACCCTATGGAACGGAAAGGTTGATGAGGGAGATGGAGAAAACACAGAGCTGTAGAGCAGAAAGCTACATTAGATGCCTAATGCTGTTCTGCAGACAGACATCTAGGCTTAATGCATAGGATAAGGATGGTTGTATCTTATCTGTGGTGAATTATAAATATGGAAAAGTGGGACTGACTTGCATTCTTGGATGGATTTGGACAGAAATAAGCCCAAGGGTCTCTTACTTTATGCTGACATCAGCTATTTACACACTATCATTATTGTTACCACTGATTTTCACTTTTGCTGGTGTCTGTGTAGAGTAGTAACAGAGTGTAGTGGTGTGTGAACAAGATAGGTAATAAAATACATAAAGGTTTTGTGATCTCATCAGTAAAATTGAAATTTTGCAATTCTGATACAACACATAATGAAAAAAACAAATATGATCTAAAGAGGACAAATTTAGATCCGTCCATCCTGGTTCAGAATCACTTTGTACAGAAAAAGATGTTAGTTCAGCAGTGCATAGCGTGAAGGCATGGTTCAGCGTTCCAGTGGGACTGGATCTATACCTGTCTCTTTATGCCTGCAATGCTTGGCTGCACTAAGCGCCCACCAGCGACTTCTGCTGGGAGTCAAATCTGTAACTGTTCGATGTTACAGAGAAAGAAAGACGAGCACAGCCAGAAGTTCATGAGAAAGAGGCAAACACACAAACACCCTTAACATATCCTTATACAAACAAGCAAGCAAATGGCTGTGGATGTTGGAAAATAAGCTGTTTTAATGTTTCCACTTTAGAACAGCGTATCACAACCAGGTCTGTCAAATTCTGCATCATTCACCTATGTAAAAATATTAGTATCACAGTGTAGAAGTACACTGTACATGTACAAGTAAAATAGAAATACCTCAGAACTTTTATTACTTAGGTAAATGTCTTTCCACAACTGGACAATACACAGTTCCATATAATATTTGAATCCTTCTTTCTCTAAGACTATCATCTCTGTCCATCTTTTGCAATTCATACTATCAAAAATACAGTGCATAGTGCAGGGACGATGCTGCAGTTTTCTTTAAACATGGAGTCTTATTTCAGTACTGATGGTGGTAATCACTAAGGAAATGTTGTCAGACCTAAGGCCTTGATTATTCCAAAAGTGAAATAAAAGCCAAAACATACAAAATGAAGCCCATCTGCAGCCATTTTAAAATATTGAATTATGAAAACATCCACAGGTCTGGACTAGCTTCAAGGAAAACAAAGATAACCTTTGACTGCGGATGGATCAAGTCATTGGCCTTACCTACAGATAAAGTTTCACTCAGCACTTTTTACCAGTTCAGTAGAGGACTTTAGACGGTGCGATTATTAAACTTAGTTTGGGTTGTCTCTTAGCTTCAAGGCTTCGCAAACTTGGCCCCCTCTTCCTTTCTGAAGTCCACATCAGGGCGCCTGCAGCCTTCACAGTCACTGGTCTATAGCCAGCCAATCCTCTTAGCACCAGGAAGAGGATCTGTCTTTAACCCAATGCTGATGTTCGCAGCATGAGACCTGTCAGATGTGTGCGAGGTGGAAGTGTGGATGTCTCTAAGAGGCTAGGTTTCTTTTTGAATATAAAAAATGGGTGGGTCTCAAAGGGAATGGGATTTTTAAGTCATTGCCAGCTCAGTATACTAATTATTAAAGTCACATTCATTCTTCATGGATAAGGAATGTGTACTTTATGTGAAGGTCTGCAAGGCAGGGGTCTTAATCAGTCTTATCAGTGCAAACCACCGCATAGTGAGTGCTGATGATGTTCATGCCATTGTCCAGCCAAATGGTTAAGCCCACCACCACTTACGCCAGCATTTGCGACACAGTTAACTGAATAATGATAATGATCAGGGGTCGGCTGGATTTTTATTTATTCTAATGCTGGTCAACACTCAACAATCCATCTCTCTTGTCATTTGGCTGCCAAAGTCTTTGTGTGTTCATGGTTGCTTCTTTGTCTGAGTGTGTCAGATGATTAAAGTGCCTGTTTTATGCCAGTGTAGTAACAGCAATTATCACTTTTTTGGGGGGAAAAGAATAGATTGAGTCTCAGGATAGCTTGGACAGAGCTCACGAAACACACATACACACCCATTTGGAGGGTGAGAGGTGGGACGTCTTAGGGAATAGGTGGGTGTGTGTTACATGGAAAGATGTTCTGTTGTATATTCATCAGTGTCATCCTTGTTGCCTGTTTGATTAATTCTTCAGTGAAAGAGAGAGATGGGTAGAAGCAGAAATAAATGAGGTAGAAATGGTGGAAGAAAGACAAAGGGAAAATGGAAAGGTAGCAAAACAAACAAACTGGGATCTGAATTCAGCATCTGTGAGAAATAGTGGCATTGCCAAGGGAATTTAACAGAGTGGGTAAATAAAGTCTTTGATGATGTAGAGGAAGTCATCTTTGCAATAATATTCCCCTGTATAATGTTAAAATGAAAGAACCGTGGCCTTAGTCCAGCAAGATAAATTCAGAAAGAGACTGGGTAAATGCAGAGTGTAATAGTTCTTATAGATTCTGACTCACTCAGAAAATACTTTCCTTTCATTGGGATCCATTTTACCATCACTCATTGTTATTTCAGGAGCAGTAGGGTGAATCAAATATAAGCTGGAGGTGGGCATGCGGCTGCGAGAGTCTGAGAGTTAGTGTGTTTAAAGTCCTTCGATAAAGGAGGGGAAGCACAAAAAAGAAGAGATTGCCTCTAATGTCTACTGCACCATGTTGCTCTGCTCGAGAAATACCTTTCATACACCTGTGTAACACACACTAGACCTGCATATTTCATAAGTGTTATGTTTATTTTATCCCACATGTATTTCCAGCTTTGTATCATCTTGGTCCAACCCTCCTGAGCCACTATATGGCCTCAGTTTCTTCCTGTGATCCTTTATCTGTTATTGCCTTCTCCTCATTTACCCCTATTACTTTCCTTATGCTATGTGTCACATTTACATTTAGTTATTCGGCAGACGCTTTTATCCAAAGCGACTTACAAGGGTAAGCATAAGGAGGTCTTGCCTAAGGACCCCTACTGGAGCTGGGATTCGAACCACATTAATTAGTTAACTGCATCCACAGACATCACAGGAACAAAACGTCTAAACTTGGCAGCTACACAGTGGACATTAGCAACGATTAAGTCAAACCTTTGGAGAACTTGTATAAAGTCAGGGGGCATCCGGACTTGAACCAGAGACCTCTTGATCTGCAGTCAAATGCTCTACCACTGAGCTATACCCCCACTGACTGTCATGTGAAGATATATGTATTCTGTTCATTGGTGAAATGTCCAAAGCAGAGGTTCCCAAACGTGGTTGTCAAGAGCAGTGGGTTGGGCTAGCGGGAAATCAAGCAGAGCATACTTGATCCACTGCCCTACGTAGTGGATGATTAAGACTTGTTAAAATGTAGTTCAACAAGTTTTCCAAAGTACAGAAAATATTGAAACATGGGCTGTTGGTGCCTTAACCAACCAATTCTGTCATTTTCTCAGTGTGTACAGTTTGTGAAGTTGTTTCTGTCACTCCTTTGATTCACATCTAAAGTGTTCACCAGCCAGCTGTATTGTGCTGCCATTTCAAACTGTCACCTTGTGACAATGCGGGTTTAACATCATAGGCGAGAATCGAGCTAATGTCTCATTCAAGTCTAATTCTTTGTCACAGTCTCATTCATGTCATTGAAGTTTCCTCCATCATGGGACGATGTTAACACTACAACAACAAATCCTGTTTTTAGCATCAGTTTCCCTCTTACTAGACTACAACAGAAGGCAGCACTGCAGTCTAGCAGAGCAATGTATCGTCCTTTATGTGCATACATGGCTCTTGTATTATCTCTGATTTTCAGCCATGCACACTGTTTCCTGACATATCCAGTTGTGGTGATCTGTCTCATGTGTATGCAGGATGCTGGAGGTGAAGCAGCACTTTTTTAAGCTCAAATAACTTTACAACTTATTCAGAGGATAATGTTTTAATTGTCAATAAAATATATTTGTGCCATAGATCCATTTAACAGTGCTAGAATTTTGAATATTTAGATATC
This sequence comes from Anabas testudineus, assembly GCF_900324465.2. NCBI lineage: Eukaryota > Metazoa > Chordata > Actinopteri > Anabantiformes > Anabantidae > Anabas > Anabas testudineus. The sequence goes on from NC_046627.1 coordinate 28,039,012, forward strand.
AGCTGTTTTTTAAAGAGTGGATATCTTATTTTGGAACTTTCTTTAATCTCTCTCTAGCTAAAAGATATGCATATAGACTCTCCATTTTCTATTTTCATCTATTCACACCACTGTTAACAGTCTCCCCACCACCCGTGCCAAAGAGTGCATGTGGTTTTGTTGCGACCGCTGCATTGCTCAGGGGCCATTAATTTCCAAGCTGGGCTTAACGCACTTGCCGCGCTGTGGGGAAGATGACATGTATATGTATGAGTTTTCAGGGGCTTGGAAAGAAGCAAGCAAGCTAGAGAGGGAGATAAGGAAAAAGTGAAGGGAAGGCAGCCACTAGAAAGAAATGATAGGAATGGAAAAGGTGATGGCAGAAAGAAAAGATGGAAGAGGAGGCGCTGCAAAAGTCTAGTGGGGCAAAGAAACAAGAGCAACTCCAGGTTAGATGCAGCATGAACTAAGATTGATTACAAACATTTTTAATACATAATAGACTGCTTAGCAGTTTATTATCTCTGTACTTTTTAGAAAACAGTTTTGTATTTTCTCAAGATTCCAGTCCAGTACATTTATAAATGTGTTTCAGGATTGTATCCAATAAGATATATCTGCATTGAAATCATTATTTAGCACACTGTTAAGGATGGATGCCCATTATATGAACAACTACAGGTAACCACTGCCACTAATATTAGTATTCACCACCCACTGCATTGTCACATTTCACCTATTCTATGTCTCACATTCAATGAAAAACCTGTATTGTTAATTCATAGCATGTTCTGTTGGACATAGAGGAAAAAACACAAATGTCAATGTCACCTGACACTGAATATGTATATAGACTACATATGCTCATTAGTTCTACCTTGAGTCTAAAGAAATGAAGGCTGCAGAGAAAAGAATCCAAATCAAAACCAGGCGGAGATGTCACATCTTTTGTTGTTTCCAACTCCCTGGTGGATTTTTTTCATTTTCCGTTCTCGATCCACCCTTTCAGCGGATGCTGAAGAGATGGTGGATGCAAGTATGGAGATATGTGAAGACATCATTCAATATTTCACACATGCTGTATTTCAATCTCGGCTGCTCTATCTTTTCTCCTCCTTGTGCTTTTGGTCCATTTTCATATCATTTCTCTGTATTATTTCTCCCCCTCCTTCACCCGTGCACTCAGGGCTCTCATTAACCTCGAACCCAGGCTGCAGGGCGGGGGTCATTCTGTGCCTTGCTGCCAGTCAAATACTGCCACCCTCCCCCTGCTTGGGTTACAGGCCCTCCCACGCCTGCTGCTCCAGCTCCTGGCACAGGATTTCTTGCCTAGTCTGCTCAGGCTTCAGAGCGGCGAAACTCTCCAACCATGATGCAAATTAACAGTGACAAGGATCTAATTCACCACTGAAAAACTCCTCTCTGTTTTTGTGGGGTCCCCTGATCATTCCTGCTTTTATGCTTTCTTTGTTTACTGCTGGTTTACTTACTGAGTTTAGAATAGATTTTTATTCCATGCTTAAATAGTTTTTTATTGTGCACGTTCACAGTGAAAAATTGGGCCAAACTAGAAACAATGCTGGAGAATATTAGAAATATTGATTTGATATGTTTATATGCATTGTGTTTATATTGGTAATATGAACAGTGTTGTTTTTAAAAAATTGCACCACAGACCTTCGGGGCTTCTTGAAAACTCACAATCCATCTACGTGTGTATACTGTATAGGTTTATGTGCCGTGCATTTTAGCTATCGCTTCACGGAGATGGAAACACAGCTGTGTCCTGCCCATAATAATTTAAAGGGTCAAAATACATATTTTCTCCTTTTGCCCAGAGGGGTGTCTATCAATGCAAATATTATTTGCTCAAGTTTTGAGATGTCTAAGATTTCCCCTGCCGCCCAAGTAAGTTTATTTTTCTCTTTTTATTAAGTTCTTGGTTAGCCTTTCAGATGGGGTTTCTGTCTTTGTCAGTTTGATTTATTTTCTTTCTTTTTCTCATCTATTCACTGCATGTACCTGTTCACTGTAGGTTTAGCATGTGCAGTGAGATGTAAAGCAAGTTCGGGAAACTGTTGCAAGTTCTATTTAACTAGGATGAGGAGGGAAAAAATACAAAGAAGCAAACACAAATGAGAGCGGGCAGACTCTGCCCAGGTTGTCATCTGCGCTCACTCAAGGTCTGAATTTCCACTTGCACTCATCCCTTTGCTGCTTCTCCCATATCTATCCATCCTTATCTCTACTGAGTCCAATAATTTCCTGAGAAGGACATGAGCCCAGTGACTTGTGTTGTGCAGGACTATTTTTCAGACCCATGCCAACTTTGCCCCGCTCTTGCCACCATGTCAGCTCTTTCTTCCAAATGGCTGCTTGTTTTTAAGGCTGCACAGCCTGCCTGTTCAACCACGTTAGAAAGGCACCTGCTGAGGCTGGGAATGGAGAAAGGTGGAAAGGAAAGTAATGGCCCAAGCCTTGACACGGGTTTGGCACACCAGGTCAGGGTGGCTTTAGTGTAGATGGGACCAAGAATAGCCCCACAGATGCTGTTACCCGTCAGATTGCTTTTGGCAGCCAAATCTCCAGGAGCCCAGCTGGGCATCTGGATGCTTACACAGCCATGCAGGGGATTTTCGGAACTACAGGTGTGCTGAGAGGTGTTGGCTTGTCTGCAGACAGTGTGCATTATGGTGTATGTGTGCTTTTCACCTGCCTGACTTGTGTTGTTTTCCTCCTGATTCTCTACTTCACTGAAGTTTTTTGTCAAATCCTCTAACTTTTAGGTAGGACTTCTATGATGTTGCTGTCATACACTATTTAATTGGGACCTGCTTCTTTATGTGCATGCACAAGATACTGCTTGTATTCGTGCTGTTATTGGCATCTTCTCTCTTGTTTAGTTTTATATTTCCCCAAAGTTTGTTTTGATTACAGTTTAATAAAAACCTAAAGCGCAGATACTGTAGCATTACCAGAGTTTGCTCCAGGCATGATTTAACAGCAGCTTATGGTAATGCAGTCATCATCTTTTTCTCTGTATGGAAATGACCTAAACATTGCCGTCTGAAAAGTTATTTTAAAAACCGTCTCTTCGGAAAAACACATTTAAATTATCCATTACACCTACTGGAGCTTAATCTCTGTATGAGCTTTCAATTTAAATTATCTCCGAATGATATAAACAAACAAGCGAGCAAATAGATGAATAAATAAACACATAAACATATAAATAGATAAATATCTTCTCGGCTCATTAGCATTTTTCATCTTTACCCCCTGTGTAGCCACAGAGCTCTTCATCCAGTCCCCATCTTTTTCCAATTAACCTCGGGTGAAGTTGCTCTGCCATATGGAAAGATGCACGAAACAGTGAAAGGTGATGAACCCTCGACCCCCTCTAGCTCTTCCGTTTGAGGAGAACCTCACTCCCCCTCACGCAGACACACACTTGTTATACCTGTGTATAGATCAATGACAGCCACGGGAGCTGGTATCATTGAAGGCAAGCAACACACGTCCTTTCATGTGTCCAATTAGTGGCACAGACACCTCCTCTACAAAAGCATACCTGTTATAGCCAGGGGGGGTGTATGAGGAGGCATGAGTGGATATCCCGTTGCTGTTTTGTGCAAGACTATTTCTCAAAAAGCATCTCTCCTTGACCAACTTCACTACAATCCATGTATAATGCATTCAAAGTTGTTAGAATACTAGAATGTTTTTCTTGTGGACTTGAAAAATCAGTTTTATTGTTAGACATATCGCTTGTTTTGTTGAATGCAGCCCAGCGCAGATGAGTAAATATTCATGTCATCTCCTTTATTGATAGATAATTTACCTGCTTGTTAGTACCTGTAACAGCGTGAGATGGGGTTGAAACCTCCATCTTTTTTAGCTATAGATTTTTGAGGGAAAATCTATAGCTACCTCCAAACCACATCTCTTATTAAAATTCAATGAATATCCTCCTGTTCATGCCCTGTAGTTTATTTTTCACAGTCTGGAAGATGTTGGTCTGTTAATACAAAGGCGGCGTCTCTCGCTACCATCACTGCTAAATGTAAACAACGTCTCTGCGCTCATGAAATAACCACAATTTCAGATGGCTTTTCCCTGGAGATTATGTTTAGTTTTAATCAAACACTACGCTTGTCAAGAGTTGTTGGATTTTTTAAATTCTCAGTTTGCTGACTTGAAAAAAATAGTTTAATAAGTTTAATAAATTTGAGACTTGGGGAGACCACAGTTGTGGGAAGCTGTCTTGAGAATTCAACAGAAGTATTACTAGGAATTTCCAAGTTTAATTAATCACAGTTCATCACGGTATATATCAGCTTATATATTCACATGCAGTATATGCTTCAGGATAGAAATCTCTTCCACAGTTTGTGTTTGATGCAGACAGACCATGGACACACAGGGAGAAGGCACAGTCACAGCATTTTAAAAATATGGATCTTTGCTGCAGGAGAAGTAACGTGCATGCAGGTGGCCACAGATACCTAACACAAACACAAAAATACCACCTACAGTATATAGATGCTGTGCAGTGCTACAAGTTATTACCTTCGTAGTCATTATTTCATTCATTTGAGTTTTATAGAGAACTGTAGAAATGTTTCTTCGCAAGACTAGTTCCAGCATAGTTTCTCCTGGGGGACATTCTCGTGGACACTGGAGGAGAGATAGTATTAGCGACATGATAGAAACTCAGCTACCTTTGTCATTCTCAGACATTGTGTACAATATGTGAAAGATTCCAGTTACATTTGACTTTGTTTGAGCAACATGGTTAAGTGATCAGAGGCTGGACGCAGGACAAGGAAAGATACAATGTGCAAGTGGTTGAAGGAAGGCAGCAGAAGATAGTGGTTAGTTTTTTGGTGACATAACCGAACCAGTCATGTATTATTATGCTTAACCAGACTCCAGTCTTACTCCAACTCCAGCTATATCCAGTAACTTCTTCTTACTCCGGAGCTGCATATCACAAGAGTTCCTCTAGTTCTCGTCCAGCTTCCACCCAAATTTTGCTGCAGGAAACTGAATCAGTGACGACAATTATTTATGCTCATGTTCTACTTTTAAATGCATCAACTGCGTTTTTCTTTTTTGTCCGAATCGGGTCTTAAATGTGCAGAACAAGCAAAAGCACAACACGGTTCATCCGCCTCTTAGGTTTTAAAAGCAGCATCAGACGTCATGTTAGACGTCACGCGGCTAATACCAGGATGCTGGAACAGACCAAGGTTAAGAGGCCACCTTCTAACCCATTGCAGTGGGTGTCTGTGGGAAAAGGGCTTCAGTATAACATGGGATTAACACATCTTTAGGAAAAAGCATATTTATTTATTTATTCCATTAAGTACTGAAGCTGCATTGGTACACTCTTATATCCGACCTATGGCTGGCGAAGGTGGTGAAGAAATGTTTATGCAGCTAACTTCCATAAAATGCTGTAAAAAAGTTGCTAAAAATAAAAACATCCATTTAACTTAGAGACCCTGCTCATTATGTAAAACAGTACATACATGCAAAGCCGTGGTGAAGAACAGCATACAAAAATAACTCGAGTTACATATTTCTAAGACACAGCAGTCTGACGCACATCCTGGCTGTATTTCTTGAATATTGGATTTGCCAGAATGCATAGCAAACTAATAACATACATTATAATGGAGTATAACCCATGATATTGCTGTTCGTTCGCTTGTGATATAGTCAAGTTGGAATCCGCCATGCTGCACCCCGTCTCCCACCCGCAAGTTATTACTCTAAGCCGATGCAGCCAATTTAGTCTCTCTTATTCTCATCCCTTTACATAACAAGGCGCACATACACACTGACGAGATAAGGTGACAGAGGCCATAAGAAATCTAGGACACTGTACTGTGCAAAGTTAAAGCTGCTATTAATTTAGGAAATTCGGATGTTAATAGAATTTTAGTTTTTTTCACTGCACCTGTATTTTACTGTATTTACTTTCAGGACAGGGAAACAAGTACACTGTTGTAGTGCACTGCATTGCAGTGTCTGATTTAAAACTGACTTTGTTTGCAGTTTTGATCTGTAGGAGGTATGATAGCATTAGACCTCATTTCCCAGCCTACCAGTACCTGCAGTGGTGTTATAATGGTGGTTGAAAGGGTCTTGAAAGGGTCACTTTTAACCAGGCAGAGGTGCTCTGTGTTTTGATAAAGGCAGCAGAGAAAAATGGTTGAACATGTTCGAAATGGGTTCGCTCTTTCAACTTTAACATTAAAAAAAGAGACTGGAACATTTTGAAAGAAGAATATTTTCTCCTTGCCAGGGTTGTATCGTTTTTAATTCGCTGCACTGCACATTAGCAGCTCCTAATTAAGATATTTCTTGGTACAAAAATATATTTGGCAAGTATTTGCTTGTGTACATATATGTGTTTGCATGGGTGTCCTTGTCCAGATCCTATTTCAAATGTGCCCAGGGCTCCTGCCAGGAGGCAGAGAGCTGGGGTTCATCTCGGATCAGGAGGTTTCTGTTGTCAAATATTTTTCTGTTGTGCTTCAGCCACCATCAGTTAAATTGAGGGGAAAATGGGAACTAGAAACACAGAAGCCGAGAAAAAAAATCAAACAGTTTTCCTTGCTGTGTGGCACCAATGATGCTATCATTTCTTTTGGACTGTTTTGTTTTTCTTTTTTTGGTTATTTTTTTTTTCTTTTCCGTCTCTCCCACCAGTGTTTTGATGGTTTCATACTCTGCGGTAAAATGTGGTTGTTTCTCTTGTCAAAAGAAATGCATCTCCTTCAAAGTCACAGTGAGCCGATGCCAGTCCCACTGGAAGCCAAACACATCTCTCAGGTCTCCAGGTCTCCAGGTCTCCAGGTGTGCTTTTTGGAGGTTCCTGTGAACATACAAAGTGCCTGATTAGACCTCTTTCACTAAATAATGTCCCACTTTAAGTGGTCGTTTCTTTGCACAAAGCAACCACAATATATCTGCAGGGGGCTGCTAGGGCACTTGATCAATACTAATTACTTAACGATTTTTCCGGCCACGTGGGAGAGATTTTTTTAACTAATTTTCTTATTTGTGCACTGTCTTAGCACAGAAACTTCCAATTGCATCCACATTGTCATGCACATCTGGAGCTGATAAGGACTGCCTTGCTGAAGAGCACTTCAACAGGCAGCTGATTGCTGATTAAGTGACTTCAAACCAGAACACTTTAGAAATTAATAATGCAACTCCAAACAAGGATGAAATAATAGCCAATAGTTGAAGAGTACAAGCTGTTAATGTAGTAAACATAAATGTGCTAAACAGTGTTTTTTTCTGTTGTAGCCTTTCTATAAAGCAGTAATGTCACGTTAAATGTCAGAGGCCTAAGAAAGAGTGTTTTTCCGTTAACGCAGTATATTCGCTCAGCCACTCTGTGTATGTATACTCCACTTCACTGCCTTGCCTGAGGGTCCTCAGTCCCTTGTAGTCCTCACACAACCCATACAAATTTTCAATCATCGCATCACCTTCCCCCATTATTGCTTCACATCAAAGACAAGCACTGCGTAGATACACCCACGCATAGTGCAGTATCTCCTCTTCCTCTCTCTTGCACCCTCCTTCTTTCACTGTGTGTCTTTGCCTCATTCCATTCCTTCTCCCCCGTGTTTCCCGTTACCCTTTAATGTTAAACTTTGCTGCCAAATCTCCGCAGACCGCCAGAGCACAAAGACAAATGTTTCCCCGTCGAAATGAGAATTGATTTTCCCAATGGTCCCTGTGATCAGCGGTTCGTACATTTTCATTTTGATAAAAAAAGTGGGGGGGGGGGGCATCGTTGCGGTAATGACTGTCCCTGAGGGTGGTGAAGGGCACCCTGAGGTGGGAGGGATAGGTTGATGGAAGGTGGAATCTGTGGTGACCAGAACACTGGGTGATTGTTAGGAAAGGTTACGTTACAAGAGCAAATTTGCTACCTTGGTGACGAAATCCTGGAACCCTCGAGTTTCTTTGATCAGGAGGGAGGGAGCGGTATGATAACTGGAAATCTCCAAAGAGGCCAATTAGATTAGACAGAGGTAGGAAGATGTGGAGTACAGTTTGACACATACCTCAATACTAAATATCAACCTATGTAGATATGGCATCAGAGAAACTGAGACGACATAGAGACAATATTTAGCGCTGAAAAAAAACTGGACGAGTGACAGTGTACATTGTAGATTTACAGACGGGATGAGATGGAGAAAAGTAGATGTGGAGGGCAGGAGCTGAAGCCAAGCTTAATGGCCTATGCAGCGGTGAGTAGAGAGGTAAATCAGCCTATAAATCCATGTGCTGATGTACCAGGCCTACGCTTGGCACAGTCCCCTGCCAGCGGTTAGCAGTTGCTTTCCACCTCACTTCCCTCCATTGTTCTGGCTCATTCCACCTTCCTGTCTGATTGTCCCTGTCGTGACAAAGACATCTGCGGTTTTGTTTTTGTGATGCAAAATAGAGTAACAAGGTGAAACAAACTTGAACTTCAATCACGCTTACGCCTGGCACTGCTGCCCGTGCAGATGCACAAATACACTTTTTATTTTCAAAGGCCTTTATACAGACCTACAAGTAATAAGGGAACTCATGGGCATGCTGGGTTTGTCAGGCTAGCAGCAGTAGTTTGGTGAGCTTCAACTCACACTACTACACACAATACTTGATTTCAACCAGTTTGGAGCATTATTCACCTCACCTCCCATCTTATTTCTCCAGATTTCCTGTCCTTCTCTACCATGAGAGAAACACATCTTTTAAACCCTATGCATGCAATGTCATTACGCGACTATAATAAATCCAACACATTTGACAGCCTTATTGCAACACAAAGCGGCTAATTTAATTTAATGCGCCATATGTATATGCTAGTGGCAAAGCTGCACCTCCTACACATGGACATCAGTTCACTCTATGGAGACAGTGGTAATGGATTTGTTGAAGCGTCGGGGCTGCAGAGACGTACAGAAAAGTAGATGATTTTGATTTGTCACGACCGACGTCAGGCCCGGTGGTGCTTGGCCTTTTGATAATGTGTTTAAGTTGTTTTTTTATTTTTGTTTTTTATCCCCAAGATTTGTTTGTTTGCTTGTTTTGTCTCTCTCTATTGTACATTCTGCTGTAAACCTGAGCTACAAACCTATAAATCCTGTCTGTCAGCTGTTGCTGTAGAGAAATGTTTAGATATTTGAAGATAGAAATCTCCACTGAGCATTATTAGCTTTGACTGTTCCTGAATGTATCTGAAAACACAGACTATGTATCTTATTCATTCTATTTTTATAATTTTGTAACATCCCATTCATACTACATTATGTTAGCAATGATTGCGTATGTATTATAGTATGTGATGGAAAGTTAGACTGTTTTAGAGCAAATGCAAACTACATACTGTTCTTTCGTTCCTTCGCTGTGACCATACTTGCCAGCTATTTGTCCTGTAGTCTCTATAGGGCATCATCCTTTTACTCTGTGGCTCATGCATCTTACCCAAGACATGTCCGCTGAAGACATAGGCATTTGCATTAGGCCACATGATGGTGCTTGTTATGCCTGTCCACCTTACTAGGGAATGCCAGAGCACTGAAGCATTCAAACATCTCTCCAGGCCACTGGTTCTGATGATCCAGCCCGCAATTACTCACAGTCAAATATATCTTGAGCGCGTGTGTGTGTGTGTGTTCTCCCTCTTAGCTTTAAATCCCTCGACTCTTCTTTCACATTGGTCCAGTTTGCGTTTTAGTCCCTTTCAGGTTGATCATGAAAAGATTCAGTGACAGAAAGGTACAGTCCTCTCTCTTTTCCACTTCTCAGCTAAATTCCCCCTCCCTTGAATGCTATTGTAATGTTAGCTTTACCCATATCTAAAATGTTGAGGACTCCTGTGGCTTAACTTAAACGTCTTGGTAGGCTGGACTATTCATTGTAATTGATTCACAGCATGGGGTTTGATAAATAAGATGCCCCCCCCTCCCACTGCATGAGACTAATAGAATATCTTTAGTTGAATTAATAATGGCACATTCATTTAGTCCATGTTTTAGTGACACTGGGGATTGAACATGTTGAACGTAAAACGAAGCTGTAAAAAGATCATATCCTCTAAACATAATATAGTTAAACATCAGTAATGTGCACCGTAATATTTTATACCACTGTCATTTTTATTTGCTTACTTCTAATGTCACATATTAAATACATTTCGATACTGCACTACAAAATTATAGGTGTTTGTTCAGCAGGGCTTTTGTTATTTCAAGATCTAAACATAGTAGTTTGGTTTTGGAGTGGATTTTCCCTTTAAGTACGGCTGTTTTAAACTATAGCATAGCTTTAAGTGGCTACTGTTGAGTGGGTAGTTGATTACAGACTGCCAAGTGCCACTTCACAGATTATTTAGTGACTGCAGTAGGGTTGCCCTGTAGCAAAGTGAAGGATAAGAGTAAAACACAATAAAAAAAAATAAAAAAACCTCTGGCAAATGGATACATCTTTATTCAGGCTCGTGGCGAGCAGATGGAGATTGTACAGCTATGTTTGTTGGGTTTATTGTAAATGCGCTGTCAGTGAAAGACCGAAGGCTGTCATTCACATTTGATTGGAGTTGACATTTTGTTGGCGTTCACCCTCCCGCCCTCTCCTGATACGCGGAATCAGCCCTGGTTTGCTTGTCGGATGGTTTCCATTAGTTGGGCGGTTAGGTGTATTAGAGCGACTCCCTGGTGGATTACAGTGTTGATAGTCTGTCAATCTCTCACACTCAAATGTCAGGCTTCACAGAGGTTTCTCCTCTTTCTCTGTTTTTCCACCATCACCACCTCACTGATTGAAAGGTGTGATTGATGTGTACACTGCAACGATTCATCTTACAGTAATCACCTGGAACCTCATCTTGTCTGTGTTTCTTTATGTGTCAGAATATATTTGAGTCAGTGCTGGAGTCCTGAGTGTAAGTCTTCTCTGCTTCTGTTTGTATCACAGTATCGTGAGAATAGATGAGTTCACAGTCTCTCATGGCACACAGTGAGGTGTGGGGAAAAGGATTTTACACGGTTCACAACAAAGGCAGCAGTTCTCAGAAATCAAGTCATATCCATTAGAATTATATATTGGGCACATTGATAGTGGGGATATTTAAAACTTCAGTTTATATATATCATATGCACCTGCACACATATAATGGCACTACCTTAGGTCTTAGTGCCTCAGCATCCTGTATGTCCAGTAAAAACCAGGAGTCAAACCACTGACGCTGCAGTTCATGGATGAACGCTGGATTCAGTTGAACCACAGTTGCCTAATATTAACTAGATATGTATCACACATCACGTATCACAGTTGGATTGTACATCCAGCGAATTGTACCGATTCCAGTTCACTATGTTTTATCTGAGAATATGACACCTGACATCTGACTGATGTCTTTCAGTACTGACTGCCTGCTAGATCAAAGTTTATCTCTCCATGTGAACTAAAGGATATTGCGTTTGCTGTGAAGCATAATAGCAGCAGCCGTGTTAATGAAAATCTGTTTTCTTCAGATTCTAACACTGATAGCTGCCCCACTCTTACTTTTGTCTCTTTGCGAGCCCTGACATGATCCACCTTTTTTCTTAGTATTCACTGCTAGACACAATAAAAGATTGAATAACTCTGGGGTCAATTTTCATGAGCAACTCATAAGCATGTTGGATATGAGAAGGAGCAGAGAAGAAATGCACAGCAATGACCCAATCTGTTTGATGATGGAAATTAATTCAGTGTTAAGCAATTCTGGTTGAGTGACAGGCTTGGTGAGAGGCCTTGATTTCCCCACAGCGCCTTCGCTCCATCTTAAGCTAACCTCATACATAAAAAAGACCACCAATTAGGAGTTAGTCAGGGCTGCCCACCATCCTAGATTATGATTCCATAATTGAGTGTGCTGGAGGTCATTGCGCTTACTCCATCTCTATGGGGGGGACTTTATTTGGAAACGGCCTTGCCAACAGAAGGTGATGGCTTGCTAATAGCTGCCAGCTCCAGGCAAAATTGCCTGTCAATGAAGGTAATTGGGCACATAAGCCATTGTATGCACTGTCACTCTGTCTACATTCAGACACTCTGTAAAACCTTTTAAAAAAAAAAGGTAGTCAGTACATCACCATGCTGTTAAAGTGCACCTGACATGTTGGCTGGAATAACTCATGGTCAGATAAAAATTTCTGAACTGTTTTTGTGGCATTGTTTCCACTTTGCACCCTTGTATTATTGCTGTCTATTTAATAGTTATTTGTGAGATGCACAAAGCTCATCAGCTACCTTTCAGCGGACGCCTTATTTGGGGATTTAGTTGATTTAGACCGTCCTCTGTCACTGCCCTGCACAACAGTATTCAACTATGGAAGGTTCTCTAACACATCTTTCTATCCCAACTGGCTGATTACATTCTCTCTCTGTGACTAGCTTTATTTTTTCCTATTTCTGCCATTGTCTTCATTCTTCCACAACAATACCTATCCCGTCCTGAATTCAGTTTCTGCTTGTGAACTCCCATGTCCCTAAGCCACTGGTGACGCCAATCAGGTAAGGCCTGTAGATCAAAGAGTGAGGCTATTGAAAGGAAGCTGAGAATAGCACCAAACAATCAATAGGCAGCCACTGAAATTCAAGAAGAGGAAGAAAATGCTTAGCAAATGCAATCGGAGCTTAGGGCGACCAGGAGGCACTGAGGCAGTAAGGCAGCAGTTTGGAATCTCATATGCATTATTTCATAGGTGTAGCTCTTTTCATAGTGTTGCTCATAGACTAAAACCAGCACATATAAATGGATCTGCAAGGTTTAGCTGCAGGTAAGAACAAGTATTGACTTTAATATTTAGTAGAAGTGAACACCCACACTTCTTGTATTCTTAAGAGAATCTGTAAGTGAGGAATGAGAGATAGAACGAGTTTAGACCCGAAAGGTTTTTGATCCACTACCAAAGAGAGAGGAAAGAAAAGGGGCTCTACCCTTCAGCCATACTTCACCTTTATAGCTTCCATAAACCAGGAAATGTTCCAATGTAAAAAAAAAAAAAAAAAGGAAAATGATTTGCAAATAGGGGAAGCTGTAAAAAGCAGATACAAAACACTCTCAGCTATGAATGAGTGTGTACATCAAAAACTGTGGGAACTCAGCCACGCCGCTTGAAGCCACATTAAAAGCACATTGTTAAGCTGAGTGTCCAGTTGCCTTCCTTACTCCCCTCTTGGCCTCTTCTTCCACTTCTGTGCCTCGCCACTTATTTTCACTCTCTCTCCATCTGTCTGTCGCTCGGCCTCCCTCTGTCTTTCATCTCACAGCTTCTTTTATTTACCATGTATCATTTTTTGCGTAGGTCTGACCCGGGACCGTGTCAGCTGCTGATTGAAGTCATCAATTATTTAGCTAAGTGCAACAGAGTTCTGGCCAAAGTCCTCCCTTCAACTTCTGCCACTGACTCAACTCTGAAGCTGCCTGGTGAATTATTCAGAAGTGTCCTCTCTTCCCCTTGGCTACAGAGCTACTTCACTTGTGGACCTCATTGGTTTTCAGCCTAAGGTGGCAAATAAAGCCTTAGATAATGCACACACAGCTGCAGGTTCATTCTGGTTTAACTTCCACTGGGGATTTATGTTGCTTTCATTAGCTTGGCTTAGCAAAGAAGTAGCATTATCAGATGGCTTTAAAACGATTCACATGGGGGTGCTAGGATTGGACTTTAAGGGTGGTTACAAGGCGCAGATGCACATGTGTAGTGTAGTATTGCTATTTGGTTGATTGCTCAAATAAGAGGCCGGGCTGATTTCAAATGGAGCATTCATAAAAGAGGATCTGGAGATAAGAGAAGAAAGCAACGTTACAAAGTACACAACCTCTGCGGAGGAAGGCTATCATGGGAGGCTTTGTCTATAATGTCTGCTCATTATGAAAAACCAAATCAGCTCTTGTTTAGAGACATCAGCCGTGTTTTAACGTAGCTCTGTGTAGGTGACAGCATGGCCAAAGAGGGCTGGTGAAGGGATGTGTGGGGAGGGAGGGAGGGATGTCTGGATATACCATTAAAGTCGGTAGCAAGCACAAAAGAGGGCACAGTGCAGCCTCTTTGTGTTGTAAACGTAGGAGGCAGGCCTTTCACTTTCTCCCGGACTCGACCGCTGTGAGGCTCCCCGAGGCTGTGGTGCTGAAAGAACACGCACTCGCACACAGAGGCAGACTGCATGACTACACCCACCCACTATGAAGCGCGCTCAGATTTTCTTTTTCTGAAACACATACAACGTGCCCACACGTTCCTAATATAGCTTAATAGCTGCATCAGTCTAGATGAATTCATTTAGTGTTTCCAGTTGATGATCAGTTCAAAGACACTTCAACAAGTGAGTACTTTTTTTTTGGTACAGTATCAAATATTTGATGATTTGCTCCACAGAACAGTAATGAATTATGAAAGCCATTGAAGGTCATAGTTACAATTTATTATACACATTGGCTAACGTTTAGATCCTTATACCTGTGCTCTGTAGAAAAAGAGACCAAAACGAGGAGGACAGGAAACAGGAAAGCCAGAGAAACGGTGTGATGATCAGGGAGAGGGGTAAATCAATGGGGCACGGATTCAGCAAGCACGTTTATATCAGCGTTTGGTAACAAGAAAATTGCAAGTGCAACTCTCCCACATCGCATAATCCCATTTTATATTGATGCGTGTGTCTTTGTACTCTGGCGCTGTAAGTTTGTGGAGGATGTGTTTTGTATTCTAATCCATACCTGTAATTTATGAGCTGAGTGCAGCCATTGACCCACTGAACAAATACAACACAAACACAATCTTTAGAAAACTGATTACAAAGCTTTGTCGACTACTTTTTTACCAGAACAACACAAGCTGCACGTCGTGGACTCTCCGTTGTGCCACCTCTGCTCATCTCACTGGACAGCATTCGGAGCACTTGGCCAGCATTGATTTGCGTGACCAACAAAGCTGCCTGGTGTTGGTAACTCTCATCACCAGTATTGACCGGGTTATTAGCTCCCCTTGACTGATGCCATCACAGGTATAAATGATTATTGGATTGCTGGAGAAGCAAATGATACAATGTGTGGAAGAAAAATCAGTGATCCATGTAGGTTTTTTATTTACATCCTAACGTGGAGGAGATAAATGGAGGTCGGGGATAAGAGCTGTAAACAGGACAATAATGAGAAGATACAGGTTCACTGTCAGTAATGAAAAATTCTCTTCTCTGTGTAACGACAGCATAATGGGCTGTTTCCTTTGTCCTAAGAGTGCCTCAAACACGACAAGTCCTAATTGCATTATAAAACTTGAGATTGTACGTTAAGAGATTTGTGACGTCCCTCGTAATAAAAAGAGGACACATGTATTACAGTCTCTGTTATTTTCCTCTAAAGACTGTCTCACCTATGCTTACAAGGACACTGTGGTCCCCCAGAGTGAGGACTCGTGTGTCTGTCAGTGCGTAAAATGGGAGAAGAGAGACTAGTGGAACTCTCCGATTTCACTGAGGTCATCCTAGTATATTGTTATGGGCACCGTAGCTACATGGCAGATGGGTCTGGCCCCTCTGTGAAATTAGTGAAGGAGTTCTCCTCGGTGGCATCGTCTTCCTTTCACCGGCTTTTTTTTTTTTTCCCCAAACACGTTGTAGTGCAATAGATTGGGGACAAATGATTAGCTGGGTCTTATTGAATTAGCTCGGAGTAATCGCTGTTTTATTGTTTAAGTGTTTTCTCTTTGGAGTAGATAGAGTGCAGATTAAGTGTGTGGCTGCTGGTGTGTGGGTTTAGTGTGTTTGTGTGCATGAACACGCTCCGTTCCTTCCTTTCTAAGCACTTGCTCGAGAGGGTGGAAGGTTTTTGAAAGTCAGGAGCAATATTTTAGAGGTTGTAGTTTGAAGATGCCCCGAGGCAATAATTTGGTGCTGATACTTAATATTTTAGCTCTGACCAATAACTTGTCAAAAAGTCCAAACGAAAATCCATTAGGAATTTGTCTAAACAGGAAAGAGGAACATTTCGCCAAGGGAAATCAGTTCTTGAGGCAGATTCAACCACAGGATTTATAAACAGGCAGACCTGAAACTGACTTTCACCCTGCACATGATATTTTCAACATGTCTTGGGTTACTTTCTGTCCTGCCACATACATAGATATTGTCTTCAAATATCTCATTAAGATATATTTTATTTGCTATTTAGTCAAATAATAACTATAACGTCTCTGTGTGTTGCTTACTAATCCAGCACGCCCTCCTGTAGCAGCGTTCTACCCACTCTGTATCCTCCATCACGTCCTTCAGGGGATGGCGCTGCCACTGAAAGCAGAAATAGCCACTCATGCATCACTACAGACGCTCCAGCCTTGTTCACTCTTCATCTCTCACTCCATCTCTCCTGTCTTTTAAACAAAAGGGCAGGAATACCAAGGAGAACGTTAATCCCCTGAGCGTAGTGCTCTGACCCCACCAGCTCCTCCGCTACTGTTCCGCTTTTTTCATGGTCAATTTTAGCTCAGCCACTATACAATGTGATAATTGCAACAAGAGCACGTGTGTCTGTGTGAGTTCAATGGAGCTGGTTGTGCTAAAGGAGGATTTAGTGTCTCTATTGCTCAAGGATCTTTGCTCATGGAGGATGTTCACCTTTGTTTTCCTTTGTACAGGTGTTTTCCTGGGTCACATTTACGTAAAATGAAAAGACAGAAACACAAAAGTATCAGATTTGAAAGTTCATTAATAGACGGATGATACACACTCTCCACCCTGAACTTAGAGACACTGCAGAATTAGATTTATGTCCCTGCAAAAGCAAACTTCCTGTTTATTCTTGGAGGCTGTGTGTAATTAGAGTTTGACTTACTGAGGCAGCAGCTAATTACATTATCAGCAACCAGGACTGCGTTCTAGTTAATGCTATCACCCTATTGGATTAGAAACTCAGTGAGCATCAGGCTCCAGCTGAAGTTTAAGGACTTCCAACTCTGTGTTCACACTTTGCTTGGTGTTATAATAGAGTTACTAGATGTGGATTTATTATTGCCATTGTTTGTTTGTTTTTTTAACCTATGAAAGCTTTGTTTTATTTATTCACTGAAGTTCCTCTGTGCATGTTTTTTCTCACCCTTTCTCTACTGTTATTGAGATTTATGTGAAACGCAGGTTCGTTTAACTGTTTCAACACAGTTGTAGTAGCTGGCAGCCAGCACTTACATGTACAGCACTTTGCTAGTGTTTGCTTTTAATGAAAATGATGTTGCCTCTTTAGCGCTCATAATTGGCAGTCATGAAAATTCATTATGTATCTGGGCAACAGCAGTTTAAGCTAAAACAAATATATAATCTCAAGCACATGTTTTGAAAACACACATAAATTAATTATACATACGACTACTGTACGCCAGGCATTAGTTAGCAAGAGGTCAGTCCAAATACACACCATCCCGTTTTAAATCCCTATTATTGTTTTGTTGTTAGTCTTCAGGGTCGTCCATAATTAGTAAGGCAAAACAAGTTTAAACACTTCCATTGTGCTGGTTGTGGAATGTACTTTACCCGTCCTATCTCTGTCCTCTGGGCCTGTGGTGTGTGTGTGTGTGTGTGTATGTGTGTGTGTGTGTGTGATCCGACAACTTGCCGGAAAAAGCTGCAATGTGTCAGAGTGGCGCGGGGGGAGTCACCGCCACAGAGATTTATCAGGCGCAGCATCAGAGCAGACAGAACACTGATTGCAGACGGTAATGATCACACGTCAGGTGCTCAGCACAAATACCCACTTACACACACTCCAGAAAGCGTGTTAGACAGAAACATACAAAAAAAAACAACACACACACACGTCTGACGCCAGGAAGACTTTGGTCTGGTGTACTGGTGCGTGAATTGAAAAAGTGAGGTATGTGTGACTCTCTGCTAGCCACCTGAAGACCAGCAGAATTACATGACTTCAACTATTTACTTTCATATTATGAAATATTTGATCCACTGAAGACAAAAATAGAAGAGTCACTTCACACATTGCTTTATTATAATTTAAACACATAAAATGTATATAATTTATTTAATTTTATGTATATAAAATGTACATAAAAACACAATCTTTGTTAAACCCTAAACAAAGTTCCTTTCATTCCTAAACCCAACCTTACACTTTACTCTAAGTGTTTCTTTCCATTAAATGTGTTAAAATTGAATTATTGAAAAAGACATTGCATCACAAGACACATAACACATGTTTACATTCACTAACTAAACAATTTAGTTGTATAGAAATGTTCTTTTTCTGGAGACCGGGTGTAACTACTGCATACAATGGGTGAGGATGAGAGCAGCAGTAAAAGCTTTTTAAGGGCAAGTGATGCTTTAAACTCTGTCTAGTCGTCACGAGTCAAGCTGTGGCCTGTGTCTGTGCTCTGATGGGTTTATTTCTGTGTTGTTGTTATAAGATGAGGTCAGGATCAGGATTGACAATAGACATTTCTCTCCTTTTAATAAGTTTAATTTGGCTGTGAGGAGCCCCCAGCATTAGCTTTTTAGTGCTAGTAACTGAGGTGAATAGAAGCAATGAAATGATGTTAATGATTTATCACATCTACGACATTTGAAGCGGGAGGTGAATGAAACGTCACTTTCATTTTTAGTTAGGCATGCGTGAAACATGTTTACATCCTAAACGTTTCACTCCACTCAAGCTTTAGGATTGTTGATACAACAATTATTATTGCCTGGACAGTGTACACTGTGTGTATGTGTGGCAAACATGTCATGAATACACGGATGAAGACAAACTTGTTATACACAGAAACAAGAAGAGTCTCTAAACAATTTTAAATACAGTGTTCTTATTATGAGGCTGACTGATGAATTCTGTGTGTGTGTGTGTGTGTGTACGCGTGCTCCAGCTCCAGCTCCAGCTCCAGCCTCAGAAGCTGCCTCAATAACAGCCCAGGCTTAATAATGATTCCTAATAGGGAGCAGTAATTGGAAATAGCAACTTCATTAGTGAGTGACAGCAGCAGGTGATAAGACAGGGGAATACTGTGTAGCCAGTGATGCTAGAAACTCATTATCTGCAATGCATGTCCCACTCCCTAATTATTTGAGAAGATCTTCACACTCTTCAGAGTCCCACACGGTCTCTCTTTAAATGTGGATTTTTAAGTAGTTTCTTTAAAAGAGAAATTTGGGGTGCTTCTGTTATCACTGTTCGGGAGGTAGATGGCCTTGGGATGAAAGTGATGAAATGGAAGAGGAGCTGTAATGAGAATCTCCGCGCCTCGGCTTTGATGCAAAGCAGATGCAGCTGTCCGTATTTCCCTTTTTTTTTTTTTTTTTTGTGGGTTAGCCTCACCACCGACTGCCGCAGTTGTTTGATTTTTAATATGCCCAACATTACTCGCCAACATTTTTCATTAGCAGCTTATTATTGTTACCCAAATACAATATGTCACCGGCACCGCAGAAGTTTAGCTTTAGCACACAGCCAAAAAAGGGTTCTCATTTTTCCCCTGAAAGCAAGGTTCATTAAAATGAGCAGCCCTTTTGGGAGCATAGTTTGCATGCTGCATAATGAAGCCTTCAACACTCTCTGCGGTGGGGGGAAGTAAATGTGACCTTCACCGCTTTCCCCTGTGTGCTTGATCTATGACCCTGCATTTGTAGTACCAGAAAAGCTAGTGTCACCTCTGAACACAGCCTGTACACGGGTCAGTAAGGGTTTTTTTATACCTCTGGCTCTAACAAAAGATATACAAAGTGAGGGGTTAAATTTGTGGGACTGTGTGTAGACAGTATGACCTGCTGTAGAGTTTGATTACCTTACAATAGTTTCCTCTCATTTGACCTCACAGGGAGGGCGGGGGAGAACTGAAGGAGACAGAGGGAGAAGCAAAGAACAAGAGCCATAGAGAGCACTTGAACTCTTGAGTGGCATTGGTGATGCTAATGCACTGTTCAGAGACAGAATGAGAGCTAGAGATAGCGAGAGAGAGAGAGAGAGAGAGAGAAAGAGCGGGGAGGAAAAAGAAAACTGAAATAGTAAAAGTGATTGAAGGAAACGGGAGTCGAGCGGGCTAATGACACTGAATAGACAAGATCACAGTGATTGAGAGAAGAGATAAGATTATCTCTGATTATCTGCACTTGCATTAGGATCAGAGGGAGAAAAGAAGAGAAACGCAGAACAAGTGAGCTCATGCAGAGCGCCCATAGAAGTGTCAGCTCCTGCAGTGTGCCAGAGAGGACTTCCAAATATCTGCTTTTTAACACCATGATCTGAGATCCCAGGGTTTGTGGAAGCCAGGCTTAAAGAGCAAAAACATCACGCATCATCTCAGCTCGTAAATCAGAATCGCACAGACAAGGCTGCGACTCACCAATTCTGCAGCAAGATGTGATTGGGGATGATTAGGTCCCATTTGCGTTACTCGTCCTTCTCTTCTGGAGCCAGTTCTACATGCCCGGAGGGCTCCAAGCTGTTAATGGTGGTGTGGCTTGATGGGAGGTTGGGACCAATTGTTGTAAGACCAAGCGACTGGCACTGCATAGCTACATGATTCTGGATTATGAATGTACAACTGTAAACATCAGAACAGCCCTTAAACCTTGACGGAGCGGCACATTTTTCAATTTCAGGTGACTAGCACAGCCTGAGAAACACACAGCGTCAGCAAGCCCCCAGGTATTCTAGTTCAAATCAGCGGCTGTTTCAGAGGGAGATTCCAGCATCTATGGCCACCTGTGTTAGCGGGAACACTAACGATAGTGTGTTTGCTGCCAGGAGCAGCCAAGAGAGCGGCGGTGCAGCAGCCAAAGACCTGTCGCATCCATCCTGATTGGAATGTAAATGGATCGGGCCTTTGCTGAGGTCGATACTGCATGATAATGACGTTGTGACATTTTGAAAGGAGATGCTCCTCTGAAATTGCAGCCACGCCGCCACGCCGCCACCCTCGATCCGCTGCAGATGTCTCCAGGCAGCGACGATAGAAGCAACATTATTACTCTTAAGTAACTTATTATTCCAGTAGTTGTTTTGCTTTTGCACTAAAGCAAGTCATTCCTCTCTCCCCTTCAGAAGTTGAGGGACAGGATGATTCATATTGGGATTTGATTTCCTGTGGATCAGCACAGAAGCCAGATAACTTTGATGTGCAGAACTGTTCTGATATGTTTTAACAGGATGAAGTAAAAAAAAAAAAAAGAGGGAGAATATTTCTAGCCCGGCTACCCTACCCTACTATTTCTCATCTTATTTGGCATTATGAAAGAGCACGGTGGAAATCCAATCTGAGAATGGCATTGGGTTATTGGAAGTGAGTAAATCATCTCTCCAGTCATGCTGGGAAAAGCGGTAATGTATTTATAAGTTACTGTATCAGGTTATTGAACACCGCCAACACACTTTATAGAGGTTTAAGACAAAATAAAAGCCTCCTATATCATTTGAAAGGTTTTGACTGCATTCTAACACTGAAATATCCCAGCTTTTAATTTTCTTGTTCCTTTTAGACCAACTATCTGTTATTTTCTGAATTAAATGTTTATTTTCTTTTTCTCTAAATGAATTATACCTACCCCCATGCTTTCCAGCTGACACATTTTTGGCCTCAGACCACCACCAGCATCCACTGGCCTTTTCCCTGCTGAATTAGTTTTAGCTGGGCCAGCTAGCTTTATGAGTGACATCAGCGATCTATCAAAGGGGTTGAGGATGGTCTTTTAGCGCCATGCATCTCTCCACTCTGCAGAATGCGCATAAATACATCCCCCTATACATCACTGCATGATGCTTTATCAAAAGAGATGGATGAAACACAGAGACAAGCTTGGTCTGCATTACAGATACTCCATATTTCGGAAGGTGTTTGCCCCGCTGATTAATGGCTTCATAAAATGTTTAGCTAACTTTTTAATCACAGAATACTGCCAGAGAGCAATCCACTTTGAGCTACGGGGAAAAGGTGGAACTTGAATTTGATTTGTGCTTGTTTGTTTACGCGTTGAAACATTTCTGTGCGCAGCCTTTACATCCTGCGATTAACGTCAAGACGAGCATCCGTCTGGTTCACCCAGCTACTTCGGTTCCTCTGTCTTCCTGCTGTGTATGTGGATATTTCCAGCTCCTCCACGTCTCCTAATCTCTCCCCTCTCCATACGCTTCCCCCGTTTTTCAGCTCATCTGGTCTGTCCTGCTCCTGAAAGAGTTGGCTGCATTGTAGTGAAACACTATTAATTACCTTGTCATCCCTCGACAGTTGGCAGTGACAGGTTTTAGACCAGCTCTCTGAGGAGGTGGGTGGACACTGGCGCTAAATTAAAATGTTGGGAGAGCTTGTCATATCCTGTCAGTGGTATATTTAATGAAAAACGGAACATGTGTGAGTGCGTTTTTGTGTGTGAGTGTGTTTAGTCTGGCAAAATAAAAGCAAACACATGGGCAGGAGGAGAGTTTGCAATTTCTGTTGATTAAGTGAGAGACCAGGAAACAGCCGTGATTACATGAACAGAGGTCCGGAGAAACATGGAAAATAGGACAAAACATGCACTAGCAACTAGAGGAGTGTATCAACCCAGCCGTCCCTATGATTATTTGATGGTTTGTGCAGACAACAACTTTGAAATGCTACCTTACCTGATCACATTCTTCCACGTGCTATTTTGAAAGAACACATCTATGTCACACTTTGGAGTTCCTGGTTCTGATTAGGCAGAACCAGAGGCCAGACAAGAGTTTCCTGAAGAGGCAGTGGGCAGGGACTCCTTTCTCACCTCTGTCATTGTGCAGTGTTTTAATGAACACCTGCTCCTGTCCTGTAAGTCCTGTCCAGATATCTTCTCCCAGAGGCTGCTGTCTAAAGATAAGTCAAAGTTTCTTGCAGCTTGGTTGTTGTTTACATTGTTTAGGCTTCTTGTGTTCCATTATACATAACTGACTGTATTTTAAGTGCAGCTGCAATTGTTGCTTCCTACTAAAGTTCAGCACCTCATAAAAAAAATGGACCCATGGTGCCTTTCCTGAGCTTTGCCCTAAAAAGACATGATATTTGTTGTTTCATCTAATGGAAAATTCATGTCATTTTTCTAAGGGCCTCGCCACTACATAACACGCATGCTAGATATCTGTGTGTGCCAGGCTGTGCCGCTGAAACACTCTGAGACGTGGCCAATCCTCCATGGTGTTGTTAAGCCCCGTCCAGGCCTGTGTTCGGCCTGCTGAGTGTGAACAAGATGCAGCCGCCCGGGGGAGCTGTCCATGGTGCTGAAACCAAGGAGCTCTCCTCCACTGCTGCGACTGCTGCCTCACCAGCCCATTAGACAGTGTAGCATGATGTTTCCAACCCTGTTCTCACACACGTGTGCATTTTGATCACTGTGTTCATTACTTTAGGTAGGAGTCAGTGGTTTTCTACATTTGTTGACTTCTCCTACTTCTTTCTTTAATTTTCATCAATGTTTGCCACTTTGGAACAGTTTTTAAGGCGTTTCCAGAAATAAAAAGCTAAAAGCAATGCTATAAAGTTTTAAGGTTATAAAGTTTTTAGGTTTTCCTTTATTTGACATTTCAGATTTAATATGTAGATAATGTGTGGAAGATTGTAAGAGCTTCCCAAAAGGTCACAACTGCGATATGAAGCTGAGATTCTTTTTTACAAGTTTACTAAAATGCTTCTACTCTTTAATTTCCTTCACTCTAAGTGTCAGAAAAGAAAAGTTCCCCCCTAACTTCTTGAGCGACTTACTGAGGGCACAGATCAAAAAGTTCTTTTATGAATAGAAACTAGAATATCTACAAACTTTACCCTACTTTGTGTATACAAATGTAACTATCCTGATTGGTTGTGGTCATTGAGATGCTATTGTGACACGCACAAGCAGCGTGTCACAATATCCTTGTCTGGCGCTGTTAAATGCAGCCTGAGTCTTAAAAGTGGTAGAGGAAGTCCACTGGGAAAGGTCTGTTATTCTCAATGCTCCACTGAAGAGGTTATGATGTTACTGCAGTATTATATCTTGAAAAAAAAAAATCCTTAGCAAGCTGAAAGAAACTTAAAGAAGGGAGAGAGAAACAGCGAAAAGAGTCTTGGGAAATCTCTCGCCCTATCTCGCAGGCACCTCAGCTTCCCTGTTCCTCTCACTCACCTCACTGACTTTCAATCGCTGAAGCCAATTTACTGGGAGAGAAACCCCACGCTGGCAAGAAATGAAACCACCTCGACACCTCGACACACGCCTACCCCACAGCGCCGTCCTTCTCCTCTTCTCCAGCCCATCCTTTATTCTCCTCTCTCCAATCTCCCAGCACATGAAAGGCCTGGAATAGAAACATGGAGACTCGCTTGGACGCCTCTTTGCCTCCCCACTCTTCATTTTGTGCCGCAGCCTCACTTCATCCTCTTTTTACCTCTTTTCTGTCTTTATGCCAACTCTCGAGTCTGAGAGAGAGAAGGAGAGGAGAGGATATGAGAGAGGTGTCAAGAACCAGAGGAGCTGATCATATGGAGGCACTCAACATTTATTGCAATGCAATAGCAAATCATCAAGCTGCTGAGATGTGATATTTAGAAGGAAAACACAGTAGATCCATTCATGTCTATATTCATAATTCTTGTACCAATCTCTGCAAAAGGTTGACTGTTGATCATTTCCGAGCACAAACACTTGACCAGGATTAACTGAAATCTGTGGCCTGTGTGCTCGTTTTTATGAGGAGCAGTTGAAGGCCACAGGTGAGTGAACTCTAATTTCATTGTCAGCTATAATACTTAAAAAAAAAAAAAAAAAAACAGCGGAGTGAGAAAATGCTGAGGGAACCATAGCACAGACAGAGGGGGACAGGAAACAAAGGCAGAAATGGGAAAGAAAAAAAAAAAAAAAACAGAGGAGAGTTGTTTGCCTGAGGCACTGACTCTCCCCAGCACAGTAGTGGCAGTGTCAGGGGTTTGAGGCTGTAAATTATTTACCGTCTCACAGCAAAGAACACACACAAACACAGTGCACACTCAACCCCGTGCCGCTCACGTACACACTCTCTCAGGCGTTCTCTTTGTCTCTATGCACACACACACACACACACACACACACACACATGCAGACAAAGGACATTTTAGTTTCATCTGTTACAGGAGTGCCAGCTACACATTACTGTTTTATTTAATGTTTTTTTTTTTTTCTATTTTTTCTTTACCGGCATATAAGGGAGCACAGAAGTAAGGTGGGGGCCAGAGTTAACTCCCAGGCCAAGAACTAACACACAATCCGTGCCCATGTTGGTTGTCCCTACATTTCTTCTCCTTCCCTTTATACTCCAGTGAAAAGGCAGGTACAAGAGCTCTTGATGCCTGTTCAAATAATCTGACTGCATGTTGATCCCCTCAAAGCTATCACTGAGGAAACCTCTGCATTGTAATGGTATGAAAACAGCATTACTCCCCGCAAGGCTACGCCTGACATTTAACGTGGGTAACGGCCAGAGAGGGAGGGATGGTGAAGAAGGATCAAGACGTGGGCGGGTGGTTGTCCAATAGGAGCTGCATAACGAGCTAAGAAGCGAATGTCAAGCGTGGATAGGCAGCTGCTGGCCAGTTTCCTGGTCATTAGGAAGATACCAGTGACCTAGGTAACCTGATGCTGGTAACCTCGGTGGACTCAAGGCCAGGTGTGAAGCAGACTGGAACACAGGATGTTAAAAATGCAGTGGCGTTATAGTATATATATAGTTGGTTCAACAGGAGGTTCTCATAGCTTCATCTGCTATTTAAAATGGATTTGTTGTTTAGTAAACTGACACCATGTTCCCAACTGGATCTGCATCGTAAAATCTTTGTTACAAATGAGCAAGAAAATCAGTTGGCCGGCACAGCACGGAGCAACACTTAACATCGTTTTCACAGTCTAAACACTAAACAATATCGCAATTTGCATGCTAACAGCGTTTTACGGACACACGCCACCCCTCTCCTCCTGTCTCGTTCTCTGTGAAATGCCAGTAAATGGCGGGGGCTCTGCAGCAGTCCCAGCATCCCTTATGGTCTCATGTTTCCTCCTGGCATGACACAGATGGAGAAGGCCGCGGCCCCACTGGTGCCACTTTGTTTGGGTGGTGTTTTGCTGTGATTCTGAAGCCTGTGGGCACTGGCAAGGACACACATGCCTCTCCTGGCGTGGAGTCGTATCATCTCTACGGGAGGATGCGTTGACGTGGGGGAGAGGGGTTTAGTCGGGAGAGGGGAATGGAGGCATGACTCTGCAGGACGGAGAAGTGCAATAGATTGAGGATCGGTTCAAATATATTTTAACTCTCTTTATGTGTCATGTCTTCTTTTTTTAGTCTTTAACTTAGCAAATACATCCAACGCCTCACCTCTGCTTCTTTTTTTTTACCTTGGTCACATGTCGCTGCAGCATCTAAGCTTTTTTTTTTTGCTTATTCTTCAAACGATGCACTCCATCTCTTCCTCCCTCGATTCCTTCCCTCTCCCGCCATCGCATCTTTACTCCAGTGTGTTACTAATCAGGGCGCACAGAGCCAGACAGTTTGTTTGCAATCCGATAAGAAGGATGGACCAGAGGGAGGAGAGAGAGCGAGAGAGAGAGAGGGAAGTGGAGATGGAGGGGGGGGGGGGACGCTCTGAAAATATGAGCAAATTGGATTTAGCAGGAGAAAATAGCAGGTATCTGATAACGCACAGACTTGATTCTATTAATGCAGGCAGAGAAAGTGAAGCAGCTGGGTGTGTGTGTGTGTGTGTGTGTGTGTGTGTGAGCGCACGTAAGTGATGGTGGTTTTAATTAAGGAGGTGCAACATGGAACGGTTCCCTCTCCACACCCTCTGTGACAGAAGATAGGTGTTTGAAAGCTGGCAATCTCTCCCTCTCTCAACATGGCGAAGCCACCTCAACGCCGCCCTCCCACCACCCCCCCACCCCCCCCCCCCCACCGCCAGCTCTCTCTCCTCCTTCTCATCCCTACTTTCTCTCTCTCGTTCACACACATACACAAAACTCCACAACCAGCTACGTCCTGTGCCGCCTCCTAGCACTCCCTCACAGCTATCGCACACCTTTGACAGGGGGCCAAAATGCTCGTTACGTTTGATATGGAACATTTTTAAGATTTGCTAATAAACAATGAAGTATAACCTTCGCCACCGCCAAATTTCGACTTGGAGAACTGCCTCTCCCTTTTTATTATATTTTTTTATCAATAGCCCCTCACCGTCTGCAACATACCCTCCACACCAGTGGCCCTTTATCCCTTTTCGGTCTTTCCCTCAATATTTTCCTGATATTTTCCTGGCTGACCTAGATAGAGAAAACTGGAGAGAGAAAAAAACACAACTTCAGCAAAATCAAAATGCTTTTCAACAGTGTTGCATACTAGTCTTTTGTTATGCAGCTTGATAGTCACCCCCACGTTCTTCCACTTCCAGGTGGCAGTATTTATAGCAGAGGTTTCTGTTGCTCCAAACGGTCACAGGTTGTTTCTATTTTTTTGCCTCTTTTACTAATCTTGGACTTCAGAATTTCATATTTTTTGGTGTTTTTTCTTATTCTTCATGTTTTAGGTGAGAGGAAAAACTAACACTAACAATTTGTGGTTGTTGTTTTTTTTCCCCACTGCAATTTCACCCAGAAAGCTTCTCTCTCTGACCCTCTCATCACAGTTCAATGTATTTCCATCACACTCACACTGTGGGATGTTTCAATCCAATAGTCAGGGACTGTAAGACCACAGCACTGTGTCCTTTTTATATAGCACTCTGCCACAAACTAGGTCATCAAGCCTTGAATGTCAGGAATATGGATACAAAGCCTATTTTACACAGAAGACAAGGCAAATTCATTTTGTTTGATCCAGGCACAGTGTTACTGCAAAGTTCCATGAGGTGATGCAAGCTGTGCTGTCTCTATGCGCTGTAGCTCAGTTGGTAGAGCAGTCGGTCAGCAAGCGGTGGTTTAAGTCTTGGTTCAACCTGTCCACATGTCAATTTGTGCGTGCACAAGAAACCTGAACACTGTCATAGCGCCATCATCTCTTGTATGTGCAGCCGTCCCCATGGGGAAGTATCAACAATCACAAAAGCAGTAAAATGACTATACAGACATATCACTGTTTGTTTTCACGCTGGCTCATATTCTCCAGCTGGATGCTGCACCACTTTTGATCTTCGCCTTTTGCTTTTTCCTTTGTCCTGGATGAATGACTTTGTGTAAAGGACTTCATTTATTACATCCTCTAAAGAGAAGCGGTGACTAAGTATGATAAATGAGTGATGAATTTATCAGTATGTGATGAATGTACAGTCTGGTTGAGGTGCGATGGAACTAACCAGCTTCTGTCTTCCCCCTGTCTGTCTCCCTCTCTCTCTCTCTCTCTCTCTCCTTCATGCCCTCCTCGTGCTCCTACCGACACCTTGAAAACTATCAAATAGGTAAGTGACACAATCACACTTTGCATGCTAAAATGTCAAATTGAGTAATTTAGTTCCTTCTCTTTGAATAAAAAAGGCAGAGGCACCAGGCTTAGGCAGCAGCTACAAAGGAGATGCAAAATGGGCTTCAAGGATTCTTAGTAGAGAGGGCACTCCCATTGCCTCATGGCTTTTAATGGGATTTTGGCCCTTCTGAATGAAAATAAGATTAACAATGGTTAACATACTGTGTCTGTGCACCTGTCAAGCCAAGAAAAACAGTGGGAAAACAGATCAATTGTAAACCATCCTTTTAATTACAACTCCTTCTCTCCAGCCACTTTGTCCCATAGTTACAGAACTTTTTGGAAAACTTAGAGCCGTCACTCTGACAGTGATCCAGGCACAGTGCACTGCTTTCTTTTAATTACATATTTAGCTCAAATGAGGGGGAAGCCTTGACTGTACGTTTTCAGAGAGCCCGCTCTCTCTCTGCAGCTTAGAATTTAGGCGCACCATAAAATTTTAATAGACAAGTGGATTGGAACATGTCTTACTCCCTTCCACCGCTGACTCCTTTTCCACTTATTCTTCTATGTATCATATATTAACAGTCTGGGGACACTGCAATATTAATAGATATGGCGATCGCCACATTTTCGGAGGCAAATTACCCTCTGTGTGTGTAAATGAGGGCAACTCATGCCACCACCTCACCGCTGTTGATGGGCCAATTTGTATCAAACGAGTTAGAGGAAAATGTTTTCTTTGACTTTTTTTTTCACTTTGTGTTGCTTTCTTATAACAAAGTATCATTGGGTTGCTCATTAGAGCTCACAGCAGACTGCGTTAGAGACAGCATGTGACGCTCCGCTTCTCGCCCGCTTCATTTTGTCTAGCCTTCTCTCCCTCGATTTCCATACGCATTCTGCACAAAGGCAAATTGCTCATCTGTCTTTTCTGTCTTTATTTCACTGGCTTCTATCTTTTCATTATTCCTCTCCGTCTCCCTTTTGTCCTTTTCATAATGATGAGAACCATCTTTTCTGTCTTTTCTGCTCCACATAGAGAACCAATCAGAGCGGGCACGTCCCGAGCTGTTATTCAGCTCACACCTCATAAGGCGGGAAAAGAGAGCAAGATGGCGTTATGCGCTGCCTTACAGGAGCTCATGTGGTCCAATTTAATTTTCTTATTTGATCTTGTCAAACGGCTGTATTTGGAATACATGAGCCTGTTTAAATTCATGAGGTCAGAGAGAGTGCTCTTTGTAATTGGAATCATTTACACACATTCTTGAGGATGCCTTCTTAGCTCGTCGGTGACAACAATAAGATCAGTGTGAGTGTCAGGGTACTGCACTGTAATATATAACAACACTTAACCCAGGAGCTCTAGAGCTCGTATTTATCTGGTGGTGAATTTGAAGATGTTGTAAATTTCAAGATAGTATTAACTAGAAATGTTGATGTTAAAGTAATCTTAAATCAATATTACATTGAAATCAGTCTTGTATTATTATTTATAATAGCCAAGAATAATGAGTCATGTGAGGGCACTGAGGTTGGGAGGGGATAAATATCTTAGGTCATTAGCTACAGTAGCTGCTTATCACTCACTCACTGGCTCAGGTTGATACGTAGGGAGTTAAATGGCCAGAGCCAATAACCATTGGTGATTTTGAATGGTACTGTCACTATGATTAATGTCTCAAATTCTCTAAAAGTGGTGTTTGAGGTATGACATAGCATGTGTCCACTTGGGCCGCGCCTCAGAAACCTGCTCAGATTTGCCCTGATTGAGCTGTGATACGGCTCTACTCTCCAGCACACATGGTTTCCATCAGCAGTGCTGCATTTGCACTTAAAAGACATCTATCGTGAGAACCAACCTTCCCCCGGTGCCGCTCCCTGAATGACCACGCACATTACATAGACACTGAAGAGGTGAGGTGACAGGGAGATCCGGGTGTTCTCTGTTTTGATCTGCTGCTGTTGGATTTGTCAGCGTGACTGACAGTTAAAAGGAACCTCCTGGAGAATACCTGCTTTGTTCAGCTGTGAAAAAAAAAGTGCTCCTACAGTAAATACACACAGCAACACAGTCACCGGTGCTCTGCCCTCATCTTTAATCATTGGTTTCCCCATGGAGGGCGTCCTTCAAGACTTCCTAATGCATGCTGCAGACACTCAAATCCTATTGGCTTTCATCAGTTTCTGACTGTAGACAGCATCTCACAGTCTACTTTTTTTTTTAATGAACATCACTCTAAATTTCCCAGTGCAGACTGATATTCCCCCAGACCTCAGCAAATGTAACGCAGTGTTGAATTTAAATATAAAAATCCCCATAAACGAGGATTTATTCTTGATTTCTGCGACCTCTGAAAGCCCACATGCGTTTTGTTCTTGTGATGTAAACAAAAAAAAAAGGCTTAGATCTAATTGTACCAAGGTCAGAAGAATTCATTGGCTCATAAAATTCATAGGCTGCCTGTTTAAATGATGTTCGAAATGGAGAAGCAACATTTACGAGTAAGCAGTCCATCATCTATTTGATCAGCAATGTCTGAGTAATGCATTCACTCCTCAGAGACTTATTGTTTCCTGTGAATTTGCATTTCAGTTGAATATAAATGAGGATCAGATAAAACGTACAGCATGGGCATGACTAAAGGAAGTGAAGTGAATGCAGATGCGAGCAGAGACAGAGGGAGGTACAGGCGGTCGCGTGGATGCGTGAACACAGGTTTTGGTGCTGCAGGGACGTGGAGCTGCTGGTTTCAGCTGTGGAGCTGCTTTAAATGACCCCGCTATCTCTCTTGCATTAAACACACTGCCCTGCAATCTGCACTAAGCCTCAAGCCTCACTCTGTGCAATCCGCTTACCCTTGAATAGCTCTAAATTAGCAGTTGCCTTTTTCACTTTGTGCCTCTGAAGGGCCAGAGGCGAGTTTTTTTTTTTTTTCTTTCTTTCGTTTCTTTCTTTTTTCCAGAGGTAAAGACTTAATACAGCCTGCAGAAAAATGTGTTTTTAATTAACTTATCTTAAGGGTGATGCCTATCCTTTGATTAATTAGATAGGATGGTTTCAGATGATGGAGCCTGTGGGCGACCCTGGATGCTTCAGTCTTTCTTTAAGGACTTCATTACCCCAAAATCCTTTAATGTGACATCAATAAATTGTGCACTTCTCAGACCTAAATTTTCTTCTTGATGAGTAGGGGGGGGTGGTGACGAGGTTCAGTTTTTTTCCCTAGGAGACAAAGTGCTAATGTGGCTCACTAATATTTCTTCTTCACGTGCTCCTTTTAACTCTTATTTGTAGAATCAAACTAACACATTCGCATATGTGTATTTCCTCTGTTGGTCAGTCATGTGACTAACTGCCAGCAAGCTAATGTCTCAAAGCGGATGTGTCTTGGAGAAATGCTACATTAGGCGTCCCATCTGGTGGGATTACAGTCACAGGTATTTCATTTGGCAGTCCATCATTAGTTCTTTGTTATGCTGTCTGACACAGTCAGGCCTCCGCCTACTCCAGTGACAATGACCAGCATTAGCAGAGATTAGGTGAAAGAGCTGATGGGCATGATGGCAGTGATGTAATTAGGTTGCATGGGTGTAACATTTCAAGAAATAACAGAAGAGAGAAATATACCACTTCTTAAGTACTAATAAATCATTCTATTAGCTCCAATCCCTCTGACTCATCCAGAGACGTCACTGATTTGATTTAATTACTGGCTAAAACAAATTCTAAACTCAGTATTCAATTTATGAAAATACTAAATGTCCCCTTTCCAAGGACACGTTCTTCTGCTTCTCTTGTCCCATCTGTGTACTTCAAACTATACATGTATTGCAGTTCTAGTATTTTAATAATATAGCTCACTTTCGCCACATGGACCTTTAAATTTTAATCAAACCCCTAGTTCACACCAAAGTTGAGACGTCAGCTGTCTGTAAGACCAGAGAAACCTCCTCCTGTTCATCCAAGAGTGAGTCCAGCTTTTGCTGCCCTTGTTCTCCTCATACTCTCTTTTATTTCTGTGGTTGACAGATATCAGAAATTCACTGGACTAAAATGTGAGATTAGAGTCCAGGAGGAGTGTGCGGAAAGTAACCAATGTATTTTATTAACACATTTATTCATTTGGAGGTTTCCTCACCAACAGAGCTCAATATGACCTTAACAGGCCGTCACAGTTAGGGTTGAGGGAATAGTTGCTAGTAGTATCCTAGATCTGTCTTAAGGTGAACAAACTCTACCTATTAACTCTATAAACAACACTTCATTCATTAAAGTTCTGTGAATAGATGCAAAATGAATTCCTGCATACTTAGCTTTGCTTTTTACTACTACTTTATCCATTTTTTTAATGAATGAACTTTAGTTGATCTACATTTTATATGTTCAAGCTTTTTTTTTTTTTTTATTGTCAGAACCTACAAACATTAATTATTCTGATTGAAGTCTTTTGGTCTTGAAATTATTATTTGAACGAATGAACTTCTGAGGCTTCAGTCGACTCATTAAATTAAGTTTTTAAAGAAACAATATAAGAGTCTTTGTAGACTTCCCAGCATGTATTCTTTGAGAGTTAAAGCTCCTCACAGACACAGTTCATTTTTGTAGTTTGTAGAAAGCGTTATTTCATAGTAAGAAAAACGACAATAAAGGTGAGTGTTGAATTCAGTCCATACACCTGTACATGTGATAACATGTTAAACTAAGAGTATAGCTTCTTACTCATAGGACAAAACACTACTAATGATGTTGGACGTCTCCAACATGTTCACAACACACAGAAAGACATTCATGTGAAATGAATGGCTGCACTAATAAATGGATAAAAAGACAGAAGAAGACAGGTAGTCAGTAGTCAGTGGTCACTACAGCTGATGGACTGTTGTCTGTCTGCTGTCTGCAGGGACGATTTGCAACCAGCTCCCATCGCAGGAACAGCTGCTGCTTAACATGCTGCATCCAGCCTGACAAGACCAATACACAAACACACACGTACACGCGCAGCCTTAGAAGAAGTGATTGAACAACAGAAGTAGGCAGCTGTGGGGCGCAGCAGTGATTTAACAGCACCAGACACAGCTACATTGCATATTTAATCTTCTGTCTTCCATCTCCCATCAGTTGAGGCCTGTTTTGTTATGTTACAGTGCATCCTGTATGTATGTGTGTTGTCAGATGTGGAGTGTTTGTAGGCTGTACTCGGAGTGGCATATGTTGTAATGGAGTACTGTTTGTTTGCTTCACAGCGGCTGCCATTTTTCACGAGTAATGTTCTTTTGTTCCCTGCATGCTAGTCAATACGCTAAACATGATGTTTGTCTTTGGGCTATTCAGCACCTGTGACATTTCAGGTGAACACAGCCGCATTACTTTAGCCCTCGCACGTCCCACCCACGCACTTCAGATCTGTGCGCGTGACATGTTTTGCCAAATTAAAAATTAAACACTCTTGCAGATATATAGGGAAGCCATTTGGTGCCATTGATTTCCTCCCGTAGCAGCCAACATCTTGCCTCTTGTCAGAGCAAGCTTTTTAATCAGACACATGCAGGAGCCTGTCTTTGTCAAATGAAAAGAGAATGAAGGGGCTGACAGAGCGGCGGGGGGGGGGGGGGGCAGAGGAGGCAAAGAAAAAGCGACGAACAATTGGCATGAAATGAACTGTCGTCAAAGCCAGTGCTTCGCTGAGCATAAAACAGTCAGGAGGGGATGATTTATTGTCGCAGGGAGAACAAGGGCTCTGCTCTGTATGCATATTGTATGTGCTCTGATGGAGCTGTGGCCTCTATCCAGGAGTATTTCTAAAACATGAAATCATAATAATACCCAGAGAGGCAAAAAAGTGGTAGAAGATTACAAATTGAAACTTTTGACTCGTTCCTTTTTTCTTTCTTTCTTTCTCTCCCTTCATTCTGTTTGCCGTTTCTTTTCTTGTCATTAATTCTCCCCATCTCCTTGTGCTCATCGCTCCCTGTTTCACATTCTGTTTATTTCCCCCTGCTGCCCGTCTTTTCTTCCTCTCTCTGTCCCCCTCTGCCAGGAGGTTGCTTCTCATGCCATCTCTTCCTCCCATAATTCCCCGTCACCCGTTGCCACCCTCCCTTTCATCCCCTCACTTTCCCCCACTCTCCTCCTTGGAGCCAAATCAAGACAGCTCCCTGCTTCCTTTCTCCGATACAGCAGGAGAGGGGAAGCGGAGGAGTGAAGCAGCAGCAGCAGCAGCAGCAGCGAGGGGGTCTTTGTAGTCAAATTGACTTGTGCCGTGTTCACCAAACGGATGAGCTGGGCAGGTCTCAGCCCGGGCTCAACAGTATGCATGACACACTCATTTGTCATGCACTGGCCTGTACATCTTCTCCTGCCAAAATGCTGTCCTGGCTCCCATCCCAACTCTCTCCTTTTTCACTCAGCACTCAGGCTTAGGCCCGGAAGTGTGTCTATGTGTAGTAGAAGTGTTTCTACACAGGCACAAAATGGCTGCCTCTGTCGCTGCACTGTTCTTTCAGAAGAAGAGTGAGGAAGAAGGAGGGAGGAGGCCGTGTGCTTTATCTTTTATGTAGAATAGGATGATACAAATTTTAGAGAGGGCTTTTAATGAACCAAGCATGGACCTAACGTCAGCATTTAGCCCTTTGATGCACCAGGACTGGGAATATTGTAACGACCCTTATCGACTTAAACTCATCGTATCCACATTTTTACACTTTTTCATTAACTGTTGTCTTTTATTATGTCCAGTGACCACTGAATGCTTTAAATTCACATGAACCAGGACCAATGATTCCCCTTCAGGCGACCAGTTACTGACCTGCTTTAGGCGTTTTGTTACTTTGACATTCAACATATTTAGTCCGACATTAGACATTAGTGTTTTTTTTTTGTTTGTTTTTGCTTGTTTGCCTTCTTCGATAGATGGCAGTCTCTTTTTTTATCTTTCCTCACCCATAACGTGTTCTCCCTCTACCCCTCTCTGATGGCAGTTTAAGATGAACACAGCAATCGCTGTGCTCCTGTTATTAAGACCAATATCCATCACTCCTTCTCCCTTTGTGTCACCATTTTAATGGGCAGTGCTTGATTAGCGCAGCGCTAA
This sequence comes from Anabas testudineus, assembly GCF_900324465.2. Lineage (NCBI taxonomy): Eukaryota > Metazoa > Chordata > Actinopteri > Anabantiformes > Anabantidae > Anabas > Anabas testudineus. The sequence continues at coordinate 28,074,565 of NC_046627.1, forward strand.
CAATGAGTCAAACAGTGCGGATGAGTGTGGAGAGCGAGGTTGGTTTAGAAAGGCAGGGGGGCAGAGCGAGAGGGTGACTCAGCTGTAGACCAGCAACCTGACTGACCAGTTATAGCTATTTGATTTCTCTATCTTACCTATCCTCCTTACAAACACACGAGCTATATATAAAATACATATCATAATGCATATCATTCATAGTAGCTATTTGTGGTGATGTATACGCACACACTGCATGGGAAGGGAAACTTCTGACTCACTCATTTTGACATTTGCGTTCCCTCTCTGTCATTACTGCTCTCCCTTCTTGTCACCATCTCATTGTGCATGTCACTCACTGATTCATTTGCGGCCTGTTTCCTGTTTGTTGTTAAGCAGAGAGCGGCCCACTCCTCTGTCATCACTTCCACTTTTCTTATGTCAGCTCTTCACTCGCTGAGCAGCCGAGCTCGCACTTCCAAACAGGCATTTTCAACCAGAGTCGCACGTTTCCCCCGGAGCTTTCATCCGCACTGGAAGCTCAGCTAATTTGAAAAACATAATTATTATGTTGCATATTTGTCTTCTGACAGACTGCACAGGACACGCCTCCCATTAACCTGAGAGTTTTAACACCTGATGCCACCTGCTGCATTCAGGAATGTGTGAAAAGCAGTTGGCAAATAAGTGATGAGGTAGAAATCAGCAGCGGTGCTGAAAAGCAGGAAAATCCTTGCGTTTGAGAAATTGAATTGTGAAATATCAGACATTCGTTTTTAAAGCACTATAGCATATGGAATATGCTGCAATGTCCTCCTCTGTTTTACAGTTGTCCAACGTCCACAGTGTTGTGCAGTAGGTTGACAAGTCAGTGTGGTGTGGACACGCCAAGTTAAAATGCTGTGAAGTTATTTGACAGGTTACTATGTTTAATTAAGATGTCATATGTTTCCACCTAACTCAGATTCACTGTTTCATTACAGCTGTACCTGCAGTGTTTTATGTGCCTATATTAGCATGAAGGTTGCGATTGTTTTTAGTCTCGCATAGCAGTTGGTGGGTTAATAGTGCATGTTAAGATGATACGATGGTCCTGAAGTGATGATGCAGTGTTATAAAAACAAGTGTTAATAGTGAACATATTATAGAGCTGTACCCAGATTTTTTAGTAGCCTGATGGGTTTTCACTCATGCGATGTAAACCCAACATCCCTGGTTCAAGACCAGCTGGGGACCTATTTTGCATCAGAACATAACCATAAAAAGATTAAACTGGCCACAAAAATGTATTAATAATTGCAGTTTTGTAGTAAAGGAATTCAAAACGAGGCATTTGGACCATGACCACTAATGTCATTCAACATTCTTGAAAATAAACTAAAGTCAGGCCAGAGCATTTCATTTGTCAAAGATGTTCTCCGTAAAATCCAACGCAAGTGCAACTTGTCAGACAAATGTTTGTCTAATCATGAAGCTTCTTCATTTAAGTTTATTGGAATTCAGTTTTGAATTTTAAATTGCTCTAAGCAGATTAGCTTGACTTGTCAGAAGCTATAGCTCCTATAGAACATGGCAGAAGTCTTGTGGACAGTTGAAGGACTTTTGGCTGTTGCATGAAACCTCATGGAAATGAATGTGAGCTGGGATGTGTTTATTAAACCCACCCCCTCCTTGCCTGCCAAATCTAAAGTAGGTCACTGCAAAACTGAGGGCCACTGTAAACCACTGCTTCCATGTGTGATGTTTCCTTGGTGTTACTCTCTCACTTCCACATGCATACCTGCGCATTAACGCAGAGCTTGTGTTTATTGCTCAAACATGTTGGCTCACTGACGTGGTAGGGGGAGGGATCTCAAATGACATTAAAGCGCCGGACTTATTGCAAGAAGCTGCAGGCGAGATAGCAAATAGGCTGATGTTGCGCCTTGCAAAACATTTTTATCATGTTAGGGGAGAGTGGGTGTTGTTATTAACCACGGCAATAACAGCTAACAAGACTAAAACCTAGTTTGTTTTAGCCCGTTGGATAGTCATGAGCAGCTGTTCCTCTGTTGTGCCTCAAAGATGAAGCGGTATCGCACTAACCCCCTCTGTGGTTGCTTTGTGCAAGACAAGTGGGTTAAGACGGAGCGTTAGCTTTACTTAATGCCTCCAAGACAGTGTTAAAGAGATGTGCACAGCCTGTCCACAATGGTATGTGTGACATAGCCAGGGGAGTATACATTTTTAAAGCTGTAGATGCGGCAGGGATGGGTGACAGAGCATGGGATGCTTTCAATCCCTCCATTTGCCTGCCAGCTGCAACGCCAGTTCACCAGCGGACTGACTGAAGTGCGCAGCAGTTGTCCGAAGCTAACGAGCTGCCTGAAAAAAGAAATGAAGGGGAATGAGTAAGAGAGTGGGGAGACTGATGAGGAGATGCAACACGCGTGGCAGGAATGCAAAGTCGAGCAGTTAGTTAAGAAGATGGGTTTGGAACGTGCAGTTTGCAGCGTGGCTGACGCTACGAGCAAATGAAGGAGGGGGAGAGCGACGCTGTGAACCTTCGGCTGGCTGCTGCCCCTCGTTACAGAGCTTCTCTCATCTCCTCCGTTAATGCCTGGGCTGTTTTCTATTTGCCTGCGTGGACAGTCACCAAAACAACTCAGTTACACAAAGTTTGTGCATGATTCATGCATCATATGTTGTAATTAAACACAGTTTTGTTGTAACATTGCAGGCCACCTGATATTACACACACCCAAACTAATAACTCGATAACAATTGAAGCCTTTTTGTGAATTAAGGCACCTTTGGACACGCAAAATGCAATTCATTCTGTCTTGTTTCTCATAAGAAACTAGGCAATAAAGATGCATTTTCCAGGTGTTTTCAGCAGAAATGCTGAAAAATAAGGCAGATAGGTTTACTGGTATCCACAAAGTAGCTCTGAGTTGTTGTAATAAGTTGATTTGCACAGCGACTGAAATTGTTTAATAAAAACACACAAAGTCCTTCAGCTATCCGCTCCATCCCATTCCTCGCAGGGACAGAGCTACAGTGTGATCTTCACTGAGAATATTACATCATCCTGGTTACGGCAGCTCTTCTCTCTCTCTCTCCGGCTGTTCGAGGGTTAGTTTTAAGATCTCATTGATCAATTTTTCAAGCGCAATTAGGTCTTGCCCTCAAGTGATATCATGGACTTCTGAACCTACTCTAAGTCAGTGTGCAGCCTCAGATCCTTAACACTGGAGATGACTGGCGTTTGGCTCTGCATTACAAGCCTGAGGACTGCACTGTCTTCTTGCATTGTCCATGTGCAAGCTGCTGTTATTTACAGCTGGCTGTTCATTTTAAGACTCATAAAGCTGCACTTGGCCTGACTTGTCTGAAGTTAGAGAAGGTCTGGTTCCCCCTCTACCTGTGCCCCTCCTTCCCTCTTGCTTCTTTTTTTCGACCTTGTGTTTCGTCTTATCATAAGTCTTCCATCTAATCCCTCTGTCCTAACCTCTCCCTCTCCACCACTTTGCGCTGGTGTTGCTGAAGGCGGGGGACGTGGTGGATGTTTCAGATCTCACTAAGGGTATCTCATTAGAAGCAGCAAGGCCTCCTCTGCACAGCTCGGACGGGCCTGCTGGCAGAGCAAGGCCTGTGTCTGCTTCTGCAGAGAGACAGGGAGACAAATGAGCAAATGTAACAGCAGCAGTTGAAGGGCAGGGGATAGAAGTAATAGGCAAAGGCAAAGGTGCTGGTTGCCAATTGTTCATCTCTTCCCCCCCCCCCTCCTCATTTCTCTTTCCTTTTCACTCTTTTGTTCAACTCTCTTTATGCATCTTTGTCTTTTTCCTTTTTCTCTTCCTGTCCTTGCCGGCCTGCTGGTAGCAACAGCTGTGGAAGAAAATGGAGAACAAAATGTCATCTCATTGCTCCATCTGCACCCGCTACTAACACGCCCGTGTCATGGCTGACACAGGCTCATTCTTTCTCTCCGTCCTCCCTCTCCAGTGCTGTGAATGAGATCTCTTGCTTTGTCTCTACACACTTGTTTACTCCTCATATACACCTGCTACTGCTGAAACCCACATTCTTCCCATGTTTTACCCATGTCACTTTTGTTTCCATTGTCTTTTGACAGCAAGCGTACACCTACACAGTACGCCAAGGCATGGACCTATACTGTGCTATAAATAATACATTCTGAATATTTAGTCCTTACTACAGCAAAACGTCCACTGGTTATGTGCAAAGACAGTGGTTTTAACAGGTTTAATTACATACTGGGGTTCCAGCAGAGAAAAGCATCCCATCGTTTCTTTAACTTGAAATGCATTGCAGTTTTAACAGTTTTATAACTTAGTACCAAACATTTATTTTATGTTATTTCTCTGTTAACAGAGTTACCGACTCTTTGATTCTTAAAGGAGAAAAACCTCTTGTGGCATTATTTGCCCAACTTGGAGATGTCCTCCTCAGAGATTTCTGCCTCTATCCCAACAACAGAGGGCTGAATAAAATTTACTCTGTGGCCCTCACAGTGTTGGAAGATTGCATTTTAAAAAATTCAGCAGCATGGTTTGTCTTTCCAAAAACAATGTCACACTGGGCAGTCCACAGTTTTCAGTGGAATTACTTTCTCTCAGAAGAACTTGTCCTTATGAGACCTCTTTCCAGTGCGCTCCGTTCATTACCTCTCGCTGCCATTTGGACCAAGCCAATACAGCTTTTTGGGACAAGCAATTCCAGTGGCAACATTTTCCCCTAGTTACAAGTAGGAGCATAAAAAACACAGATACATTACATACATACATACAAGTACTGGGATATTATGTTTTCTGATAATGTGTTAATTCTCAACAAGACTGTATTTTAATTTAAAGGCAAAGATTGGTGGGAGACCAAGTGGCTCATAAGGTGGTGTTTTAATAAAATAATTACAAATCACAACGCATTGCCTTGTTTACAGACATTTATCTCAATACATTAAATAAAAATGTCTGTCTCATGATACATATCCTATCATAAGATAATGAGGAAAGAGTTCTTCCCAATGGTTCAATTGTCCTAAACTACTATGAAGTCTGTGTCAAACCAAATTGAGATGACTTGTTTCTACTTTCTCATATTTTTCTCCAGAACAAAGGACACACCCTATCTCACATTAGCCTTGTTTAAACTTTCTCAGAGAGAGATCTCATCAATGTCTGAACTAATTCTCTCTTTTTTATTTTTTTTTTTCAACTGTTTGATCTCACCCAGAGAAATTAGAGAGAGTTTCTTCGCGCATCTTGTGCGGAAGCGCTCGCTGACTTCTCATTCAGACTTACACCTTGTTGTAGGTTCTATTTTGACACTTAAATAAAGTGTCTCCACGACAGCGTGTCTCAAGTAGGATTCGGAAATGTATCAGTAGCATATCAGACAAAATAGAAACTAAAAGGACGCTGAAGTGAGAACCCCAGCTTTGTCTCAGGAGCAAGCTTTGAGCACTAATGTTTTCCTCTAGGCAGCCCTAGTTGCAACGGCTCTGAGAAATGTTAGTGTTTTATGGAAAAAGCTGCAGGTAAGTGGCATCAAGTACGACTTACCTCTCTAGCTTCCTTTGTGATTTTGAATCACATTTTAGACCTTTAGGAACATTATGCATAGTTCTGCCCACTCCCTAAATAAATCTTGCTTAAATGAACATCTGTGCAGTCTCACTGTACGGAGGCCAGGAGGCTTCCACTTAGCTAAATGCACTGCAGGCTTCTAGAGATGCAGGAGGAGGAAAGGAAATAGAGAGAGAAGGAGAGCGAGCGAGCACAAGATCAAGAGGCCTAGCCTTGTATCCTCATAGTCTCATACGAGAAGCTAATGCTTCTTGACATCCATGCAACCCTTTTCTAATCTGCTGACTGAAAGTGATGAGGACAGAAAGGAAATGGCGAAGGCAAGGGGAGAGAAGAGGAAGTATTGCAGGAGTTTTCTGCGTACAGAAGTAGCAGCTCCAGTATTAAAAAGATCCTCCTAGTATTTTTCCTACCAGTGCTTTGCGGGCACGTTGTTTGGTCCTGCCAAGAGGGGCATTCATCTGTGATGCGTCTGCAGAACCTTTGTCATCGGAGTGCGTGGACGCTGAAATGGCTGCCCGGTTGCATTAAATCATATTTCTGCTTGTGTTTGGGGGGGGGGCAACTGTGCTGTTATCTGCTTGCTGCTGTTAATATAAGATGAAACAAAATTTGTGCTTTATTTGCCTCAGAGCATTTCTTTCAGCCATCTTGGCACCAGTTCATTTCTCTAACCAGTTTTTTTTCCACTTAGAGAGAGAGAGAGGGAGAACGAGAGCATGAACAGTCCTTTGTCCTTAAAAGCACTTGAATGAGCACGGAATGAGAAGAAATGTCTTCACACAGGAGAGGCACGGTTTGGTCTTTTTCACCCTTGAAGTAATTCTCCCTGCTTTACAGAATAGCACCATCGTGACATTTAAGAATTGTAGATGGCTTTGTAACAGCCCATCTCACCAGTGCTGCTACGCATTGTCCAAACATTCTCAACAGGCTATGAAATAGCCCGGAGCTAAACACTTGTCTGTGTTTTTCCTCACTGTTCTTTCCCCTCATGAAAATACAGTGTCTTTCTATTAACGAATGCTGCTTTGGTTCAAGCACCCCTCCGGGCTGGCAGCAGAGGAAATTACATGTGAACGTTGTGGTTTGAAGGTTAACACTGTGGGAAAAGTCAACAGATTCCATGAGAGGGGAACATGCACATTAACACGTATGTAAAGATACATTTGGGTTCACGTTGCCAAAGTAATGAGCAAGGAGCAATTTTAAAACTGGATGACACCTGGGCATCAGTAATTGAAACATAGGAAACAGTGCAGTGTGTGGTTCCACCACACTGTCAACAACAGAGCGAACCCAGTTATTGTATTCTGTGAGTTCAATACGTCTCATTCCCTTGATGTCAAAGTGCCACACTTTGTGGCTCCACGTGAACATCACAGTTCCCATTTTTGCACGACCTGCAACAGTTGTTCGTGTAGAAAGAACTGGCTGCTGAAACTGCATGCTCCAAACCTGTTGCATTATTAGTGAGTGCATTATATTCCAATGCAACGTCTTTTTTAACAATTTCAGCGCATCATTTATGAACAGAAATAAGCCACACGAAAGAGGATGGTGGATGTCTAGGACTCTCGCACCACAGACCCAAATTCCACTTCAAAGCTGTGGTTAAGTTTAGGCAAGAAAATCTCTCCCTTCAGAGAAAAATCATGGTTTTGTTTAAATGTAAATAAACAAACACATATCAACAGTATTTTATTAATATTTCAAGATCAACACATTCTTGACTTGTTGTTTAAATTAATTGTCATATCTTCACTATGTCAAGAGAAAACATCTCTGCTATTACAGTTCCTACTAAAATGTATTTGTCTTTGCAGTTCAGCTCTAAATGAATCTAAGATATAGAGCTGTTGCACATCCAGCTAATGAGGCAACCGCAGCATCAAACTTGCGTTCCTATCAAGGCAATGTGTATACACAGTGTGTTTATATAAACCACATATTTAACTGCAAAAGCATAAGTGTCACTGACATCAGCAGAATATTATTAAACCCAGCAGATTGCTGGAGAGTCCATTTGGCACCTCAGCTTATGTGACGCACCCGAGAAGAAGAGCATGAGGCCTCAACCAGCAACCCCAGCGTTTGTTTTCGATCCTCTTCCAGTCTGTGTTTGTTTGTTTGTGTTTGTGTCCACGAGCGTCTGTAAATTCTTCTTTTCCCCCGTTAAGGCCCTTATTTGCTGCCTATGCATCAGTCGCCAAGCAGTCCCTCGGCACCAGCCAACAAATGGATTGTTATGTAACGGCCACAGCCGGCTATGTTTGACTGCCAACCTGCAGAGGGAGGGAGGAGACGGAGGGACAGGGGCAGAAGAATAATAGAAAGGAGGGCAGGTAGTTAGAAAGAGCGAGGGTGGGGGGAGGGGGGTGGGGGTGTGACGCCTCTGGCTAAATGTTGTGCTTCCAGACTCCTTTGCTCTTCCTCCTCCCTCACGTGTATGGGTTTTGTCTTGTCACATTATTGGTTCTCCTTGATTTGTTTTCCATTGAAGGGCTCTCAGTAAAAGTGACAGCCATTTATTTAGCACCCCCCCCCCACACACACACACACACACACACCCTCCCCCTTGTGAAAAATTAGCTCCGTGACAGGGGTACTGATACTCGCCCCTGTCCGGGAGTCCCTCTGGGGCCGGTAGGACGAAGGAGGAAAGATCAAAATAATACAATGGACTGTTTCTGCTTAATGTGGCCACTTCAACTCTGACTGAACATCACAGGCACCAGTGACATTCAGTTGACTACGCGGTGTCCTCAGAGGACTGGCTCGTGGTGTTTTTTTTGTTTTTTTTATTGCCTTCTCATTGCATGTGCTGTGTGGCCCACTCTTAGCATTTGGCTATTTAGTTCACTAACCAGCAAAGCAGTGTGTGGCAGTTTGTAACTCCTATGAGATCAGAGGGGAGCTGGACCACCTTCAGTCTTCAAAGACTCTGGCTTATTTTTGTTATCTTTTTCTTCTTCTTTATGGATGCAAGCTCGTGATAGTCGAGTGAATAGATAATGGAGCCTCTGTGTGTGTGTGTGTGTGTGGGCAGAGATGGATCTACACTCCATGCAACACCGAATCCCCTCCAGCAGCTTTCATGTGTCAACAACAGTCAAAGCTTCACAAGATCCCAAAATCCTGTGTGGACTGACCTGTGCCTGCTCATCATACGTGCATGTGAAAACATGTTCACACACACACACACACGTGCCTGCGCACAATATTAAATACATGCACCTCACACATCCACCACAGACTATGTCGTTCTTTCATCTCCTCGCTTCATCCGCCTCCGCCTTTGATGTGGGGTACCCTGGAGTCTGAGGAATACAGTCCTGGGGAATGAAACGGAGTGGGTCTGCGCGCTGCTCCTAGGAAGAGGCTTCTCATTGATCCCCTTCGCATCTCTTGCTCTTTCACAGCTTTTCTCTGCCTTCAATCTATCTGTCCTTTCTATCTGTCCTTCCATCAACATGCTTCAAACATCCATCCTCACCATCTTTTCTCCTCCACGAAGATGAAGGTCGTTTCTCCTTTAGCTGAACACATTGTTCTTTCAACCACTCCCACCCCTCTAGCAGCACAATAACGGGTCATGTGAGCCCTGCAGCACACTCAGCTCATTTCATTAAAGAACCATTTAGAATGTTGCTCCAACCTCCGGTCAAGTGTTCTGCTAGGGTCTATTTCACATTAGGCTCTAAGTTGCTAAAGTGGAAGTTGATGTTGGCTCAGACAAACTGATTGGGAACAGTGTTGGCTCTCTCACTCTATTTCTGACAAGTAGTTTTTTCCGAGAGGCCATTACACGCATGTAGCAAGCTGGTGAGGTGAAGCCAGTGCAGATTAAATTTAGCCAGCGTGAGCAGAGTTGGGAGGCTCAGGTAGTTTAATGGCAGTTTGGCAAGTTTTCCATGTATGTAAGTGTTAAGCTTGTATCAATATCAAGTGGTTACCAGTGTGGAATTAAGTGGTATTTTGATTTGGATTCCTTTTCTACATCCTTTGACCATGTGTAAATGATTAGTCATTATTTATTAAGATTTAACAAGCAAAAATACCAAACATTCGTTTTTTATTGCATCAAGTGTAAGGATTTGATGTTTTCTTTGTTTTATGTTATTGTAAATTTAACATGTTTGGGTTTTAGACTATTTGACTATTGGGCTTTGGGAAATAGTTTTGAGCGTTAGTTATTTGTCAGGTTGACAAATAAAATGATTGTTAGTGACCTCAATTTTGTTAGGGCCATATGTTTATATGTATAGCAAATGTGTAAAGATTTTCCAGCTCAACAGTTTGGTTCAGACCCATTATTTAGTTTTTTGTTTTTTGGGAGGTTTGGGGCCTCTTGGAACAATAATGGCATAAACTCACACAGTGTGTTCTGTCCCTAAACATAGCACTGCAGCTGAGACAGAGCCAACACCACTGCAGACACAATGTGCTTTCTTTAAATCATGTGCACAAAAGCAAGTTGTAGGTCCTCATCTAACAATAAAATCAGATCAGGGAATAATAATATGAGGGAGGCTCCACCACAACAGAGGTGACATGTCTCTAACAGATGCGGGTTCCATATCCCCAACGCACCTTGTTGTAGTTCTGACTTGGATTTTTGTGTTGCAGTTTCGACCTTTGTTACAGACTCGTTACATATTTAGTATAAAGCCTGTTGGCATTTCTTGGTACAATTTGGTGTTTGATAGGTTTTTGTGTGTGTTTTGTGCAAATTGCATGTGATCATGTTAAAAAGTTTCGGCTTGTATAATTTTACAGTTTGAGCCTCCATTTTATAAGGTCGGCGCTCCGAAGATAGAGTGGCTAACACCGGCTTTTCCCCATGTTTGTTTATGTACTGCGAGGGCCACTCCGGCATAATTAGGATGATGTTAACACTAATGGAGCCCGTGGCTATTAAACAGTATCAAGAAGTGCACACGCTTGCTTGCACATTTGTAGCCCCTCAACACACAAAAGCACACACCTGTATTCCCATAGATCTAACGGCAACAAAAGAGCCTGACCTTTTCAAATCATCACAGCTTCATGACTCTGCATAGGGAATGAGGATGTTAGTCTGAGCAAGTCGGTTATTTGTTCGTGCAGTACCATGCCAGTGTTTGACAGAGCTCATGTATGTCTATTCAGACCTCTTCATTCACTTTCTGTCTTTTTCTCCAAGCAGTAGCCCCATTTTGTTTTTATTTCTTCCTTCTCTTATGCACTCCATCTTCTTTTTACAGCTATATTAGAACATAAACACTGTTTTTCTTTTGCTTTCACCATATTTGAGCAGTCTTAGCATTTGGGGGGGTGGCAGTGGGCTGGTTGTGGGGTCAGTGTGATGATGCATACCCTCCAAACACGATGAATAATTAAACAACAGAGTCCCAGGGCAGAGCCTCGAGCTGAAATATTCACACTTCGGTGTGCCACTGCCGTTTGATTGGCATGCTATTAGAAGAGTTAATGTGAAAAGATGCTGCTGCTCACAGTGTGTTTGTGTGTTCACGCATATGTTTGTGAGTTGGGGTGTGCAAGCAGGCAGCTTTTGATTGCTAGTAACGGGTATCAAGATGTCACAACCCACCGAATCTGAGTGTGAAAAAAGCAACTCATGGAGACACAGCAACCACAAACATCTGGGTTACCATATCATTAAAAAATTTTGATGCATTGGCTGTTTACCTAGTATGTTAACGACATAACTCTGTCAGTGAGTTGTTTGTGGTAGACTAGATGCTGCGAGACATATTGCTGCCCCCAAAGTCTCAAAATTAATACTACATGTTGACATTTTGGAAGAAACTCAACTGGAACTGCATGGCTGTTTGACTTTTCTAGGAAGCCAAGAATCTTTTCCTAAGGTACCCAAGAGCAAGTTTGCATTTCGCCCGCTCTATTGTAGAGCCAAGATTTCAACTGAGCAACAGAACCAAAACCAAAAGTTGCATTTATTGAGTAATAGTTTAAATATTATGTGCAACTGTGCATCAGATTAAAACAGCACAAAAGGGCCACTCATCACACTTCACTGTACATTTCAGACTGGGATTCTGCTGTTTTATAATATATTCAGCTACTATTAATTGAAACAGCCAATGTAAAACTGCATCACAGTTACACAACAGTATAATAATTTACCTCAATGACTCAATGATTCATTGCTAGTTCTTGCATAGTTCTGTGAAAATACTTAATATGTAAATAAAAAGCCCTTGCCTCAATAAGTGTGTGCATGTGCCTTTGATGTAAATAAAAATTGCTGCTTTCCATCTAAGTTGCTCTATTGGGTGTCACTGTCTCAGCTTCACTGGGCTATTGAGCAGGCAACCAGACAGGGGAGGGTATTTCGGGCTAATCAATAAGCTTCCTAGATGATATATATGCAGGGCAGATGTGCTGTCTTTCCTAGCAACCTTTCTAAAGACGAGTCTCTTCCTATCAGAATGAAAAAGAGTCTAAAATCACAACCCCCTACAATCTTTTCCTCTGTTTTCCTTGTTTCCTAATACTCCACTTCCTTTCTACTATTCCCACTGGAGCCCTTCATTTAAAGGTATCTGGAGAAAGACAAGGGTAGCGTCTGAGAAATGCTTGCTGAAAAATGGTATTTGTACAAAAATCGCTCTCTGATAGTAGCATCCCCTCCAGGGACATAACAAGCATTTTGAAATGTTTCAAACAAACCTTACAAGCACATCATCGGTGTCAAAAGCAAAATAGGAGCAACATTTGAATCTTCCCGTATTGTAAAAAGGTACAACGGCATATCAAGTACCCACTTGCTGAATTACGGAGGAGAATAATCATCAGGCATCTCTAGTTGACAGTGATTTCTGAGCAGTCTGAGGGTTGATCCACTCATTTGAGCTCATGTGCGCTGTTTAGCTTTTAGCTTTGCTGACAACTAACTCCACAGTATAAGTAGTACTCCAATGTTCATTATTTCTAATTATGTTATTTTAATATTTTCAATTATCCAAGCCAAGTCATCCAAACCACATGCCATTTATTTAATGTTTTCTGCCCCCATTCTTTGATCTTTAAAACTAGACCAAACAAAATGTGATTTTAAGAAGTACTTCTAAGCGGGAAACAATCTGTCATTGACATCAGTTCCATTTTGTCAGTAGCCTGTAATTTCAAACAGAAAGAGAGGGCTCAGCTATTATTTCGCTGTTATGACTATCATCATAGAAACAAATATGCACCAATCAGCTTTAAAGATGTCTATCACTCACTCCCTCCTCTTAGCCTCCCCAATAAGGAGCTGTTGAGTGAATGCTGACACGTGTTGTAATCTAGAAACAGCTGCCATGTTGAGATTAATTTAGGAGTGTGAGTGAAATTCACAGACTTAAAGGGGTTTGTGTCAACATATTTTAATGGATTTGGGAGGTCTAGGTAGAAGAATTACCAAATGTAAAGAATGTAGACAAAGTTTAAAATGCAAGTAACCAACCAAGTGGCTGACCACCCACAGAGATCAAAGTGTAATGCATAGCAGTGGTAATTACTGCATAGATTAGCTGTGAAGTCTAATGAATTCAGCTGGTTGTTTGCCTCTGTTGGAAGACAGTGAAGAATCATGTCTATTGTAGCTTTTGTAACAATTAGATGGTTGATCTAGTCTCCATCAGTCCCTTTCTAGCTACTTTTTACTGGCTATAGCCAAGAATAATTATTAACCAGCCATAGAGAACATGAGTTAGTAAGTAACCAAAGTGAAAGCTTTGGTTACATTGGCATTATTCTCTCCTACATCTTTTGCTGAACTTGCACCAGACTCAGGTTACTTTCTGACTAGAAGTGGAAGTTTCTATTGGGGCTTAGCAGCAGTATGTGTAACAAAATAATATGAGGCTAAAGGTTCAGTCGATGCTGCTCACTGCTTGCTTGAGGTTATTGAAGATGTTATAGCTTGTGAGTCTCTAGGTTTCAACCCGTGTGCAGCCGTTTGTATCCTGAGGTACGAGATATGTTGAGACATGGATCGTTGTCCTACCTAACTCTCGTGTGTCATCAGGGCTACAACTATGAATGGCTGTTTAATGGTTAAATGCACTGTGATTGAGTGATAAGTGATGTACACCACCCCCTCTGTGAAATATTGGTCACTCCACTTTCACATAACAGCCTCCTCTAGATGCAAACAAGTCCATTTGCCACTGAGTAGCACCTTTGGGAAAACCATGATGTTGACTAAGAATCTAATAGCATTTAGCTGACACCTCTGTCGCTTTTCAAGAGTGGTCTTGAGCAATAGAAGTGAATAGCCTCTTTAATTGCTCCCATGTCTGTAGATATTACAAGGCTCTTGACAATCAATAGCCTCCAAATCAAAATGCCAACAGGAGCTGCTTAAATGCTAGACTGAAATCCATGTTGAAGATTGAAGAACTTGTATATTCACATTTTTCACCTTCACATTTGGTGATGTGATGATCAGGGGTATGTGCAGTATGTGCAATACTTCTAATCAGTTCAATTTGTTTTTCAAGTATAGGTAGAGTCCTTTACTCTTTTCTATATACTGTAGTCCAGGTCACTGATGTACAGTATATCTTCCAGATAAGAGATCTCATAAAGATCCAGCATCTTCAAAACATACTTCCATATATTTAGCCAAGTACACGTGGAACAGGACTTTTCGAAGCACTGCAAACTACAAAATTGTCACAATTAAGTGTTGTCTGATCTCATGTAAGTGAAACATATCGCTTATCCTTCAAAACAGTCCAACAGAAAGCACTGATAAAAGAGGAATATTATAAAAACACACCAGAGAGACATTACTTGCTGTTTCTTCTCTAGATGCAGCCGATTTTTGGGATGCAATTTCGACATTTTCCTATATAGCTCCACAGAGAAATAGCTATCAGAGCAAGGGCGGCAATGTTGACGAGGCTGTTAGACTACGAAAAAGGAGTTTTTTGCCTCTCAGGGTGTTTTTGTATTTGCCCGCATAAGAGAGGTGAAGTGATGGAAAGACCCTAAAATGTCAGCAAAGTGTGTACACTCATCACCAAGTTCCCATCCTGATGTGTGTGTGTAGCTCTACAACTTCAAAGATCAACAGCTGTCTGGAAACTTTTGGCAAATCTCTCATCTCAGCCCCTTTCTCTCTGTCTTTTTTTTTTCTCCCAGTCTACGTATCTCTTTGTGTCTCTGAAATATATGTTGTGTCAAAAAAAAAAAAGCAGCAAGAAAGAGTTTCAGTCTCCTCGTTTAAAAGGAATCAATAGCTCTGTCTCTCTCCTTAACTGCTTCAAAGAATCTGTCTCCACTGATGCAATAATACATGAAGGTTGGAGGAACCATCTGTGTGTTATTGAGTTATTGTTTGAGACCCTGTCTGGGAGTTTAAAATAAGAAGTGTGTATAAATTTATGCAAGTGTACAGTGCTGGTGCACCCCGAGGCTTATTGCCTCTCAAGAACTGACTTCATCACCGCCATCAGTCTTTTTTTTTTTTTTACTTCTTTGTGGAATTTTCATCTTATCGCCAGCCATTCTCGCAATTTTCACGCTGTCAGCTCCCATGAGGCTTTGCGGCTGGCGTTTGACACCACAACATTGACCGCAGGCCTTAATGAAAAATTGTGGCATCTGCTGTTTCCGATATGACCTGTTTATCCCAACAGTAGATTGTAGTGGCCTAGAATCCACTATCCCAAATCAATGGTCCCTTGCAGAGAAAGCATCCTAGATGATAAACTCAACCCTAAATATGCTTTTCTTTTATCCCAGTGTTCGAGAAGAAGAGTGAGGAAAAAGGGAAGGGCTGTGAAAAAAAATCTAAATCAATAGGTTTTTCATTACAGCTATGATTCATGAGTCTCTTCTGATTCTTTTTCCACCAGATCTGCAGACAAAGAAAAATTGTATTTTTGTCTGTTCTTCTTTAAACCTAATTATCAACCAACCCATGTGAATGGAAATAATAATCAGGGGGCATCCTGCAATGTTGTGATTCATCTTGATGCACTCTCTCCACCTCTAGCACTGCAGGTGGGATTGATTTGCCAGATCAATGGCACCAGAGCTAATTGGACAAAAGTAATAAATATTTAGCCTCTCTTTTTTTTTTTCTTTTTTAAAGGGGGTTGGTATGGGAGGAGTGTGAAACCTTGAGGGCAATGGAGCATTTCCATCATTACTGTTATTCTAGTGAAAGCGTGCAGGCTTGATTAGCCCGCGGTGGACTGAAGGTCAGATGAATCCATACGCGGCCGGGTTTTTGTTTGCCGGCAACTCCCGAGGTAGCACTAATTTAACTTTTAACAGCTGAGGTTTGGGAAACCTCAGGTGCAGGTGTGCCTTCCTTTGCCTTAGATTTTCACACACATTAACATGGTGATACTCCTGTACATATGTGTTATCAGATCCTTAACAGACAGTAACATTTAAACAGATCACAGCGTTTTCTAAATTGCCACAGTGCGTTTACATAAACTTAAGTAACCAGGTTACACCTTTCTCGAGTAAGCTGATTTCATAAAAATGGGAAACCTAGTTACCGTAATCGGGGTAGACAAGGTTGCATCGCTCTGTCTAAGCACTTCCCAGCTGATAGTAGTAGAGCAGTCAGTGTCGGCAGTCTTTGTGATGCACATGCTCTCCTGTAAAATGCAGATTAGAAAACCCGGTTATGTGTTTACATGGCAGAATAATCGGAATTCTCTGGGGGAAATCTTCCTCAGATTCAGGTTTCTCTAATCCCCTTCTCCAATTACCGTAACTAGGTTTCGTGTTTACATGACACTTAAGAAACGACCTTACGCGGGAAAGCCAACTATAACCTGGTTACTTGAGTCCATGTTAACACACTGAATGAAGGCCAAGATCCTCATTAAGAAAATGTCAGCTCTACGTAATCCTACCTCACCTTGAGAGAGGACAGTAGTTCTTCATTTGATATGACCATAGGTCATTTTAACCATTCAAACAACAAGCAGATACTGTCCACTTTCTAGTGATATTAGCCAGGTAATGCAGATGTTCCCTGATTTAAGAAGGTAATTCTCTTGATGAAAACGAGGGAAGAATGCCCTCCAGACTTGTCTTCTGTGGCTTGATAAACACATTTTCTCTCTCTTCTCCACCCCGTCTTGTCTATTAGCATGTGTTGCTTTTCAGTATTCTGTGAATTTTGCCTCAGCCAGAGCAGCAGGTGTTCTCCGGGTGAAACAGTGACACATGGATGCGCCCTGTCAGACTACTTATTAGAGACTCCACACCTCCTTTGTCTCCTCATTTAGGAGAGAGAAGAGTGCACACACACACAAACAAACGCACACATGCACAGCAAATGCACAAAGCAGCAGGTGGCCTCTATCAGCTGGACAAATCAAAGCAGGCAAAGTCAACACCAGCTCACTGTAGGGATGCAGGAACAAGAGAGAGGGAGAATTAGTATTTCCAAGTGCTACTAGAGTTTAGAAGTAGTTTTTATTTTCCTTTTTAACTTTGCCACTGGTATTTGTGACATTCATGCACGGTGACTGTGCATATGATGAAGACAGTGTGGCAGTGACAGTGGCATCAGGCTTGTGGGAAACTCTCTAGGGAAGCCAAAGCATATGGTAGATGCTCTGCATTAGAGGGGTGTTGTTTGATAAAAATTTGTTCATGAGTGAATACATGCGTAAGATACACAGTGACAATATGTGTAGCATGTCTAATTTGTATTACACCCTAAGTGAGATATCAGTTAATAGTAGACTTATGTGATCTTTTTTTAATGTATGTTAATGTATGTGGTCCAAAACTAACATTGTGACACTATTATAGTACAATTGCATCAAATGGAATATAATGACTGTCATTAATTTTCATGTTAAATTTGAAAAGCTCCTCAAGGTCCTGGGGACTTAACACTGCCTCATGACACAATCTGATGACAGTTCATAGCAAATTAACATGGATGGAAATGGGATTTGTGGAGTCAGCATCATGGTACCAACTTACAATCTGTGCAACAAACTTTGAGATGTGAAAACTGTTAGCTATTACTAAAATAAAGTACTTAATTACCACCCAGTAGTAAATTTTGTAGATTTTGTCTCAGTATAATCATTGATGTCGTTTTCTGTATTGTTCTGGTACAACTGTGTGTACAATTAGATGTTCTACTACTTTCACTTGAGTGTGTGCGAGATTTTCCCAACACATTGTTAATTTATTACAGTGAAAACAAGTTTTACAAATCATAGATAATTTAACAGCGTACTTGGAACAGTTGACTGTTGCATTTCCATAAAATTGAGAGATGAGAGATTTTAAAAAAAGATGAGCCAAAATTGATGCAGTGGACACTGAGCTATCCTGATTTTAGTCAGTAGCACACATCCTACTTTTCCAACAGTGAAACTTCATCGGGTATTCTGTTAGACCATCCTTTCCTATTAAACGCCTACATGTTTTACAGGCTGAGTTGTAATCATATCAGTGGATTCACCTTTAAATCCCATCTGTGTGTGTGTCAAACTGTCTCTTTCTCTCGCTCGTTCTCTCCTAGTGCAAGTGCAAACATCCATTTACATGTGCCCAACTTCAGTCACCATCAACCAGCCTCTCTTTTCCCCAACATGACTCCGCTCTCATCTATCACAACATGGCTTCCCTGCCTCGGTTTGTCGGCCATTTTAGAAACCTCTTCTCGTTTTCCTCCACAGCTGTCGCTCGCCCAGCTTTAGTGAAGCTCGGGTGCTGCGCTGATAATAAACACAGAGAAGAAAAAAGGAAATCACCAACTTTCTTTCTTCTCACCATCACCCACAATTCACACTTTGCCATCCTCTCTCCTCCCTGCCTCTGTACCCTGTTGTCTTTCTTCATCCTCTCTTTGCCCCACCCCCACTCCTCTGGCACACAACCTCTTTATAGCCCTCCTTGCCATGCTGCGATAATTAGTCAGCGCTAAAATAATACAGCCTCAAGAAAACAACAAGAGCTGAGCAGAGGGCTTAGCTCCGCTGGGAGGGAAGGAGAAGAGGAGGAGGGCTGGTGAGAGAGGGAAAGATGGGGGGGTGGGGGAGTTGTGTGTGTCAGCTGATTTCAAATGGCTATCAGCGGACTGTTAGATAATGAAAGTGTCAGGTAGCTGAGCGAGTATGTGTGCACACAGGAACACCACATGCCTCCATTCCCTATCAGCCAGTCTATTCACTGGGTATGACTAAGAGTGTGTGCGGCCCTGCAGTCATCACAACCTCGGCTTTCCAGCCTCCCCGAGCGGAGGGCGCCTTGAGAGAGATTTGTAAGGAAAGAAGAAAACAAGTACATGTGTGCTCGAACATGCAAGTGCCTGTGCTATCATAGGTGAGTGTAGGTCGAGTATAAAAACTCTATGCTGTGCACTACTGTGTCCATGGAGATCTGTGCATATGCAAATCTAATGCTGGCAGTAAAACACTTAGTTGATTCATTAGACAGAATAATGGACAACTGTGATTTTGATCACTCATTTCTATTTGGAAAAAGTGCAAACGGTTAACAAGCTACCTGAAGACATGACTCTTGAAAATACCTCATCACTGATGTTATATACTTAACCCGGGGCCAAAATACAACACAAATACTTAACAAAACAGTGAACTCATGCTGGCAGGACTATCACAATTCAGGTTATCAATATTTATTCACAAAAAAATCATTTTCTTTTTGTCCGGTACTATTTTCAAAATGGGAAGGAACACTCCATGAATAAATGTGTTGGCCCACGGTGTGGGGCCTTTAAAGGAGGGCACGTGAGAAAAACTGTTTGGGAACCAGTGGCCTAAAGGTTGAATAACCGGTCATAAATATAATCAGGACATTAATAATGGAAAAAGTTCTGAGTAGAAATGTCACGTGTGTTATGAGAACACGTAATTGCATATGTCCAGGGCAGATCTACAGGGGAGGGGGAAGGGGCGGCCGAGAAGGTTACTAACCTCCACTGGATCTACCTGAATAAATTAATTTGAAAATGGATTTAAAAAAACCTGAACAGCTACAATACAGTATGTGTGTGAATTGCTGCTTTAATTGTCAGTGTTTGTGAAACTAAGACTGTATACGTGTATTATTATGCAGGCAGTCCACAGGGTTGAGCGGCGTTCACTGTGGTTATTTCTTTATAATAATCACAGCCACCACCCGTCATATCTCGCTCACCGCCGAGCTCACTGGAGCCGAGCCAGGCCCTAACTCCTCTGTTACAGTTCAAACATGGAATCACTCAGTGTTCGAGGCGGGGAGATTTTTTAGGCTGGAGCTCAAAATACTGTTGAGGCAAAGTTCCCTTGACAGGGAGATCTGAGGAATTTCTTTTGTTGACGTTGAGAGGTGGTAGTTATACTGACAGCATAGCCAACACAAAGTGTGTCAGCTCGCCCTAGTTTGAATGCACCACAACTGAGGGCAACTGAAGCTGCAGCGGCTCCGTAGATTAACATTTCAAAGCGACAGAGTGGCAGCCTGCACCGGCGATAGCTATAGTGCTAATGCTACAGATGGCTTCATGATAGCAATATATACTGTCAATAAGACATTGATGCTTTTCCAACCGATGCCACTGACTTTCAAACGGAGATGCTATTGAGTAGAATTCATGTTTTGACTCAGTTGTGTATGCGACTTTTCACTCTCTCATTTTTATTCCTTGTGTTTACAGGAGGAAACCATATTAATAATGCAGCTTCTAAGTCGAAGTCAATAAAGGAGGCTTTACTTGACATTTAATTATAAGCTGCAGATCATTTTCACAAGCTGCAGTTTCTCTAACATGACAAAAGAATATGTGACATAAGATAAAATACTGTATTTCATTTAAAGTTTTTTGAAATGTTATTGTGAGGAGGAATAAGTCGTGTAATTGTTCTGTATAATGTCAGCCTTCTGTCTGTGAGATGCAACACATCTCTGCATTTGTGTTTGAGAACACGCCAAACATCGCGAATCCCAACTTTTAAATATTCTAACTCAGTGATAACCCCCTCTTTTCTTTTCTCCCTGTGTTTTGCAGCTGGGACAACGTACATCTTCGGGCGAGGCGGAGCCCTCATCACATATACCTGGCCACCCAATGACCGGCCGAGCACAAGGGCAGACCGGCTGGCAGTGGGCTTCAGCACGCAGCTGAAGGAGGCTGTTCTGGTCAGGGTAGAGAGCGCAAAGGGACTGGGAGATTACCTGGAGCTGCACATAGTAAGTTACAACCACGGCGATATTAAAGGGGGGATGAAATAATGGGAAAATTGGACAGTAACCTTAACTGTATGGAGTCAGATAAATCACTGGGGAAAAACCCAGAGAGGAAAAATGGATTGGGAAGTACCTGGACAGGGAATGTTAAAAAAAGTGGAGCCAGGCTTTAAGAAGATGCGAAAGGATATGAGAGGACCTGCAGCTTGTCAGACATGTGGTGACTGAAAAACAGCAGCAAGGGAATGACTGAAATAATGAACGGAGGAGGGTTGGACCGCACAAGCAAAACCACAGTACATTTTAGATTGTAAGGAAAGAGAAGAGCCAGGGAAGAGGAGAGGAACTGAGGGACAGGGGTGCAGAATAAGCAGTGAAAGTGAAAGGGTAGTTGTTGCAGTAGAGCCTGGGTGTTTAGAATAAAACTGTACTCAAGACGACATGGTTTATCTTTGTTGACATGGATATTCAAACAAAGAAACATTGAGATAATGGTGTTTCCCGGCTGGTAAAAGATGATATGAACGTACAGATATATGCTTAGTCATGCGTCCATCCAAGATTGTAGGGTGGAGTTTGAATTTGTGGGTTTTGAAGGATAATTCTTGCTCATGTTTTAGTTTGTTTCTAAACTGTCCTAAATCTAATTTTGTTAATTTAGTTGAATGGTAAAATAATATTTTAAGAAAGAAATACAAAGATAGTCCTTTCCAGTTTTATAAGTCAAAGATTTTATTGAGTTTTGGTCTGTGAGATCTTTCTCTTTTATTCGCCATAAAGTGTAGTTTTAGCTCCTCTGAGTATTAATGAATTGCTTTTAAATGGCATGTAGATTTTATTTAGTGTGTAGTATTTGCAAGGGTCACTAAGAGGAACCAGTGTGTGCAGAGTCCAGAAAATGACTAATCGCCCAACAGCATCTCTTTTTTATCCCCTGTCAAACTAGTTATTAGCCTCATCTCCGCTTTTATTGCTTTCATATGTTAGTCTTAAAGGTCATTTTAAACCACCTCTAATGAAGACTTTAAAAGGCGATTAAGGGACAGCAGGCATTTAAAAATGCATTTGGCAGGCTTTAATTGTCTCATTGACCCCAGTGCTACCTCTACCCAGTATTACATCCAAAGCTTGTATTCATCTTAACAGGGGTTTTTCCGCTAATTACCTACCAGGTCCACACCTGGTAACTGTGTATAACTCAGCTACAGTGTTTTACTGTACCAGCTGGTGGAAAAATGTTGTCATGCCCTGCAGTTCCTTAAGACTAGACAGACTCTTAAGGCGTTATCACTGGCATCAACACTTACCTCGACTCAGCCATCTGCACAAGTGTGTGTGTGTGTGTGTGTGTGTGTGTGTGTGTGTGTGTGTGTGTGTGTGTGTGTGTGTGTGTGTGTGTGTGTGTGTGTGTGTGTGTGTGTGTGTGCGATCGCACCATTCCAAAATTCCAGTGACCCCAATTTGTACAGGCCACCCATGCCTGGAAGCGACAGGAACATTGTTGACCCTAGGTCACTTTTCACCCAGTCCTCTGTAAACCGAGAGGGACAGAGGAAGGGATGATTGGAAGGAGAGAGGGGTTGGTGAAAGAGTAGAGGGGGAGGACTAGTGGATAGACCATGTAGGTCAAAGCTAATTTGAATGCTCTTAACATCAGCAATAAATAATGATAATGACTGTAATCATAAAAGATTACACTTGTAAATTCAGTGGACACAACAAATGATGCTAAGGTTGAAGTGGTGATGCAGCAGAGGTCAACTGCGACAATTTTGATCTTTAAAGGTCAGTTCCTGTGATTTTTAGTAATTTTTCTGTTGCTTTTCAATATCCAAGATTCACGATTCATGTAAATATAATTAGAATATAATACATAAATAATAAACCAAGTCAATACAGTGGTTCTTAAAAGTATTTGAACCCTGTTTGAATTTTCTGTTTCTGCCTAAATATGACTTAAAACATAATCGCCTTGATGATTTTTATGCAAATGCCAAAATTAGATAAAGGGAACTCAAAAAACTAATGAAACAAAAAAAAATGATTGTTTATTTATTGTGGGAAATTATTCAATCTTGCATATTGACAAAAGTATTTGAACCTTCTACCAAAGTAGAACTTTAATGAGAAGTGTTGTGTTTCATGATGATCAAACAGTGGATTCCAGCAGTACCAGTACCTCATCCTCTCTGGGAAACACAGTGGAGGTTTTGTCATTAGCAGAGTTCCCTTTATCCAGTTTTAGTTCTTCCATGAAAGTCTGATCACATTGTTAAGTAATACTTATGCAGACATAAAAACAATGAAGGGTTTCACAAACCTTCAAGCACCACTGTATGTGGTTTGCTGAAGTTGCAAAACAAGTGTTCCCCATTCACCTCTAGTGGCGTCATGTTTCACAGAATGTTTCACTTGTATTTGCCCACGTTTTTTTTTTTTTTTTAAGATTTCCATTCCTGAGATTTCTGCAGCCACTGAGATACAATGAAAGCAAAATCATTTCTTGGTGGTCCTCTCAGCATTCAAAGAAAATCAACAGCAGAGTCTCTTCCCAGAAACACTGTTCTAATTACTCAAGATAATCCACAGGCATCACTCTGAGCACTTTTACTGGAACTACTTCAGAGTCATTTTCTTCCCTACCAAAACTGTTGGCAGTGTGTTCTGTGGATTAACCTGAGTTACAAGACACTATTTTTGAAATAAGATGTCCCTCATGAATTTTTAAATGCAATTTTTAGTGCTGGGAGCACCATAACCAAATTCCATTTGCCTCCACTGTATTGGGGTGTTGCAAGAAATGTCAGAGACAGATATTTGAAAACCTGGGAATACGAAACCACCACTATCTGCATAGCTAGATGCCACTAGAGGTTGGCAGTGCTTGTTGTGTGCGGGATTTCTGTGAACTTATCCTTTAACTTTGATTCAACTTTATCGAGAGTTTTAGGTGAACAAAAGTGCATTTAGTTCTAACCTGAAGGAATGGCTCCTCGCTGTTTATCTGTGCCCATCGCTCACCAGCCCTCATCAGTCATTCTTCGGCTGGCTCTTCTCTCAAGTGCATATTCTCTATCTAACTTCTGTGTCTTTCATTTACTCCCTCATTCCCTCATGTCTGGCCTGTTCATTCTCTCTTTCTCTCCCTCTCACGCACACATCAGTGCCTCCGACACACCGGCCGGGCTCCTCTGCTCTCATTGCAATTACATTTCATTTGCTGCCGTTCCTCCCGAGTCGCTCCCCTAAATGACTCTGTTCAGCCCATAGTGGGTGTTTGGGTCCTGTTAATTATGCCCGTCTCTCTTTGAGGGGAGAAGTACAGGCAAATTAGACCTGAGAACCCAGGAGCCGTGGCCCCATATCATCCCAGCTGATGGGAGCCTCACGGACCCAATCAAACTACAAAATAGCTCCGCGTTCAAACAGTGATGGTGGCCTCGAGGCCCAATGCCTTGAACCTTATTCGTTAGCTTCAGCTAGAGGTGCAAAAATAGCACTTCACTTTTGATTTCAGGTTAGCTTGTTCCACGGACTGTAATGGGACCTCAAAGGTGCTAATCCTGACTGACACGTTTGAAAGTGGGCATGCACAATCCTAATCAATTCCTTTTGTTGTCGAAACTTTGGAAAATTTCTACATTTTGAGGGCAGGATTCCCTTAAGAGCAAGCAAATAATGAATGTTAGTTCAATGACCTAACTAGGCCTGTACTGTGCAGACAGTGGCCCACAGATTTCTTAGCCTGCGTAACTCTGAATACTGGCTCTGGTGGGCATGGCTGATAATAACATGCCAGCAGGATGTGGTAGAGCATTATTCCTTATCTTCATGAACCACCCGTCTCTTTATATACCCTTCATCCCTTACGAGCCCTCTTCTTCTTTCATGCCACTGCCTCCCTCCATTTCTGTCCATTTACCTGACAGAGGGCAGGACATCACTCACTTCATCTTCCTGACATGCTGTCATCTGGCCACCAGGGTAGGAGATGTAAAGTTGAGGCTGTGGCAGGTGCTTATGCTGAATCTGCTGACTGTGGCTAATGTAAGAAGAACATACCATATCCTCAAAAGACTTTGTTTCTGGCACTTCCCTAATTATTTACCGTTTGAAAGTGCTGCAAACTTTCTAGTTGACATTTTGAGGGTTCTAGATGAAAAAGCCTTGAAATTCATTATCTGGAAAATGCCATAGGAATGAATCATTGCTGAAAAGCCCAGACATGACTGTGCATATTGCTGTTCAGTGCGGTATTGCATCTATGTCTATAAAGATTCTCTGTCATCTAGTAGAAGACAAAACAGCAGGATTTGCTGTCTGGTTTATCAAGTTTTCTTCATCAGTTCAACTGACTGGTGGGGAGTTCCTTTGTCTTTAATCACCCAGAGGAGTTAAGTACCACACAACCTCCCAAGAGTCAGTAGAACTAATTAAGCCTCTTAGATTAATCGTGAAACATTTTTAAGAATATGCAGTTTGCCCAGTTTTCTTTTGCTCACTGTGCTAAGATGTTGCTCCAGTTATAACCCCAAGGAAATGTATCGCATTGACATAATATTTTAGTAGTTGGCTGTCTGTGTTTCTGCCTCATTTGTCATATTGCTCTACCCAGCCATCATAGGCTATTGCTGCTAATCCATTCTGGTTCATGTTTTCTTTATTCTGAAAAGAAAATGCTTTAGGTGCTGCTGTGTTGCTGAGATACAAACTAGTACTAGTGGTCCTCCTAAAACAACCAGTGTAAAACCTGTGCAATAATACCAGACCCTGGTGTCCATCTTACTTCAGAGCAGGGCCGCATGACTGAAAAAAACAGAGACACTGGTATCTCAAATATAATGGTCTACTTTACTGCAAAAGACATAATGCCGGTAAGCATAGTCGAAAATGTCAGATTTAAGTGGCTGAATTAATCGTACATCTTCACATCTCACTGAGGAGTAAAAAGGAACCTTTAAGTTTGACAGAAATAGGGATTTGATTTATATTGCTATATATGTTGATATCTACTGATCGCCCAGCCCTGATTTGTCTATTTAGAATTTGTAGCTCTTTCGGGATATTGCAATTAAATCCCACATAGGTCTTCCATAAAAGCAGTTTGCCCAGGCAGTTTACGGCATTGGTGTCTGCAGGTATCAGATGTATTAGTCAGAAATGGAAATAAAATGCAAGTTTACTTATAAAAATGGGATTGTTGGGTTTTCTCTATAATTTTTTGTATAAATATTTTCTGTAAGGTCTTAAACCTTACACTGTAAAGTGCCTTGAGATAACTTCTGTTGTAAATTGGCGCTATACAAATAAAATTGAATTGAATTGAATTGAATTGAATAAAATCATTAAAAATGAATTACTGAGGAACTTTATTCTCCTCATCATCGAAAACACCCATTGGTTTTGCCACTCACAGCATGAATTATATAGGAACAGACACAACTTTTATTACTTCTGGAAGCATTTCTGCTTCCTTCAGTTGAGCAGACAGGATGTCTCCCAGTCCCCACGATGTCTTTCACAGGATGTTAGCTCTACAGAAGTAAAAATGGTCATCTGGGAGGGCAGGACATCATTTTTGCCAATCTTCATGACATTTCCACCATCAGGGCCTGGGGTGTGAGATTTCAGGGAATGAAGGGTGCAGACAGATATGGAATCAGGCTGATAGCTAAATCTCCCATCTGTGGCTGCCAGAAAACGTAGATGTCCTTGCAAGACCTTGGATGTCAGTCATAAAAAGAAACATATAATAATTTATATATATTTTTAAAAAATGATTGAAGGCAAAAGGATTTTCATAGACAGTTCTACCACATTACTGGTCTCAACAAGTTCCTATCACTTCAAACATATGAATGTCACTAACGTTTATATACATTTTCAAATTAGCATCACTTGCTTCACAAAAAAATGGTTCAAAGCATGACAATGCAAACTTGTTGACAGTGTGTAGCTGGTTAAGTGCAGCTGAAAATGTCTGCCTATAGCTTCTTGCAGCACGCTGTTTCCCTGCAGCCATATCGCAGTCCAAACATAAGTATAGGATCTTTTTGTTTTGTGCAGACTTGATGGTCTCAGTCTCATTTTTTTTTCCTCTACACAAACATTGGCAATTTGAAAACTGGGCATACGAGAAGTGTTGCTTTTCATTCCAGTCTGGCGAGAATGCCTGGTCTTTCTCCAGCTTCATGCTCAGCTTTTTCCTGCTGCCTGATTCAGGTGACAGCACTGCAGGTGCTGTGGGCCCCCCGAGCCCCCACCCAGTGTGGTAAACAAAGCCACTGAGGTGAGGTTTTTGGTTCCATTATTTGTTGAATACCATATGGAAGGGATAACGTGTCTACAGGAGCCTCGCAGAGCCTTTAGTTTCTTCAGCTTTATGACTCATCAGATATTAATAGAAATTACGTAGGTTCTTTAATCTGAGCAGAAGTTCTAATCCTCACTTACAATTCTTAGGCTGTGGAGTCTTTTATGTAGCTCTTCCTGCTAAAAACAATAAAGGCATAAATAAGCAGCAATAAATTGGGGTTGTTTATTATACATGGACAGATGAGTCATTAATGAAGAAAGGAGCAAGTGAGATTCTTTTCACGAGCTACTCATAAACCTTCAGTCTGACAGCTGGCTGAAAAAAGTTGTAGTGGTTCAGATGCACCTTTCAAACTAAGACTTGCACAAGTAGTTTTTTCTAGATGTGTCTGTTTGTATTTATTGCCGTCCTCACAGGCACCACTCACATTTGACAGTCATTACATTTACAGCTAGCAAGTTCTTGCACTAACTGCTCCGTGGGAAGTGTCTCATCTGCAGTTATGGGCCGGTGCACAGAGCACAGCGGGCCTCCCCAAGTACCTCCATCACTGGCTGTCCGGTCCCGGCTCATAGCATTAAATAAGGGCTGCCTCTGATTACCCGTTAGGGAGCTATCCTTCACCACAACTGTCTACTTCGGGCAGGGGCAGAGAGCGAGGGAGGGGGGTGATAGCAGAAGGAACATGGCTATATTTTCTCCTCTTGACCCCACGCTTACCCCTCTCTCGGTATGTGACAAATGCTGATTGAGATAGAAATCGTGAGAGACAGCGCACCCCAGTGTTGATGTGTTGCACATGGACTTTTTTGCGGGCAGCATCCCCACGGTCAAAATGTGAAGTACAGCAGCGGACTACATTAGCTGTATCGTGATGTCTTGTCCTCACTGCTGGCTAAAGAAAGTAAAAACACACCTCTTTTTTTTTTGGAGAGGGTGTACCGCCTTTGTAAAAATGTCATTATTTGACATCCACAGGTTATCTGTCAAGGGTTTAAACCAGCAAAGGTTTAATTATGGGTTGATAAATATGATGTGACATGCGATGGCAGCCTGGGATAAGATGAGTAGCGAGGAGAACAGGGTGGATGGAGAGCTTTCTGAGTGCAGCAGGGAGCTGAGAGATGCTGGACGTCAGATAAAGGCAGATGGTGATGCGGATAAAACTGTCAGAGAGAAGCAGAGGCTTTTATCCTCTGCTCCCCACCCCCGGTAACACAGACATACACGTAGACACAGAGGGACGGGCGTGCATTCATGAACACACACACACACACACACACACACACAGCCACACACAGCATGAGTTTAATCCTAACTAGCTGTCAGTAGCACACAGAGTCACACACTGCTCTCAGGTTCCAGCTAGAGTTGCCAACAGACACACTTGCAAGGACACCTTCACATTCACTTACAGGTCATGTATGATTGGCTCTAGTACACACTTTAGTACATGCACATTTCCAATTACAAAGTGAGTCATACACATTCCCTCCCACACTTTGTGATTTTATTATTTCCTTATTTATAGCCCCACTCCTCTACCTTTCCTTTCTTAAATGGGTGTCTGATCTGCTCTCTTTCATCTTGTCAGTGGGGTAAAAGCCAAACATGCAGGGAGGGACAGAGGGATGAAGTGTGGAGAACAATCGCGGGAGAGAGGGGGACATTTGACGAATGCAGGTGCCATGCGAAGGGAGCACGGGCTGCAGACAGTAATGAGATCAGGTCCTGGTGGGTTTGACATGGTCTCTCTCCTCAGTCCGCAGGAGCCTGACAGGATATCGATTAATTCTTCCCTTTCACATGATTAATTAATTGTGCCTATGTGTGGCGGGGTGGCAGAGTGTGAGCTCAAGTCGGGAGGAGGGACACATAATGCATCAGAGATTTACCTGTGGGCAGCTGGCGTTGAGGTGGTGGAAGGACCGAGTAGCTACACCTTTCTTCACAAAGGCCGGGTCCTTTCAAATCTAACCATTTATTACTGAAATCCATTTGTTTGACTGCTGATGCTTGTAGAGGGTAGAGCTTAATTGCTCCCTGACAGGCCTAAATCAGAGCACAACAGTCTTGTAGCTCTTTGGATGATCACTTCGGAGCAGAGCCTCTTCTGGCACTTAACAAGTCCAGCAAGTAACTCACCACCGCTGAAGTGCAGAGCTTCACTTAACTTGGTGGGAAGTCAAACAGGTGGCACTTGTGTCCATCAGTGATGTCGTATCTGCTGGTGCTACCTTGGACAACAACTGAAAAGCACTTGTGTTGATTCTATCAATCAGAAGTAATCAGAATATCAATGTGATTAGAAACTACGTGTTACTGTACACACAGGAAGAAGCAGCTGCTGCCTGCTTAAACCTTTTTTTTTTGTTTGTTTGTTTTTTTTCGTGAAAGTAAAAGATGCACTCAGGAAGTGATAAATGAAATTACACAGTGTTAACATGTCCTTCTTCTTCTGCTAAATGTAGATCAGTTAGCTGCAGTGAGCTGTAGCTGAATGGACAGCTTGATTTTCTATGATTTAGCCTAAGTGAGTCCACACAAAGGAAGCATTACAATACACAAACAGCTTTTGTTTGAAGCATCTCACAAAGCTGGAAGCCGTTTGTGGTTTAATGTCTTGCTAAAGGACAGCTCGAACTTGATCAGGAACCGAGGATCAAACCATCCACATTATCTGAATACTTGAATCTGGAGCAGTCAAGACCCATTATCCTACTTACCTGAAAGTTTGGTGACTACATTTAAATATTCCTCTTATTTATATTTATTAATCATGTTTTGTAGTTAATTACCTAGTGGTCCACAAACACAATTTTTAATGTCTATAGTTTTTGCTTTGCTTTGTCTTTACCCTTTAAATACATGTGTGGAACTGAAGGGAGCTAATAGATCCATAAAAAACATAATCATATTGTTAACAAGACGACCTATAGGTCATTGTATCCTGTGAAAGCAAAGTGGTGGATGGGTTTGTGGGATCAATAAGCTATTAGGGTCCAAGAGAGCGGAGCTGTGCGGATGTTTCAGTGTTACAGTACCTTTAATAATCATCTGGAAAGGCAAAAGAGCACCATTTCTATTCTTCCTTGTCGCTGCATGTCAGCTCAATTCTTCTCTTTCTATTTCTGCACTCACATACCTTTAGCGTATGCACAAGCGGTTCCATTCGCTCTCCACAGCACGATAAATGCCAGTCTACTTTATCCTCGTAATTTTTCACACATAATGTAATCAGCGTCGTGATCTGTTGAGCAGCATTTCACATTTGTTGTGGGGGTTTTTAATCCTGAAGATTAGACTTTTACTGACATGAGCAAAGGTTCATATTTGTTTTGTTTGTTTGTATCTATGTGCTCTGTTTTTTTAAGGTATTGTTAACTGTAATTTATTATTTTTAATTATATTATTTTTATGTAAATAGTGTATTTTAAAATCCCAGTGTTTCAGTAGCCTTGTAGACACCGATTGCTACTTGCCACTCGTCTCTTAGTCTAGTTGTGCCACCATCTTGTCCAAGTCTACACTAGCAAAAACTGGTTAAATAAAATAAAAATAAAAAATAAACTGCATGAATTAGTTTGAAACATGTATAAAGTATAGAGTAGCTGGTCCCCAATGTCTCGGTACATAATGAACAGAAAGTACTAGCATGGGATGGGCTGTTAGAAGAGAAGAATTGGAAAGGGCAGGAAAGAAAATTGAGAGTGTGTATGAAGATGGAAAGAGAAAAAAAAGTTTAGAGCATCCATTTATCCAGTGTACTTTGTGTTTGGTGCGGTGCCCTAAGGAGGGGACCACTGTGAGGTCCTCTCCAAATGTCATCACTGCACATTCGCCCGTCAGCTCCCTCTGGATGCACTTTAGCCAGTTGTCCCCTTACTCACTGCAGTCAGCGCTGGGCCAGCACAGACACGACAACTTGTTTATTAAATGCAGCTCTAAATTCATCCAACACGGCCCTGCATTACTCATTAGAAACGATGCCCCCATTTACATTCGGATTCATTTGCACCCACACTTGCCTCTGCTGCTGCTGCTGCTATTAACAATTCTCTGTGACTAATACACTCGTTTTCTGTTTGAACGCACAGGTGTCTGCGCTATCCTCAGTGGTCTCATTAAAACTTTTCTCTTCCATGATTAACTCATAATGCTGACACATGGATCAATTTCAGAGTGGATGCATCACCCTTAAACAAACACCAATTTCCTATTGTGCTTGTATGCAAACTTCCAATTTTGATATTTAACACAGTCCCCTGGTGTCTGGCTGTGCATTATAATTGTCTGCTGAGTATCACTGAAAGCTGCCTGTTAGCATTTTATCTAATACTTTTTGGACTTTGGCTGACCCTTATGTCTTCTCTCCTCTTTGATTCATCACAATATCCATAATTCATCTCTTGCCCTTTCTATGAAAGTTTGTCTATTGACTTTCTGTAGTGTTTTAATAAAGCTTATATCTTCTATTGATTGTAAAAACACTTTGAGTCCATGCCCTCCACCCCACCATCCCTCCTTAATATCTCAATCGACCACCAAATGAGCATCCTACATCACTTTCAGCCCATTTTCCTGGAGAAAAAATAATCTATAGCTCATTGCCCAAACACTGTAAATGTTATGCTTCTGTGTGGAAAAGTCGACACAGTCAGACTATTCGGGCTGATTCCAAAAATTTGCTTTGAACTTCTTCCACCCCTATCTTAAAATGGTGGTTAGCTTTAAGCCCAAACACGGTTACAGAGTCTTTTTTCATTCTTATCTCAGCGTTGACTACCTTGGGGAGGATGTTTCTACCTTGAACATAGTCAAGCATAAAGGAAAGACTGAAAGTAGAGCAGGAAGGAACGGTAGGTAGAGGAACTAACTTACAGACTGAAACGGAGAAATGGAAAAGCAACAGAGCCGCAGAGAGAAAGATGGACGACAGGAGAGTGTCTCGGAGGCCGTGAGAGGCAAAAAGAAAGGATGTTTACATCTGCTCATCCATGCAGAGCGCATGTCTGTGTCCCCAAGCCCTCGGTGATATACTCAAGGCAGAAATGATGAATGCATCCTTTCTCAGTCGCCACTCTCCAGTCCAGCGACCATTCTTTTGTTGACAGACCAAAAACTACTTCATTATTCAGGGCTTTTGTTGTTCTGAAAATGAACGCCATTAAGAATAAATGTGGAGCTGTCAGCATAAATTTGGTCAGAAGTGAGAGTGGCGAGCGGTGTAGAGCAAAGATAAGAAGAACACTTTTAAAAAAAACTGTAATTCCTTTTGAGGAATAAAAGAGCTCTTAATAAATGTCACAGCTGGTGTTCAGCAGCGAGCTAAATTCCACACAACATTTTTCTAGGGAAGAAAAGAGACGATCGCTTGTACCAGGAACATGACAGTCACTGCGCCGTGATGCTTTTCTATTTACTGGGTTCAGTCTTTTTTGTCTCTTTAGGTCACCAAGGTTGCTCCGCTGATAAAGTCAGTGTACAATAAATGCCATCACATCCACTGTGTGGGCTTGTTGGTGAACAGTGTGCACAGGCCAAGTACTATTAGTCCACTTGTACACCGTACACTTTAGCCGTTGGTCTGTTGTCAAGTAAATTCTATTTCTTTGAGAAGAAAAAAAGCAGCTGACAGAGAGGGATGGCACTGTAGGGATGTGGGAGATTGGGGGAAAAACAGGATTCACATTTATTACTTTGGGGTTATATTTTTGTAGCTCTTGACCATCATTTCTATTTATTAAGATAACACTATACTAATTTAAATAGTTGACAGTAGACAAGTTGTACATTCAGACAGATTGTAAGTCAAAGTATCCCAGTGAACTTCCAAGCATTAGTTTTGCCTGGTCAGATGTCAGATGTTCTTGGAAGCTGGCTTACGTGTATATCTGACCTGGTGCTGAACTATAGTTAATAATATTGATACCACTATTGATGCTGTCTCTACTTCACCAGTCAACAAGATGCTCAAATTATGACAATCCAGAAATAGAAGAACTCGGCAACACTGGTTGGACAGCTCTTCTGTATTGTAGCAATGTATTTTGGCCCAGTAAACCAGTGATGCTAGGCTTTTCACCACCGCAGTGTTTAAATAATCTCACTATAAAGCACAAATCTCATCTTTATGTAGCTTGTCCAAGTGTGTTTTTAAATTAGCAGTATGCCACCTATGGTCTGGGGGCAAGGACTACCTGAGTCAGCTACGCCGCTCAGTGTCATATGTGGCAGTAGTGAGTAAATCTAAACAAAGACACGGAAACCCTGTTTTCAAAATCGCGCTTAGCTGTGGCCTACTTTTACATTAGAGACTGACAAAGACTTGACACAGGGGCATAGGGGTCGGTTTATAAAAAATGTTTGTTTGGCCACATCTCTTAAAATGAAACATAAAACCATTTACCAACTGTTTTTGAGAGATGGTTCCAGGAATGTATCCTGCACAATAAGGAGACGGTCCCTTATGGGGCTTTGGTGCTTGGTGTCAACTTGTGTTTAAGTGAGAAGCAGTATGTACAACAACAGTGGCTATGATAGGTCAAAGTTGAAAGGGGTATTTGGTCTGATTAGGCTGGGCTGATGTGGGGGTTTGTTGTCTGGTTGCTCATCTTAAATCTTGAATATTACTATTACAAAATAAAAGTAATTGCAATAGATTTTTTCTTTCTGTCCCCTTATCCCTTACATTTAGCTTATCACCCTCTTCTTTCCTTTCAAATTTTTCTACTCTAAGGGTCAAGAAGTGGTTTCACCAGTAATCCATCCCCGCTGATATGGGTGACTGAGGTCTTAGCTCGCTGAGCAGCAAGCGAAGGCGAATGTCCTGTCTTCCTCACTCTTTCCCCAAGAGATGAAATCCTGTTGTCAATCTGTCGATAACCGATGCACGATGGACCCCCGAGGTCTGTGCAAACCTGTCGCGCAGACCATCCTATGGATGTTCGCTGCTGAATCTTTCATGTGCCATCAGTCTGCTGATAAGGGGCAAATAGGTTTCGCTTGCTGCTGCACTGCTTTGGTCTGCTGTAAAAGACTGATTTTGGTTGAATTTGACACGATGGTAAAAATAGGGGATAGATAGAGCACAGCTTATACACTGAATATATACAAACTGATGTACAGTATTTGGTTTAGTTGATAGTACAGTAATGTCATTGTACAGCTGCATGCTGTAACAGTAGTAGCAGCAATAGTAGTATTGCTTTCATTCAATTTTGTTTAAGCGTCACACTATTAAAATGTCATTTATTTTGACAACATAAATATGCACACATTTCGCAGCTCCTTAATGCTTTTTACAATCTCACTTTCCCTTTTTTCAACAACAATCTGTCTGCAGTTTGTAAGACGGCATTCATCGACCGTATCCTCTTTTGTGCCTTTTTTGTGTCAGAATTGGCTCTCAATTTGATCAGAGATGGAAGAGAAGGGGTGGGAGGAAAAAAAATCACATAGCTCTTACTCGCTTTGATTCATTTCAGCTACTGTTCAGCTTCTCACTGTTTCTCCTAGGAGGGGGTCAGTTTGAGGAAAACACACACACAAGCAGCCAAAGCTGCAAATGGCTTCAGCAAACAAAACAAAAAGAGGGCCTTTTGTTTCCCTTAAGCTTGCATTCACAGGGAGCTGTTTGAATCCAAACCTGGAGAGGGAGGAGATGTTTTTTTGACAAATTGATAAGAAAGAGCAAAAAAAAAATTGTAAAGAAGGCAAAACAACAAACTCTGTCAGACTGAGAATATTCATCGAAGTCAAGAATCAAGACAATTCCCCGGCTCTTTGATTCTCGCGGAGCAGAATCAGAAGCAGTACCTCCCAAGTATTTGGGGGAGGCAAAACCACAAGGGAGAAACCTCTAATAAGTGATTGAAGGATTGGTGTCGTCGTATTATTCCTGCACAATTTAGGAGGAGAAGGAAGTTCATCATTCATTCACTGGCTGCCGCCGCAGGGACTAGTTTCCTAGGTTCATCCGGATCAGATGCAAGATTCAGGAACAGTCTTTAGTCGCTGGGTTTACAGCCACACCTTATCTTGCAAGTTTTACACTTCTTATCTTTAACGTACCATTTTCTGAGTAGAGATTAAAAGCTAACACTTCGTCTGGCAACCAGGATGTGCCAAACATGGGCATCTTTAAACATGTTTGCAATTCCTTTTTTAAATCTTCAAACTAGTCATCAGAATTAATGGCATCATCTAGTGGTTGAGCATATTCTTGTTTCTCCACCTCGTTTTCGAACTCCCTGTCTCTCTAACTTCTTTCATTATATCTTGGATTTTCTCCTCAACCCCATCTTTGCTGAGTCAGTGCTTGTATTTACACAGAGCCAGGCTTCAGAATGATATGCTGAATAAGTGCCCTTATATATGTAGCTGATGTAGCAAAAGGCTGAGGGAGAGCTGGTGCAAGTAAGGGAGGGAGAATTCACCAGTTTGACTATAATGAGGGCAGGAAACAGTGTTTCCACATACTATGTGTAGTCCTCAAAATGTGGATGGAAAATGTGCTGATATTATTTCAGCACAGGCTCTGATGTGAGACATTTAGGGACGTGGGCAGATTAGCAAATGTGTCCACAGCAGCAGAGAATCTGACATTTTCCTGAAGATTGGCGAAGGATACTTTGGGGGGCCACGGGCTCATTAGGGTAGCACAAGAAGTCACAAGACAAAGAGTTCACCAAGTCTATTATCCTGTTCATTCTGGACATGTGGATCCTTCCCACTCATCTAAGACTGGGGTAGTAGCTGTCAAGCTGTTCATCTCCTGAGCAAAGAGCCGGGCCAACTCGAGGAAAAAAAAAAAAAAAAAGGAGGCCTGCTAGTTGGATGTCTTCCCAGAGCAATTAGCTGAACCCACATGCCTGTTTGATTAATACACAGTTGAAAATTAGCTTCCCCCAGCTTCTCTGCTGAGCCCGAGCCCCTTCCATGGTGACCAGGTTGGATGTCAGTTTGTACTTTGTTACTGCTGACTCATGTGCAATCCATGTGTCACATTCAAAAGCACATGAGATTTTGTATGATCCGCATTACTGCTGCTATAGCATGATGAATGGACAAGGAAGTAGACCGCTGTCATGTGTGCTGACGAATGAGGCTTTTTTTCCCCCATCTTGCTTATTCCACCTGCTCACCCGTTTACATTTTCATGCAATCTTTGTTCAGTCAACCAGGGCGCAATCCATACATATATGACAGATAGGGCATAGTTATCAAAGCTGGCAGTCCCAATGATTAGAAAAAGGCAATAGTCAAGGCCGAGGAGACCATTTCCCTGATGGATTAACAGCAATTGCTTACAGCGTCTCAGAGCTGTTTACACTGGCAGTCATAAGGCAGATGTATTGAGCATCAGTAATGCCTTTCACTGAATCCACTTGGTCAAAAGCAATCAGCTAGCTAATCAACAGATGTAATGGCGTACAGTGGTCTGTTTCCAAACGGAGCAGATGTGTTATCATCAGAGAGAAAATAAGATGCGTAAACAACAGGAGCTTCGCATTCAGACTGCGGTCTGTCTGTCTGTCTGTCTGTCATTCATACACACACACACACACAGACACAGCAGCCCACCTAGGAGGGGTGATCTGAGCACTGACTGTGATACCAGTTACACAGAGAAAAGGAGGACACCCAAGAGCTATACTAAGGGTCCCCACCTGCTGTTTTAACAAGGCCTATATCAGTGAGCCCTCTCTGGGTCAGATGACTTGGAGCCGCGCCTCTCAGTTCTAGTGCCCCCTACCAGGTTTGCAGCTGTGTGTGGTCCTACTGCACTTTCTCTGGCCTTCATGGAAAGGCCACAAAGCTCAATTACTATGGTAGCAGGCTGCCGTCACACCTATCTGTGAGGCAAAATGCACAGTCATCATCATCATCACCATCACCACACACAACACTCTGTTGACAGAGGCACCCAGGAGCAGGGTTGGAAGGATTAGAGGGGGAAGCAGGAAGGAACGTTTTCACAGTCAGAACATCACATCCACACGCAAACATGCATTCAGACACATGCTCCATAAATCTCCCCATCCTGGAGGCTGTCACAGCAGGGTGTCGAGATGCCACGCTTGCCATGACAATTAGCAGCACATCTGGCTTGATGATTTAGGGAGTCAGCCAGGCAGCTGGTGCAGCACTACCACTGTTTAATATATAAATCTGATGCATCCTGGAATATTGAGACAGGGTTGTCAGAGAGGGCAGCAAGTTTTCTACTGAAGCTGATGTTTAATAAGAAGTGTGGCAAATGGCTGGTTTATAATGTTGTAAGGCCTGATGCCAGTAAAGAAATACCACTGCTCTTCTCACACAATGTGCGCTGCTTAGCCGTAAAGTGTGCAACAGTGTCACCTGAAACTGTGGGCACACAGAGCAGGTAGGGAGCAATCAACAGATGTGAAAGTGTTACAGTTGTTACTATATTTATT
The DNA here is from genome assembly GCF_900324465.2 of Anabas testudineus. NCBI lineage: Eukaryota > Metazoa > Chordata > Actinopteri > Anabantiformes > Anabantidae > Anabas > Anabas testudineus. The sequence continues at coordinate 28,112,088 of NC_046627.1, forward strand.
CACTGTTGTAGAAAACAGTGAATTAGTTTTTCTGTAGACCAACAGTGTGTGAAACTATGTATATAGAACATGTGCATGCACGCACACACATGAAATGCAGTCACAATCATCACTCTGTGTCCATGCTCAATGAAGTAAAACAGATATCAGGAAGAGGGGTTGTTCCAGTAATTGGCTTGATAATTAGCAAAGCATAGGTGTAATCAGGGATTTAGTGTAATATTGCTTTTTAGTTCGAAGATTCTTATGCGTGGTGAGGTCATAAAGGCAGATAGAGGTCATAAAGACAGACAAAGGTCATAAAGACAGACAAAGGTCATAAAGACAGACAGTCTAATGGTTGTTGAGCAGGCTGAGAGAGGAGGTTAGCTCATGCAGTCACGCATTACTGCCCCAGCAAAGATTTGAGAAATGAAGTACTTAGAGCAAAAGTTTAACCTAAAAGAGAATTTTGTGTTGACAGCAGGAGCAGGTCTGGTGGAAGGTAAATAGTTTTATGATACTGTAGTCAAAAAAATAAACCTGAAAAAATTGCAAACCTAAATTGCAGTTGCAAATACATTTTAATAGTATTGTAAATGAAACTGAACTGTGTTTTGTTAATATAATGAAAACATGTTGGAAAAACCAGAAGACTCAGGAATTTATGATGGGACTGTTGTGCCTCCTTGTTACTGTGTTTACATTATTACATTTTAGCTTTTATTCTCAAATTGTGTTTCATCCAATGATTACGGTAACCCAGAAATTGTATGGCTTTTGCGGTTTATTTGCAAATGACCATAATTTTTCGGAAACCGGAATGTTTAGCTGTAGGCCAAGAAGAAAAAATTCAGCAATGTGTGTGTAGTGTCACAGTCAGCCAATAATAAACCTGTATCCTTGTATCACTGTGATGCCCAACTAACAGTGTTGCATATCATAAGTTGCAACATGTAGGCAGCATCTTGATCACATGACCAACACTTTCTTATAACTGGCACACAAGCTTGACCTGAATTGCCCTTTAAGAGAGTGACTGCCTCCTTGTGAAGCTGAGAGGAGGGGAGCGCCCCATCACGCACCCACCCCTCCACTTCCTGCTGCCAAGTCCCTGACTCTTAATTATCCCCTTGGAATCGTGAAAATGAAAAAGAAATAGTAAAGATGGAGCCATAGCCTGGTGGGTCATTTAGCCGCGCATTTATAAAATTAAATCCCCGCTCAGTCTGGAGCCACATTAGAAAGTCTAATGTCTGTCTGGAGAGATAAAGAGAGGTAAGGTCACCCTAATCTGCCAGTTATATAGGGCAGCAGATCCTGACAGGCGCCGTGAGGAGGGTGTGGTCACAGACACAGACCGACACCTTGCCCAACAGCTCACTCATCCTCAGATGTGTTTAGCATTCTACTAAATTTGCTCAGGTTCACATCACGGGAGAGCGAGACAGATGGTGAGATAGTGACAGACACTTAGAGAAAACACCTGTGTGTCTCTCTCCAGTGAAGCCTGTCTGCTGTTGATCATTCCCAGTCTCCTCTTAGAGGCTCAGAAAGCATACACAGAATATGACGCCATTAGAAATAAGTTTGCACGTGAAATAAAAAACAACAGGAGACTCGAACTGTATCGTATTTAGAACGTGCACAAAGCGTCTTTTTCAATTTTCCAATCAGCAGTGTGCAGAGAATACCTCCCTAAAAAGAACCAGCTGCAGAATCTAAACACTTCATTACGGTATCCTCAAGGTACATTCCCATAAACTCCAGCCAATAAATGTATGCAGCCATGATGCTTGTTAGAGCTGCTTTTATTCTACAAGGATATTAACAGCATATGCCAGCGTCTCCTCGCTCCCGTCCTGTTTAGAGACGGGGTGCTCGTCTTCCACTCCCTGTTGATTAATAAAGGGAAGAAAGCACCAATTCCCTCATCAAACGCAAAAGTTAAAACAAGCTTTAATTAAACTGTAAACTTCCTCCCAGTGTCTTACAGCGCCGTGTAATCTGTTGCTTTGATGCTTTAAGTCTTTGACATACATAGTACAGTTAATACCCCATTCTCGGGTTCGTCGATATTTGTTCACAGCAGCCATTTTAATATCAGGATGAGAGAGGGGGGAGAGGAATGTCAAGAGAGTTGACTTTGAATCTGATGGGGATCGTGTAATATCACCGCTGCTGTGTTCAGCGGCATCTGATAACGCGCCACTTCCTGAACGCGTCCCCCATCGAGAGCTAGGCTGCCTTGTGCCACAGACTGTCACGTAGGTGATTCAGCATGCACACGGAGGTGCTCTGGCTTTTATCCGTTTCTTTCCCGCTCGCATCCAAATACGAGTCGACTAGACTGTCAAAGCGAGGGCATTACCTGTGTTTGAAAGAGCCTTGATTTGGACAGTCTCTGATAGGTGAAATACGGCGCGTGTTGTAGACATAAGCAGACAGTCACAGAAATCCCCACGCAGCCTGTATCAGCATCCCCCCGCCAAGAAACTGTCGTTGACCTTTATGTCACTCGGATGTGTAACACATCACGACCCGGAGTGTCCTCCAGCAAGGCCCTGTCCTCGGCCTTTCTCGCCCTGTCTGTGCCGCTCGGCATGGGTTAGTGTCAGCTGAGGCCACGGTGTCTTGTAGCCTTTCACTCCTTATCAAAGTCACGATGGAAACAACCAGCCTGGAGTCATTTACACCGACATGCTGTCCTTCCACATCTGGATCTTTCTGTTTGTATCTTTCTCTCTTCAGGTGTTTTTAACTATTACATCCTTTTTGATCTGTTTTACCTTACGTCCAACCTCTTCCCTACTGGGAAAGGAAAAAGATATATCTCCAATAACTGCAACTGATCCCACTTATTCTATTGTTTTTAAGTCTATTCAAAGTTGAAATTAGTCAGAAATTGCAGAAAAAGGAATCCATTAAAAAAATAGAGTGGGTAATGCACAACAGCCAGTTGTTATAAAAATATGTCTCCAGTTATTACCCTCGTATTCCCTAAACTTGAATCTTGATGCTTTATAAAAAAGTTTGTATTTGGCATGGTTTAAATAGGCTATAAACTGCAGGCTTTAATCAGAAGCATTACTGAACATTTATTGAACCATTCTACCTTCCATATGGGCCAAACGCCCTCTGTCCTTCGTCCTTTTCTTATGTCTAGCTTGCTCATTTACGCCGTCGGTGGCTTTTTTTTTTAACCTCTCCTCCATCTTAATGTGGTTGGAAAAGTCTGGACCTTGCCATGTATTTGTTCCAGTTAGACAGGGTTTAGCCAACTCTGTAATTGGCCTGCAGTTAATCCCCTGCCTTTCTTTTTAGCCATTTTCAATGGAGGGTAAATGACTTCCTCGTCTGACTGTGGCACAAATTGGTTTAGGTGAATGTGTGTTTGCAAGTGTCGTGCACGCTGTAAGAGAAAAATGATGGCACTCCAAAGGTTCCAACATGAGAGTAGGCTGTCAGAATTCTCCCCCATCAATACCAAAACAATGAAAGGCAGTAAAGTGAAAGCAAAATTGGGGTAGTGATGAAAGGCTGCTTTGTAAAATAACCATAGCTGTGTGCTGTGTTGAGACTGTGTGTGATGGACGACATGCATGTTAACTTTTCTGTGTTTTTTAACAGCTGGGGAGACAGTAAAACTCCTGCACAATTAGCATCCTTAGGGTGACAGGCTGTAAATCTGCCATGGGTAGAGATGTTCCCCAGTCTCGAGGCCCATGGATCGCTGTGCGTATACCTGCAGAAAGCCAGATTAATGGTGATTGGAAGATGAGATGCCACAAAGAATTCATTATTCCCCCTCTTAAATAAATGAGCCCGGGGCTGCGACTTCGCCGCTGCCACCTCAGATAGAACACATGCTTTAATCAGATCTGTCGGGAGGACTGCGCCTTGAGTATTTGCACGTTCGTCCTCATATGTGTATGGATGTGTGCGTCTCTCTAGCTTGGCTTCTTTCTGACATCTACGTGTGCTGCAGGTGAGGAGGTAAAACAATACAGAAGAGGTGTGTGAATAGAATCTTGACTTTAAGTATGTTTGAGATGACGGACAATCCTTTATTGCTTCCAAGAACACTTACAGTGCACATCCTACTGCCGTCCTGCCTGGAAATGCTGGTTAGAGACATCTCATTGAATTTCCCAAACATTCACTCTATGGATTAAGCAATCGCCGCCTGATGTATAACTGTCTGTGTGCATCTATGGCGCTGTAGTTTTTTATTAGCCATACAACGATATCCGTCTTACTATCTAGCTGAGCATTGGACATAATTTTATGTTACTGGCTTTTGTTCAGATAAGTGTTTGCCAAAGAAATGAAGTGTCCAGTGTTTGGCTCCATGGGTAAGTGACCCCTATCACGCCATAGTGGGTGTTTGATTACCTCCTACAAACGGGACGGTTATCAATCAGCCTCATTTGAGAAAAGTATTGACATTTTCATTTAAAACTTACATTTGATGGTCTGTGTGGTGTGGGGATTTATGTTCTGCATAAATATTGTGTTTAATTTATAAATACTGTATTTATACTTGACACTTACACCAGTGACATTCTAAGAGTATGTGTAGGGAGATTGATGTAGTGGTTGAATGGGGCAACAAGATGTACAAGGAGCCAGTCCATCTTGAGTCCTGTGAGTCATTGTGTGCTGTAAAAAGACCGTGGAAGTAGTAATTTATTTTTCATGACTAACCCAGTTGTCTTTGTGCATAAAGTCAACCAAGCTGCGTTTCCACCACTATAACCGATCAATGGTAGTTGGCGTCAAGTGCGGCACACTTAACATTCCAGTGGCATCAAATAGCACCACTGCTGGGGCATGAAACACTGATGCTAACGGCTAACCTTAGTGTCGGCGTGAGACGCCAAAGGACAGGCAATGTGTCAGTATCTGAAGTCATGGGAAGCATCATTATCTGATCCTGTGAGTCTATTGTCACTACAGCAGAGAAGCAAGTCAAGTGGACCTGATGACAGCTCTGCGGCGTGGCACACACTCACAAAGGACCAGGCCAATAAATGACATCCTGTAGAAAGCTTTGCAGCAGTCCAAAATGATTTCTCTTTCCATAATATGACAAGTTGCTTTTATGTAAATATATTTTTAACCTAGCCGGTCAAGTTCTGTCTTATTCTGTTCTGCTATATTCAACTCGTGTCTAACCTTTATCTGTGCGCTCTAAATCTGTCAAGTCCATTCGAGTGATTGTGTGGTCTGTCACTGAGACATCATCTGCTCTACTGTTTCCATGTGGATTCCTGTTCCCAACCCCACCCCTACCCCCCTTCCCTCCACCCTCTTCCTGGCACTGGCGTTTTCTCATCAGGCTGCTTGGCGCAGTCTGCCAGGCTTTTGTTGCGTCCTCACTTCCAGCCAAAATGGAAGCATCTGGCTCTGGCCTTTCTCAGCACAGGCTGCAGGATAGTTATATTTACCGGTCTCGTAATTGGGGTTGCAGAACCTTGTTGTTGCTTTGCACGCGCGTGTGCGTGTGTGTACAGACGGTGTGTGTGGAGGATGAAGTGAGATGGTCAGTTAGCCATATACAAATATTTCTGCCAGTTTGTACTGGAGGTAAACATGGCAAAATCACCCATTGACATCTAATATGAGATTCAAAATCAAAATCAAAATCATGTTATAGTTTGGTAGAAATGACAGAATGTATTTTTAGATCAAAACTAAGTGAATGGAACATTGCTTTGGATCTATTTTGGATCTTACTGCAGCCAGGTTTGGCAGAACAGGAATTGTCATGCCGCAATATGTGGGTGGAATAAGTAAGTTTGGCAACCTAATTTAATCCAACAATGAAAGTCGTCTTGTCTGATGAGTAAACACTATTTACACACCATGGTGTTCCCTGTAGGGTAGTAGGAAGTTGAGAGTTAAGTTTTTCAAATATGAGGCCCTCGTAAATATCACGTTAGCCTATTAATTAAGATGGTAGGTTTAAGCTACAGCAAGATGTGTTTTGTATTTTTATGCCTTGCAAGTGACAGCACACAGCCTTGAGGCAACCACACGTCACTACGAGCTCGTCCTCTGAGGAATTATCTTGGCAAACCGTGTAAAGCAAAACAACTCAGTGGGCCCGGGGCTCCTCTGCCCGGTACGCCTTCCACCAGAAATGTGTAAATAAATTTTATGCAAAACTAACAGGATGCAAAGTATATTAGTAGTAGACTAGCACGCACAGTCGAACCACAAGAAAGCCGCCTAATGCTGGCTGTGTTACAGGTAATCCACACCAGATTGATCAAACACTAATATGACCTACACTACACAACTGCCATTCTCCATGCAGCGCTGTCGGTATAAATTGTTGGATCGGGCTCATATTCACCTTTTCCCAAGTGTAATAACTGGCACAATTGAGTGAGTCTGGTCAAGTCACCTGACTCACCATTTTTCTAACCAAAATACAGATGAGTGATTTACTTTTTACTTCAATCCCCAGCCCATGCCCTCTCTCTTTACCTTTTTATTTTTACGTTTATTTTCTGCTTTATGGGCCTCTTTTTCAGCACCCTGTCTTTTACATTTGTCCAGTGGGAGACATGACTCTTTATCAAGTTGAGTGTGTCAGAGTGACATTGCTTGTGTGATTGCAGAGGCCCACCAAGCCTTTAAAGGACATTGTGATAGAAAGGCGGTGCATTTCACTACTTCTGTCTATTCAACACAACATTGCTGTCCCTCAAAATGCTATAATACAACCCCAGAAATTACAAGAACAAGCAAATGCATTGCAAGTGATTGCATTTTTAGTCACTGTACAAAAAAGGGGGCTATCCTCCAAGTCCTTACAATTAGTGATCGCACATCCTCTAAGAGCTTTTCTCCCTCTCACTGCAAACATCTGGCCCTCCATCATTTGACGGCTCCGGCACGAAATGTGGGCACCATTAATAAGCTTTATTACAGCACATTGACATTTCAGTGATGTCTTTTTAATTACTTTGATTGATAGTTTTGGATTTAGATGAATCCAGGATGGAGTGTCCAGAGGAAGGAGGGAAAGACGACACCGATTCATTCAGTTGTGAATCGGTAACCTTTCCAACTCAGAGCTTAAATGTAAATGGCGCCCCAAGGGTGATGATCATACCATGTATCAATGCCATTTAGATTCACTCAGCAAACGAATGAGCCCTTGTAAGCGAATATTTCAGTTTTTTCTTTGTGGAGGTATATGTTACTTCGATTTCTGGTCAGTGAAGATAAATCTGAAATGAATATGGCGAATACAAGCTGGGAAGGATGGAAAGAACCACAGCCCGGAGCTGAGTCTGTCAGGTTCTGGTAGCTTACACAACATCGAGAGAGAACTATTCTTTAAAAATAATGGATTCATGTTGTCAAAGAGCGTCAACCTCATTTCTTGCGCTTCAGACATCTTACAGATATTTCTCTTTTTTTTCCCTTCGAATGACTCAGGTTCAGGCAGGATAAGTCAGTATGTTGGCTCTTCTCATGTACGCTCCTTTAATATGATTTTTCTTAAAGTGTAACAACTACTCTGCTAAATTATAAGAGCAAACAGAAGACAAACTCCTCATTTCACTGTTCAGTTGGAGGTTAATGAAGTCATGTGTTTTAGTTGTTAGACAGAGGCATTAAAGTGTTTAAAAGGGACTCTGTAGTTAAAATCAACAATATGCAACAAGAATTGAAAGGAACACGGTATCTGCCTTAAATCTCTTATCTCCTGCCCTGAATTTGCTCATAACTTTCCTATAAACAAAGTAAAACATGTGCATTGTAGGTCCAGGATGCTTTCAAGTTCAATCAGGGATCAGGGCATCCATAGTGTCCTACAGAGTCTGTCTAATTACACATCATCACAGGTACAATTTACACATTTCTTCAGTGTGCTCAGTCAGTGGAAGTCAGTGTGGGTGAAATGCCTTAAATGTAAATGAAGTTGTTTGTGATTCTGCTGTGTCAGTGCGCTGCCCATCGCTTGCAGCTCTGACAGAAACAATCCCCATAGAACAAAGGCAACAGGACGGAGAGGGGGGGGGTGTTCTCATCTGCCCTGTTTTACCCTGAACTACTTACGTATCAAATGGAATCGCAGACGTGCTTCGAATCATGATGATGACCACAGAGATAGGTAAGGGCAGAGGAGGGCTGTTCTCGTTCTCTGATGTAAAATGGTGGATGAGAGTTAGCTGACATTCAGCCAGGAGGGTTCAGTTCTCTAATTCCCACGTTCTCCACGTCGTAGACACGCTAATATAAGCCTTTTGGGTCATTACTCTACTAAAAATCACCAGATGTTCCACATGTTTATTCAGCTAAACGGTGTTGGAGTAGTGCACCTGTACAGGTTTGAAACTCGATTTTACTATGTCAAACTCTTAGCCTGTGCCCTAAAAAATCTTTTTTACCTATTTTCCTTTTATCGCTGAAGGGAACTTAAAATAACGTTATTACAAATTTAAGTGGGTTGATATCATGAGCATTTTGTATTTTATGGCTGGTTTATTTCAAACTAATAGACAGATGTTCCCTTCTGTGCTTTAAATAACCTTGATACAGATTTTCTTTCATTTTTGCAGACTGCACACATGGCTTAAACACGCCAATCAGCCATAACATTAAAACCACTGACAGGTGAAGGGAATAAGATTGATCCTCTTGTTAATGTGGTATCTGTAAAAGAAATGGGTGTTCAACATTCATTGATGCGCATGAGGAGTAAATAGTAAGATGTCTAGTTCAGGTCAGAGCTGTTTTGGTAGCAGAGGAGGACCTACACAATTTAGTTTTTACTGTTATGAGTGATCAGCATAAACTCAACACAGAAACCAGGGATTTAGTCTAATTACAAAGCCAAAATGAAACAGAAAAAAATTTAGGCTACTGTCAGCATTAGTGTCAAAATGAGGCTATAAAAACAAGAAGGCTAACTAAATTAAATGGCACATGGCAGTAGTTTGGTTGCATTTACTTTGTAAATTAGGCAATTGAGTTCAATCTATTTGTCATACACCAACCATTTCTCTTGCTCTCTCTCCTTTTCCATGTGCATTACATAGGCTGTGAAAAATGGTTTCATTTTCACCAGTCAGGGGCGACAGCTGTGCTGACTATGAGCTGAGTGCTACATCATATCACCTCGGCACAGCAGCTGTAGTTTTCCTGTTTCATAACAGAATTCACTCACTATTTCTAATGGCGTTGAGGATTATTATATGGCCAGGGTTTCATATTATTGATAGGAAAAGACTGGGGATAATTACTCCAGCTTTTATACCACTACACTCCTATGTGCAAACAGTAGCACAGGCTTCATTTTGAGTCACTGCATCTTATATGAGTGGGGTTAGGGATGCAGACTGGAAACCATGAGTGACTTGTCTTATCCTCAGGTTGCTTTATTGATTGATTTGTTTTTATCCTGGAACCATTTACCCAGATTAAGATGTGTGGATTAATACTAGCCACACAATAGCCAGGAAGCTAATAATAAATATACAGAATGTTAAGGATATCAGTCTGTATGATATTGTACACTATTTTTTGCAGCACTGAATGCTTTTAAAAATGCTTTTAGGCATTAGAAAATATCACAAGCTGACAAAAGAAGGCATCATTTCAACATAAGCCACATATTTTACAGTATTCCCTAAAATGCCAATATTGCCTACATTTTGAATGCTTCAATTTTTTTTTCCCCGACATTTTCTTTTTATTTAATAACAAATTTATCATGATATTGGATACCTTTCACTCCAACCACAAATTACTTGACACCCCTTGACATATGAGAGGCAGAAATTGTTAGAATAGCTCAACAAAGTGCCATAATTTCAGGTCAGTGGGACTGAAAGCCATTTTTCTGACAAATCACATAAAGTGCTCCTTCCAAATAGTGTTCTAACTCTTTCACAGCTCTGCAAACTATGACTTAGTTGGGTGTTTTGGCAATAATTCACGTCAACACCCTTACTGCAGTGGACCCTCTTCAAGGAAAAAGCACCAGTATATTTTTTGAAGTATTACATCAGTGCTTTACTGAATAGTATTTCCCACACATCACTGTTCAAATACTGTACATAAAACAATTGACTGCTTAGAAGGAAACATTTTTTTTTTGTCTTTATAAATTAAAACCTTTACGTGTTGTTTACTGGTTTGGGTGTTGTACATTCGTGTTTGATTGTTCTGTCTGAAAAAGAGGTTTCTGACCTCAGTGGGATCTGCCTGGTAAAATAAACAAACACATCTGATAAATCATAACTGTTAAGTTTATGAATGCACGGTGGCATTCGTTCACAGGGACCCCTTCACTCCCATCGCCCTTGGCCACCCTATAAAAAGCTAATGCCACCTCTTTTCCAGCACATGTAAATATTTCTACATCCGCTGCTTTTGATGTTTCCTTCACATGAGCTCTACGAGACTATTTTTGAATTTAAGAAAATGTATCACATGTGTCCGCTTTGTAAAATCTCTAAGCAGCCTCCGTTTTTCTTTAAGATGCTGCGTTATCTTGTATTCTCAGAAATGAAGGCCCTCTTGTTACATGCTGAGCTCTTTAGAACACTGAAAGACCTCTATCTCACACACACACATGCAAATATTAACTTCAGAGACACGCTGCAGACGAGGAGATGCTGCACTCATTGTTCGAGTGATGCCTCAAAATGCTATTAGCGGCAAGATAAAGTAAGCAAGATGGAGTGAAACATAGATATCCATCTTTTATGAGCAATTCCCCACTTTTTCCACTGGGCCTTTCTGTGGCTGAGTGCATCCAACCGTATACCCTCTTCACTAATCCCATTTAGCAAAAACGTAATCACAAAAGGCGCACTGTTGCCCCGCTCTCTTTATGTGTGGGCTCAGCAGCTGAATCTTACAGAACATCATCAAGATTCTCGGTTTCGCTCTCAGACTCATCTTTCCTTCATGTCCCATCGGTGCTCTGAGAGAAAGCCCCCTTTGGGTTGTTCTGTCCATTCGTGTTGCAGGTGATTACTTGTGCCTTTTTTCTCTGTAGGTTAGCATGAACAGCATATTAATTTGTCCTTTTTCTTTTTGCAGAGAACCACAGCTGAGCTATTTGTTCTTTTTAACAACCATCTTCTTCACATTGACACACTGAGCAGTATACAGTAGTATTTCCAAAAGATTTCTTACTTCTTCTCTTTCTATTCATGTTTCTATTAGCAGTTATTAGCTGGGTGTGTACTGTTACCATCTGGGTTTTTTATTTATGTAAGTGTAACTGTTATTATTAGCATTGCAATGTATATAGCAGCTGTAAAATCCCATTGTCATTCCCCTGTCTTTTCTAGTTTATAAATCCATCTCTGTGCTTGTTAGTCTGCCTATCCGCCTGGCTGTTTTCACCAAGTAACCAGCCTGCGGCCTGCTTCTGCCCCCTCCCATTCCACCAGCACCATTTATTATGGCTTCATGGTGGTTTGAGGACAGCCACGAATAAGAAAACATCCTAATCTAGGGCACGAGCTGCATTCCATTAGCTAGGCCTGCCAACCCTTATCCATTGATCTGCCCAGATTTGGGAGACTTTCTAACTTTATATTTTGAGGAGTTGTGTGGAGTGGGACTAGCGCCTCACTGATCTGACAGATAAAAACAAAGATGAAAGAGCTGCATTTAGGCACAGGCTCGGGACAATAAGCAGAGACGAGCAGAGGGGGATAGAGCTGGAGATAAAGGGATGAAGCGGAGGATGTAGAGTAATGTGTGAGAGGCAGAAGTTTGCCCTTCAGCACTAGTGAAGGTCATAAGGTTAAAAATAAAAAGTGAACCGTGGACAGATGAGCAATCAAACACTCAAACTGACTGAACATAGCCTTACCTCAGATAAATAATAAGCTCCACTCTGCATGTTTCCTTGCATCTACTGCATCTTACAGAGTGCATCTCCCTTTTTCAGTAAATAAAAGATCAGGCTGTCAGAGTGTCATGAGTTTTGACAGCTGGCGCGGCTGCCTTGGCTCCCTGTAGTGAACTTTCAGCCACTGGTTCTGGATCACTTGAAAAGAAACACTTTACATTTGAAGAGGAGAAGGAGAGAGGTAAGCAGCTCCAGGATAGGTGGAAAATAAAGGTAAATATCACCTCAGAGTAATGATAGTTTGTGAGCGGAGAAATAGAAGGACAAGCTGTCGTCTTTTGCCAACTTTTAACAGCTGTCTTTCCTTCTCCTTCTGTCTTTGTTCTCCATGTTCGCCCCCCATGCAGCATAAGTTGACCTGGAAAATCATATTTACCCAAACACTTCTCTTAATTAAAACTGTCGCTCTCCTTCTCTCAGCTCGGTGGCCCATCCCAGCCCCTCAGCCCTCACTGACAGCCATTCAGAGCAGAAAATCTGTGGACTGCATCGCCCTGCTAGCACGCTAATCTCTGCCTCTCACACCCTGTTTCTGAATTAACTGTCCTCATTATCGCATGCTTCCAGAAACTCTCCCTCTCTTCTCTTTCTCTATCATCCCTCCCCTTTTCCTCCTCCTCCTCATCCTACTCCATCCTTTCTCTCCACCCTCTCCTCCTCTTCAACCCCCCCCCCCCTTTCTCGTGCAACTCTTACCCTGTTTCATTCCAGCTCACTCCCAAAAAGTAGGACGACAGGAGAGAGAGAGAGAGAGAGAGAGAGAGAGAGAGAGAGAGAGAGAGAGAAAGCATTTTTCCTCCCCGTTCTGTCACCTAAAGTTGAGAAATTCTAAATAGCATTGTGAGTGGCCACGGGCGAAAAAACGCATTTTGGTGTCAGCCAAATGATAATTGCATTTCAGCTGTGGTGGTGAAGGGGGCTCATTACATAAGCAAAACATAAGAGGGACTGGAGCTGTCACAGAGGTGTTTTAAGATGTAGCCAAAGGAACATGGCTGCATCACCCAGCAACATTCATTTATTAAGTGTCACTCACTTTCTATGCCGTACATTCATAACTAACCTACAGTCAATGTCCCTGTTTAGATAGTTGACTAGTGAATGACGTCAAGATTATTACGACAAAAAAATATAATGATTCAAAACCAATTATTCTGTTGCCTGTCTGCGTGTCTTGGACTGTGGGAGGAAACCTGGAACCTGCAAGAAACCACAAAGAAAAGCCCTCGCCAATTGGCCTGAACTAAAAGCAGGGAGCTTTCTAGAAGTGAAGTGGCAGTGCTGCCCACTAATTATTTCTCTGTATTAAACTAGCTCAGACAGAAAGTAACTGTGATTGTGGCGGACTAGCACCAGCATTCTCACAAGTTAGCTATTAGTTTATCTATAATATTAACTCAAATTACCCGGAGGCTGTGTTTCTGCTTCTTTTTTGGTGTGTGTTTGCTAGAGTCTGCCTTTTGTTAACATAATTTAAGTTCGAGCATCTTGCTGAAGGTTGGACCTGTTGTCCTAAATGAAGTTTTTATTTGAAAAAGAAACAATTCCAGCGTTTGCCATTTAGCTTTTAATTTGTCAATGTGCAGAAATGACTGACAATTGAATATTTTACAATTAACAATCACTTGCAAGATTTGCATATTTTACAATTTATGTGGACTCTAATAATTATACAACAGAGGGAAGGGGTTTGTTATTCAAAAGAATAATTTAATGATTTAATTATCTAGTCAGAGTTGAAAGCTGAATAAAGTTGCTGAATAAATAAAAGCATCAACATATTGCATCCAAGCTTAATTTTTTCAGTAATAACTTTTGAACCAAAAAAATAATTCAGGGCTGCTTTAAAATGGTGTGGGCTTAAAATTATACTTACATTGTTGAATACTAAAAACTGTATCCAGGAGGAGGAAGCTGTTATTTATTTATGCCATAAAACCATGAAACAATAAACTGAGCAGTCATTTTTTCTTACAGACAGGTGCAGTTTGTATAACTGAGACTTGCCAGGTGATCTGTCTTTTGCCAAATCTAGCTTGTCTCATTTACTACAAGTACAGTACACGCACTGTCGGGACATTCTTCCCAGGGAGGATTCTTGTCATCAGCCAGCATTGGCTTGTCTTGTTGTTATGAAAGCTTCTGTGCACATAATGCCAGACATTACTGGACTGTCTCTGAAGCTTGATTTATTATGTACATACATAGAGTACATTAGAGCAGCTTTCCTAAAACCTGCTACCCCAATACATAGTGAAAGTCTCGAGCTACAGCGTGCTGTGGTGCTGACAGCACACTCACACTGAATTGTTGACTAAGCTCTTTGATAGCCTAGGCATTAACAAGATGGACCATAGCATTATTGGCGAGGATGCAGATAAGGGTCCAGGAGACTGATGGACAAGCGTCATGCTACAGCAGTCCTGAACCAGAGGATGTAAATGAAACTGAAGAGATGAAATAGCTGGGAAAAGGCAGAAGGCAGGAAGGCAGAGTGGTCTTATATGAAGACCTCGAATGTTTTCATTATTGACTGTCATATGCCTGCATGAGCTAGAGATTGTCCTCAAGACTTCGGGTCAGGACTCCAATCTCCAGCCACAGCAGAGTGATAGAGGATGCAGGGAGAAACAATTCACTGCTGACATGTAGGTGATGGGAAACCTCGGCACTGAGGCTTGTAAACAGAGACATACAGGCGTTCACCAATGTGTGCGTGAGCGTACGGAGAGGCATCACCGAATGTACTGCTTCAGTCACGTAGGAGCACACCTGCACTCAGCAACAATTCAAAGCAGGGGAACTCACTCAAAACGCTGACAAGAAGAACTAATAACTCCTGGCAAAATCTTCCTCAAACATCATTTTGTATATAGCACACACACACACACACACACACACACACACACACACACACACACACACACACACACAAACATAAAGCCTTCATTCAAACACAAATCCAGAGTATGTTATTTCTTATGAGCATCATTCCAAGTGACACATCATTGCATTCCTCTCAGGACACTGTGGCCTCTCTTTCATCTCTGAGCTAATGATGTTCCTCTGCTCCATTCACTGAGGCCTTTTTAATGACACGTGGAGGAGGGAGGGGGTGGCAAGAGGGAAGGGAGGCACGTTGACCTCCCTTTTATTGAGAATAATGGAGCCAAAATGGCTCCAATATTTCCCAGGTGGCTGTTCATTTATCACCGGACCCACGCTTCCCAGGAGAATCATAATACAGATGGAGAAGAAAAAAAAAACATTCAACTTCCCATTAATGTCTACTCAGCCTAAGCTGAAATATCTCTGCAGGAAGAGTGGCATCAAAAGCATCCTTTTATATCTGCAGGCAGGACGCACTGTGCCTTTGTCTTATTTTAGTTCAGCATTTCCTGAGTGCTTACTCGCTGCAATATAGCTGTAGCTTATTCAGAGTGATAGTGAGCGTTGAAATGATTGGGTAATAGATTTGGAACAGTCAGTGTACTGAGAGCAGGTATGAATGTTTTAATCCAAATGTACCAAAATCCCTAGAATCTAATGTTATTTTTTTTACTTCCAACACGCCAGGTTTGATGCTGTATCCAACTTACTGAATCTATTTCTGGATGCAGCCCCACGATACACTGACTTGTCCTAGTGTGAGGCTGGAGCAATGATGCAACACTAGAGGTTCCTCCCTTAATAAATTGTCTTTATGAGACCCATTCACCCACATTTACATTTTGTTGTTAGGCCATAGTAGCAATAATGAGTGGATGAAAGGTGACGTAGAAAATAAAGAGATAAAGTCTAGAGTTGACAGTTGACAAATGGTTGGTCGATGAAACTATGTTTTTTTAACACAATGGACCAATTTTCATTTCCCATTCAAAATAACAGACATTTTAACCATAGCGATGAAGGTCCTCTTACGTTGAATAAGTACTGACGTGTGTGAACTCAAATGCTTTCACTTGTCATATGAAAAGGATCTAAAAGATCGCACGAAATGGACTCAAACAAGACAGCTTAAAAGTTGTTTAGTGTGCAGCAAACCAACGTTCTACAGCTCTACTGAAATATTCAACAGGCAGGAGCTCACCCGGACAGACGGCATCAACGGGAGTGGATTTATCTATTTTGTCGGCCTCCGCTTATGGCCAAGAGAGCTTCACAAAAAACATCTCTTCCCTCGGGGGATTTAAAGCCGGCATTTTTCACCTCACTTCCTTGTCTCTTTCCTGTTCTTTACCTTCTCACCTTTTTTTTTTTTTTTTTTTTACCCCCAGTGCAGAGTGTTACCGTTCTCAATGTGTTTGGAAACACCGGCCGTCCAGGAAAAGTGTCGTGCCGAAAGGTGTGTGCTGTAGCAAAAGGTTATCTAAACCCAAATCCGAAATGTGTTGTCTCTCTGCCTTGGGCACTCAAAGCCCTGGGTCTGGCTGGAAGGCAATATTAGGTTGAGGAAGAACTCTATGAATCGCAGTAATGTCGATATCACTTTGGTCCCTGTAGGAGGTGGTATGCTGGGATCACAGCTCAGCCCCCACTGAACAGTGCCTGTTCCAGCCCTCCAGCTTTCCCTTCTCACTGAATAATGACTCAGTATTTTGCTATTGCTGCACAGTTTCTTTACCTTCTGGTAGATTTGGCCATCATTACAAATGCTCACGAACATCTCACTCATTATTTTTGGAGGAATTGAAGGAGCACGTGCAAGTTGGAAGCAGTATTCTAACCCACTGCAGGTTAGAGTTTGCCTTCTAAACCTGGTACATGGATTTACCTGAACACTAGCACTAGCCTTTGTGTGTTGGTACAACCTGCCTGATTATCTGACCACTCTTTTGGAAGTCTATTTCAGAAATGAAAATGGCAATGAATACAGACCACAGCTTGATGATGTAATTGAACCAAATTTAACTTGGATTTTTTAGCCTGCTGCCTTTAGTTACCTATTCTAATAATTGGTCATCCATGAATAACATATGGTATGACATAATCTTGAGCTTGGGTGAAAAATGATTATAACGTGAACATAAGTAGCTGGAAGCTCCAGTGCTTCAAACCTTCACCTTGTGAGTAATGAAGTTCTGCAGGTTCAGTTCTGTGCTCATATAAGCACTAAGTAGGTCATTCAACAGTTGTTCTGATATGGAAAGCCAAAGGTGTCACAATTTATCTCCTCTGCTGTTGCATGTTTTATATCTATGTTATATTGCCAGCAGACATTTATAAATGCAGTTATAGATGACAATCAGCATTTGTGAATGCTCATAAACGCCCACTGGCGATATAAAAATATATTAACGCAAGTATAAAACACTGAACAGTGGGAAGAAGTCAAATACATACATACATAATCTACAAATACAACTATTTGTTTCCCCTTTTCTTGAACGATCACTTTAATCCCACTTTAGCAGCTTCAAATCAGTGAGCTATCTATGGCCTGTTACCTTTGGCAGATTGCTGTCTGTTAGATATGAGAGGGTCTTTAGCGGGGAGCTCTATGCTGCCGTCCAGCAATTGTTGATAGTCTTTGATATGGGGAATCAGAGCCCTCAGGCTTAGCTTATGCACTCTAATCTTTATAGAAAGATAAGGGGGGAAAGCCTTTAATGTGACATACACTCACACATCACAGTACACAGACTGAGGGGCACAAACACTAGACTGATGCATTTACATACACACACCTCTGATATTGTGCCGGCTCTGTATTTGATGTTATCTGTGACACACCAACAAAGAGGCCAAACGTGTGCACGCACAAAATAACATGCACGTTCCCACAGGCACTGTCAGCACTTGCCGTATGGTGCCAGATCTGAGGCATCTGGGTTATCTGGAAGTAGGACTTTTATCTCATGCTTGTCATCATTTCACGAAACTGTGTGTGTGTGTGTGTGTGTGTGTGTGTGTGTGTGTGTGTGTGTGTGTTTGCTTGTTGGCTTTCACCAGTAGTTGCCCCGAGTGTCATCACTCATCAGGCTGCCATGATGAACACGTCTTGTGTGTCTGTCCATTCATGTTTGTACTGTATGTGCGGATCGCTTCATTTCCTATTCAGATAGATTCAAGGCAGAAGCAGCAATCACTGGGTTTTTTCTTCTTCTTCTTCTTCTTCTTCTTCTTCCTCCTGCCACTTTTCTGTAAGTCAGCCACGCAGAGCAGAACAGCCAGCTATTAAACATGTACACTGAGCCAAGAGCTGCGCGCCTCTGACACGTAAACAACTCCCAAATTAAGCATTTCCAGCCACGTCCTGACAGACACACACTAACCTATCAGATCAGCTGCCTTGATCGCTGCCGCAGTAATCAATCTCCATTATGTGTTATCTCCGTGATCAAGGAACACGCAGCCGCACATGTCCATACACACTCACCGCCATCAATTGAGATCTGTGTTTATTAAGCCAGATGAATTGTACAATGCATATTGGCGCAGCCAATTTATAACCACAAAATAGGACGTCTGTTCAGTCTGTTATAAAAGCATACAGACACACTCTGAAAGACTAAAGCTCTTACGTAAACATAGGTTTTCTAGTTCAGTATTCATTGTCTGCAATGAGAAGTGCTATTGGCTGTGTAAGACTGCTATGTGTACACAAGAGCGGGCCAATTAAGTTATTATTTAATGTTTATGGTGCAAAGAGAGGAAGGGAAGCATGGGGAATAACCGCAATAGATAAATAGAAGAGGACAGAGTTCAAGACAGACACAAACAGTAACGAGTACAAAGAGATGCAGGGAGAGACGGCCAGCTGGGTAGTATTTGTGCAAATTTATATTTAGCCATTATGAAAATGAATGAGGAGAATAGAAATTGAACAGTTTGAATAAATGGCTTCAATAGCACAAAGGAAAAAATTATGTTTAATTTGAATAGCAAGGTGTTTTTATGATTAAGATGTGACAGAAGCGAATGCATTTGCATGTAATAGGCATCCAACAGAGCCAAAATAAATGTCATACATGCTGTCACTTCCAGGTATAACAATCGTTTTGGTTGCATGACCGCTTTGAGATCAAATATGGGCAAAAGCCTGAGCCCTCTCTGCCTGCAGACGAAAATAAATAAATATGTTTATTCATGTCAACCAAGCTGATAAAAAATGCACATAATTAGCCTTTTCAGTTTTGCAGCGTTTCGAAAGTTTGCCTAGAATTTCGTTGGCACTTGCATGAAACAACACCAGCGAGACAGACACAGGTGCAGTGCAAAACAGAGACCAGACAGGAGAAGAAATGAGAAGACAGCAGGCTGGAGAAAGAAAGGAAGGAGGCTCATTAGGAGAAATTCGGGCAGAAGCAGTTCTGCATTTTCCTTCTGCTCTGTAATTAAGAAATGGATTAATGGGAAAGAGACACATGTGTCTGCCAGTGCCACCACAATTAACAAGCTGAGGAGAAGCGTGTTGTTCTGTAGCTGCATGACAGGGAGCAGAGCGCGGCCATGACGTTACACTCGCTGCCACCTTGTCTCTCGGCATCCTTCTCCGTTCCCTTTTTTATAGGCTTTTGGCTCTGTTTGCTGCCCTGGCTCTCAAAATAACCTTGTTACACTCTTTGTGGAAGCTTTCCCATTAGCCTTCACCTTCGACTGAATATGTAGGTTACTTCAAGTAGGGCAAGTATGTGCAAGTGTGTGCACGCAATGTGTGTAGCATTTGTGGTCTTGTATTGGTTTGAAAGGTAGATAGACTGAGAAAGTTCTCTTTTATTACCTCCGTTTCAGAGACCTTCAGATATATAACAGACGGGCTTTCAAAACAAATTTTCACTGTAAGAACATAATTAAATAGACATTCTGTTCTCCTTCATTAAATGATTTGTTGGTGGAGCTGCTTTGCCCTTTTTCTTCCAATCGTTGTCAAGCTACTGGTATTGAAATGCATGCTGTTCAGCTAGCTCATATTAAAAGCATTCTGGTGGCTCTTTCTTGGCCTTTAAGTCTTTTAATGTGAAACGCTTGCAGTAAGTGTTTTGTTGACACTAGTTTAACATTGATTAAAAAAAGCAGCAAAGTAAAAGCAAGTGAAAATACTAAGAAAAAGGCTTCAGAGGGTTGGTTTAGGATTAGGAGTTTCAAAATAAACATAAATTATAATTAATAATTATAATTATTACAATTACATGCTCCTAACATTATGCCACTTCCTCTATTTTCCTACCAGCATTAGGTAGATATTTGTTTTTGATAAAAGTCAATAGAAGGCCCCCACACGTACTGCTGGAATAATAGTGTAATTGTGTGTGTTGCTGTCTTCTTCCAACAGCATGTGTGTGTGAGCAGGCAGCAGGTGGTTTGTATCAGAGGATGCTGGTGCAGCAGGGGGCAGGTGTCAGGTGCGCGAGGCTCGAGCGGAGGTTAAGGTGTTGTGAGGTCCGTTTTGGAAGATAGGCAATGATGCATGCTGGCTGAGTTGTCAGCTCCTGTCTATTCCCACCTTCCTGCGTCTTTATCTCTTCAGTTCTCTTACACACACACACACACAAACATTCACGCACACACTGTGGTGACGATAGCTTGCTGTCCGGGAGGGAGGGCACGTCTCACTGGGCTCACGGTATGAGCACACAAAAACAGAGTTGTCAGGTTGTGGCATCTACTGTAGTTTGAATCTTAACATGTGTTCTTACAAAACATTGAGATTGTTATTCTACTTGATCAGCTATTACCTCAGGCTATACCTCTGTGCTGCTTCCAAGCTCAGCTCGTCTTGTTCTGCAGTTTACAGTTCCTTCCCCTGGGAGTCATATTGTAGCTGTTATTCTTTTGGTGTAATTTTAACAACTATCGCTCATCTTCTTAAGGCCTGTCAGTTGTCATAGACACTCCATTGGCTCAACTGGGTACTTTATAGCGTGATGCATCATTGCTGACATTGATCACATCTCAACAAGAGTGTGTTGTGGGTGTTTTTTGTCTCTTTTTACCCACCCCACTACGGCTTTATACTCCATATACAAATCAGAAAGTATTTAGACGCCTTCACTTTTTGCATACACAAATTAAAATTTAAATGGATAAAATTGCCAGTTTCACCCATCAATACACACTCTATAACCCATAATAACAATGTGTTCTGACCCCGTGTAGTGGCACTCCAAATTGTGTGCACCCTGTCTGCAATTTGCAGTTATCCCTTAAATGTGTCTAGAACTTGAATGGAGTCCACCTATGGCAAACTGAATTGAACAAACAGAGTTTGGAGAGGCACCTGTGTATATGAGGTTAACAAATAACACTGCATCTCAAAGCAAAACCCAAGACATTAAGTTCTACACATTTTTTTAAGAGCTTGTGTGATTGACATTTTGTCAAGATTGATGATTCATTAAACGGTGAAGGGATCTGAATCCTTTCTGAAGCCACTGCAAACAGTATTACTGTGCTACATTCAGTAGCCACAACATTACCACCCAATCCGATGATGCCATTAGGTGTTACCATAGATGTATATAAGAGACGTTGTAATGTAGAATAACAGATATTTTCTCTCTGTGATTTAATTACTTCTGGATGTCAGCAGCGAGCGTGAAAACGCCTGAGCCCAGAGCCTGACACGACACGCCGTAGTAATGTTTGCATGTTTGAATTTCCATTGTGAGGAAATGCACAGCCCACACAGTCCGTTATGGCCTGTCACTGCATTTGTGTTTCGCGCTCGTGTGTGTGAATGCACGATGATGACTTTTCATACAAATCCCTTGTAGAATTTTCCACACGTATGCTTCACATGTAATACATGATCCTCGTCACAGTGCACTCAGGGGCATGAAGAACGCTGAGTATAAACCCAAGCCAATATTTGTTTTTGCCTTTTAAGCTCATGCATCGTTTTTTGCGCACACTCATCACGTTGGGAGAATAACAGACGGGAGTCACAGGGCTGTTTTGAATCTGAAACATGACCCACATACTGTAGATACAGCTCAACCAAGAATATTTCCATCACATTACACTGACAGTAATAGAAACTGATACAGTTACTGATACACCAGTAACAACCTGATTGAATCCTGAGATGTGACTGTTTGAACTGCAGAACCGAGAAACATGCTGAAAAGATGCTAAATTTGAAATAGAATTAAAATAGAAAATATCAAGTGAAGGACCAAACAGATTGTCTATAGTGTATGTTTGCACCCAGTCACATACTGTGAAGTGATTAACTGCCTACACCTTACCTATAGCAGCTGTCGTGTAAAGTGAATCTAGTCCAAATAATAATATTAATATGTAATCTACAGTATAAATATCAAGATTCTTATGTATTCACAGAGTTGGCCAACCAAAGTATGTCTTGGTCGATATTGTTGCTAGTTTGTGCATCAGCACTCTGCTGCCGGGGCGGGGCTCAGTCTGCGAGCTGGACGGGGCCCCGTGGTCCTCCATTTGGTGATCACAGCCAAGGCATATGCAGCACTTTGGTTTATTCAAAGGTACAGTGTCTGAGCTCTCAGCTAACTCACATTTCTCCCTGATCCAAGGGCAAAATGCTGCTGTACCTCCTTCACTTTAAAATGCCCTTCCCTTTCATTAGGTGTGGAGGGACACGTGGACATGAGGACGGGTAGCAGTGAGCATTCTTTACAGATCACAGATATTTGTGGACTTTCTACTGTTCAGTGGACTGAGTCAAAGTAGTTTTTTTAAGCAATCCTCACTTTCATTGTCCTTTTGCCTTTAGCATCTTATCCTTGTCTGATTTGCTCATTTTATCCTCCTGCTCTCCGTTCTATTTTGCCTCCACTCCTTCCCTCCATCCATCCATCATCTCTGCTGCCGCCGCTGGAGACATTTATTTGGAGGGAGTGATGAGGTGTGTAGTCTGAAGGTTTGTCTGCTTGATTGGCTGATGAGATGTCTGGTTAGGGTTCCGGGAGAGAGAGGCGACGAGCGGCTGAGAGCGGGCACCGTCTGAGTATGAAGTGAGGAGGCTCTCGTATGCACTCCCACGCTCCTCAAAGCAGTAATGAGAGAAGTGGCAGCCGTTGGGGTGCCCTGCGATTGATATTTGTTGTGTGGTTTCTTTTTTGTTCAGGGTTTTTTTTTTTTCTCTAGCCTTCCAGCTAGCACAGTGGTGTGGCATTTATATTTTACACTTCGGAGATGTGTGTTGAAGCGGGCGACACGCACGAGGAGTGAGAGTAAATAGGGGCTCATGTTAAATCATCTTGGATTTATAGGGAGGTGGTTTTTGTAGCTGCAAGGTGGGTGGGTGCAACACACAAACACGCATAGACATGCACACTCTGAGTACAGTAAGTGATTCTGCCCTAGCACTGCTAAACAAGGCCAACAGTCTGCAGTTATGGACAGTAAATAGAGCAAAGCACTACCTGTAAATAACCAGCAACACAGCCTCATAAATCCTGTGTGTGTGTGTGTGTGTGTGTGTGTGTGTGTGTGTGTGTGTGTGTGTGTGTGTGTGTGTGTGTGCGTCTTTCTCACATACAAGCACAAGCCATGAGTCCAAGAGGGCAGCTCTGTGTGTGGGTATGTGTGTGTGACATTGCTGTACTAACTCATTTCAATCAGTCCACACAGTTCACTCTGTCCAGATATGTTTGTGTGCATTCATCATCACGTGTTTGTGTGTGTGGAGGGCTGGGCCTGAGTTCTAGAAATACCAGAGGCCACAGGGATGTGACTCCTCCCTGACCTTCGTCGTTCGTCCAGACTGCTCCATGTCCGCACGGGTCAGATGGGCATATGTGCTCACAGTTAACGCTGGCATCCTTCCCAATGACCTGACAAAGGTGGGCTTGCCCACTGGCGCCGAAATCAGGAGCTGGCCAAGTGCAGGGCAAACAAACTTGGAGTAAAGCAGCACGTTGACACAGGATATCTGATGCTGGATTTGTAACATGTGGAGAAAAATCGCACAAGTTGTCAGCAGCGTTTTGTGTGTTTGTGCAAACACAGCTAACATTTACAACTCACCAGGTCGCTGAGGTTAAAGTGGCTGCGTTTGCAGCAAAATTTCATGAAAGATTGAGAGTTACTGTTAACATTTGAACTGTTATTGGGTTTTGAGGGAGACAGAAGGGCAACGAAATGTCTGGTAAAGTGCAGACGATTGGATGCTAAAATGAAAAAGCTGCAGTAGGAAAGTGGTTGGGTTAAAGAGAGGCTGTAACTGCAGATGTCAGAAAGGACAGTATTGCATGTATTTGTATGTGTGGTACATCTACGTGTAGACCTGCGTGTGTGTGTGTGTGTGTGTGTGTGTATGTGTTTGTAAGGGAGAATAGGTTTGTGTTGTGTTTGCAGAGTGCCTGTAAACGCATGCCAAAGACTGACACTTAGAGAAAATTGTTGCTGCTGGTTGACAGCACAATCAGAATGATGCTGCACCGACTTTGCCAACTGTTCAATCTTTTCTATCATAGGCGTGTAGTCAGAATGTGTGTGTGTGTGTGTGTGTGTGTGTGTGTGTTTGTTAGAAACAGTTCTGTTACACTACGTCGTGATGCTATATATGTGTAACTTCATATCCCTGGCCTATCATCTTCTGGGCGCATAATTCATCACGGTTGATGACCGTCGCCGATGGCGCTCTGAACTGGCACGACAGGGTTGCTATGGCGACACAGCAAGAGAAAGAAGAGCACCTGCAGCTGGCAAGACGGTGGCGTTTATCACCTGCTGGGGGTGCTGGGTCACACCTGGCAAGTCGCCACACATGTATGAACACACACACACACTTTGTATTGATGATACACTTTGTAGCAGATAAAGGAAAAATGTAAGAATCTCATGATGGAACATGGAGAAGTTGCTGGGTAGAACAGATCCACTGTACAAAATGAATAGATTCCAGATTTTTGTGATGATTGTGTGGCACCAAAGTTTGGATCATTTCATGTCTCACTTTCCTTAAGGCTATGGTTACCCCTCTCCTATAACTGGCCCTGTCTGCTTCACCACCTCTAAACTCTGATGTTCTGTAATGTTTCTGTGTCCACTGTCAGGACACGATGAGACTAAACTGCTAGAATAATTAGAATAAGCATTTTCACAATAGTACTAATGTTAGCAATACAATGCTACCACAACGTGGAAAAGGTAACTATAAGCTATAGTTTAACATAATAAATAGGTTAACTAAATTGCGCAGCCATTTAACCGCCTGGATTTAACTAAGCAAATAGGTAAGAGCATCCATTGGATAATTACTGCATGGATACTTATTTTCTGGCAACAAGTTATTTAACCCTAACTGATGCAGTGAGTAGCTTCTCATTTCTTAAACCACCATGTCTGAAGACACATCCTGTGATCGATGTTAATCTGTCAGTCAAAATATTGGCATGAATCAAGCTGAGGAAACATCTAAAGAGATTGATGAAACTACTAAAACTGGGTTAAGAAATATGTAATGGAAGAAGGTCATGTGGTCAGATGAGTCCAGATTTATCCTGTTCCAAAGTGAGGCGAGCATCAGGGAGCATGACACATCATTTTCACACATGGATTGGCCACCACAGAGTCCAGACGTAAACCTCATTGAGAATCTTTGGGATGTGCTGGAGAAGACTTTGTGCAGCAGTCCGACTCTCTCATCATCAATAAAAGATCTTTGTGAAAAATGAATGCTCTGGCAGGATTAAATGTTGTGACATTGCAGAAGCTTGTTGAAATGATGCCACTGTGAATGTGTGCTGTAATCAAAGCTAAACCAGTGAAACAAAATATAAGAGTGTGTGACTTTTTTTTTTTTTTTTTGGACAGGCAGTGTATATATAGCAGCTATCAATCTAAAGTAACCTCATCTCTTGATATATTGCTAGTCAATGCGGTCGAAGATGACCACTCCAGACCACATGCTTGGAAAGTGAGGGGTGTATTTAGATGATTGCAATCTGCAGCCTAACCTCAAGACACCACTAAAGCTTCCACACTGACGTATTTTTACATTTAAAGCAGTTTAAATATAATAAAATGCATAGAGAACAAGTGTGCACATCTAATGCTGTTATGTCCAAAAGTCATGACATGACATGATCTTTACAGAATAAACACTGGTGATATCACCATATCATCAGTCCCTTAGATCTCTGTTGTTGTCTTATTGACAATGCATCAATGATCCACACTTTTGCACCAGGGAACATGCTGCTTCTGTACCACAAACACGGACGCACACACACTCACTCACTCTCTCTCTTTATACTTTATTTGATTCCACAGTCACAATCCTTCTGCCCGAAACACTTGCTTTTCTCAAATCTGCAGCTGAATATAGTCCAAACAAATGCAGCTTTATCTCCAGCTTGAGTAACTTTTGCTAAAAACTGCAAGACCCAGCTGTTTGAAGAAATTATTTAACCTTTTGAAGCTTGACATATTTAGTAGGACTGAATGGGCACAAGGTTCAGAGGCACACACAGACTGGAGCACTTGACAGCATTGAAGGACGGACTCATACATTGTGGGTTTTGGTCTTTTCTTGACCTTTTCTCGCATTAACTAAAAGATGGATCACCAGTCTTATCGTGTAACTTATCTTAAAACATGATTTATGAGTCCGTTTTGTGTCTGCAGCAGTGATTGGCACAAGAATTGGTAATGAGCTGGAAGGTGCGAGCAGGTTGTCAGCGCCAGTGTACGTCTGCGGCCAGTTTCACCGTGTCACATTGTCACTTTGGATCTTATGGAGCCTCAGTTAACAAGAACCCTGCCATCTTCTGCTATACGGTATATAAAATAAAAAGAAAAACTCTTTTCATTTAGTTCAAACGGAGGTCTTTGAAGACTGAGATGCCGCCTGGTAAACAAACACCTCACGCAGTAACTGCTAGAGAAAGCCTCAATGCTTTATGAGCAACTTTGTAACTGTCACTTGTGAAGAAATACTTTTTTTTTTTTTTTTAAAGACACAAACAACATAAGCTGTGTTTTGCTGTGTTTACCTGTGCCTTTGAAGCACCACCTTAATGATTTGCACCATGTTCATGCACTAATTATATAAGCGGCGTGCGATGAAGGCACAGTATTAATATATGTGCTTCTACTGAGAGTGAATGTAGCAATAGTGTGTTCATTTTTCATCCACATCATGTTTAATTGTGAAAGCATTCACCCCTAAGCATTCACAGGCTAAAGGTTAGAAGAAAGTAATTTATACATTTATTATTCATTATCTGTCGCAATTTGCTGCATGATAATGAGGCGGTTGTTTCATTTTTAAGTGTGCACTTCCCAGCTCCGAGCTTACCGTGTGCGAGACCAGCAGCTATAGATGACACTGGTTTTCACAGCAGACCTGCGTCAGTTTTGTTCTTTTAGCAATTTGTGAATTTTAGCTGGGACATTAATAGAGAATTAATGGATACATATGCATGGTCAGTTAACTTTGCAAATCTTCATCTGTCCTGTCCTTGGGGTAACTTAGAGCTATTACAATTTACTATAAGTGTCTCTGTATTTTGGAGGAATGAAATCCATAGCACAACACAGGAGTGCCAGCTGTTTAGGGCAAGACACATCTGTACCTGAAGGACAGGGTGCACTCCTCTGAAGGCAGCAATGTCTGCGTGTTGGACAGACAAGTTAGATGGTTGGAAAGTGGAGTGAAGGAGGTCATCTATGTCTAATTGGCAGAGGTCAATATTTAGCTTGGTCAGTTTAATAGCTTCACAATTCCACATGTGACCATGATACGTGTAACCTGTCTTAGAGTTGAGTTAGATCGACAGTTTGTTGAACGGTTAAAGTCGGGTTTTGAGCTAAGATAGCTAATTTCAATCAGACATTGAACAGGGTTGGCTTTGCTGACACAGACACTGGAGGCTGCGTGGATACTGTACAACTGACAGACAGACTGTGACCCAGACGGCGCACTGAGAGGCAGGACTCAGCTCAGCTGCACCTCTGGCTACAAGGGATTAAAGGCAGTCTTCATCATCGGACAAGTAGCTGCTGTGAAGGAGCTGGACCCTCTGCAGGAGCACACAGATACTGTAGCTTTACGATTGATGGGGCCACACCAGGCGGCATCCATTACCTTGTGACCCATGGCGCACGAACCTTGATCAGGCTTGCAAATAAAGGTTTAATTTGGTTTATATAGATTTCCTGCTTTTTTGTTTACGGGCCCACAGTAATTTCAGTATTTTGAGTAATAGTGCAATTTAGCTGCACTTGAGAACTGTTTTATTGTCTTTATTCTCTTGACCTTCATTTGGGTTCATATTTTCTTTTGTATATTTATGTTTATCTGTGGTTACTGTTCTGTTGTATTAGGGTAATAACCACACCTACACTTAGACATTGGATTTTCTTCCATGTAACCAGCCACCAGCTAAATAATATAGAAAACAGAAGCTAAGTGAAGAAGCACAGATACCATACTTACAGATTAGTCCATGGTAAACAAACATAGGGTGCTGTTCTGAAGGCTAAAGGTACATTGTAATTCACTTTATTCATGTTACTCAGGAGAAGAAATGCACTCATGGGCTATAGTATTTTATCTCTGTAGATTTTAACAAGCAGTTTATTTTGATCTAGGAGTTAGCACTTAAATGGCATCATTATCATCTACAGCAGTGTGATTAATTTTAATTATTTCAGTTTGCATAAAATAATGTGGAAACAGTATCTCCTTAATGCCATTGTCAAATTACCTTTTCCCTTTGAGCAACCTTTTGAGAAATCAGAGTAATTGACTTTATAAAGCAGTTCACTTGCTACATAGTTTATTCCCATCCCAATCTGCAAACCAAATTTCCCATATCTGACAAGACAGATTCTTTAACTATGTCTAATTTGTCTCCTTATATTTATAGTTCTAATTTTAACCTCGTGTCTTTAATGATCTGAGTAATATTTTGAATATGCAGTGGAAATAACAAACACCACATTATACAGTCACTGTAAATTCATTCACTAAGCATCATTAACATTGCATAAATTGTTCATCCTAAAAAGTCATCCATGCGTGTAGTATATTATGATTCTGTTAGAAGAGGCAGTGAAGTGAAGAAATACCACTTGTTTTATAAGTGGTGTCTCATGTCGTAAAACCCACACAGCACAAAAACGAACGGTAGGTCAAACTCAAAATCTTAATCTAAACCTCAACATCTTTATTTCTTTGTTCTCATGATGGGTTTTCAAACTGTTTTGGGCAGTGTTTGCTCATGCAGGACAAAAGGGCCAACATTGCTCACACTTGGATATCACCTCTGATGAGTTACTGACACTCATTCAGGTATTAATTACTGGTTAAGGTAACTTTGCACTTCAAAGTAGTGCCTAAACCCTGCCCAGGCACTTCTTCCAAACTCGCCCCATCCTCTTAAACAAAAAAAATTATTCCAAGAAGAGTTAGATTAAATTATCCTCAAGCTATTAATAACACAAATTCACAGAATTCACAAATTCGCACTCACTCACACTCACACTGTGGCATTTTCCCAACCAAACAGGCACAGATAGAAGTGGGCAGATCCGTACTTTATTTGGACGGTGTTGTCATTTAGCAGCCATGAGGCTTTTCAGCAGAACTCAACAGATGTGAGTCCAACGACCCAAAGCAATTACCGGGTTTGTGCCGCTAAGGACAGAATATTAGATTTTCATGTATCTATGCACTAACTAGAGACTTAAATAGAAAATGGCTCATATGACATATAGCCTATTTTGGTTAATAGTGTGTACTTTTCTCAAATGTCTTAAAAAATGTATAACATGTTATCCACTACAGCAGGGACTTAGTATAATAGAAGTGGATTTATTTTTATATAAGGATTTTTTTTTTTCTTATGTCTGAAGTGGCAAAATAGCAAGGCTTCCTTGAAGCAATGTCCTGCAGTTCCTGCTGGAGGGATCTCAAGGGATTCCCACACTAAATGAGCTCTATTATCTCTCCAGTGTTTAGGGTCTACCCCCGAGTCTCTTACCAGTTGGACTTCCCCGGGAAACCTCTTAGCAATAGAATACATTATAGTATAGTAATTAATTCAACCTATGAGAACAACTTTCTAGGACTAAATTTGTAACAGCTAAGTAGAAGACGTTTAGTGCACTGTAGTTAGTGTTAGCTAATGGTAACAGTCAGGATCTAATGTTACAACTGCCCAGTAAAGCCTGAACATTACACTCATTGTGTGGCTTTCTTCAGTTTTATTTTTACATTATTCTTTACACAAAAATATAGATTATTATTATTATTTTTACACAAATTAGGATAGATTATCCTAATTTGAAAGGGGATTAAATACAGCCATAAAAGGAGCAGCATCTTTTGTGTTGTACTTGTGTCTCAAAAGGATGTAATGCACCTCTCCTCAAAGTTGCATCATGATAAAGATCAGGAACAAAAAAAGGTTGCTTGTGGAAGCATTAATTGCATTTCTGGCAATGACAATGTGTCCTAAATATAAGTGGAACATGCAGCATGATGACTCACCACTACTTTACACAATTACTAATCAATTACCAATCTTGCCACATATAAATTTCCTTTTGTCCTATATTGACAATAAATGCTGGTATGGGACGAAAATTTTGAGGTGCCCAGTTGTCCATTTTGAACATAATACCCAGTACATTGGGATGCTGAAAAACGCTTGGTAACATTTGTTAGTAAGAAATGAAAATTATAAGCTTCACAAATGAAGGGTTTATTGCAGGGCAGTTGGATTTGATTGAACAGGTGTACCTAATAAACCACTCACACATGATGATGTAGAAAGACATACACCAGACAGGGATTATGGTATCAGATTTATCCCATACCCAGTGGTTTGCTCGAAAACAACATGTGCACAGTGTGTGCATTAGTTAACCAACAGTCGGCTCTACATCAGTGCCGGAGAGGCAGGAAGGGGATGAAAGGACAACGAGGCAGACAGCCAGGGACAGAGAAAGAGATTGTGTTCGCTTTATCCGTGTTTGCTCAGTTTAGCGCAGGGCAAATATTAGCCCGTGCGCTCAGCAGCCGTTCTTCTCTACTGGGCTTCAACCTCACTCCCACAAAGACTAAAAGGCAAAAAGAGAATAGGGAGGGGGGGGGAAGGTAGAGGATGGATGTAAGAGAAACAGGAAGTTATCAGGACAATGGATGGAGAGGCTAAAAAGGAAGGCAGGAGAAACAGAACAGAGACAAAGTAATGACAGAGACTAAAGAGAGTAAGAGAAAGTGGGAGATATAAAGGAGGTAACGTGAGTGCTTATCTGTGGTCCAAATGTGCATAGGGCTTGTGTTTCAGACTTAAGGATTACCTGTCATAGTTCTCCATTTTATGGTACATGTCATCTTCAGCTCTATAGAAGCACAGAATGATTTATTTTCTAGATCTAACTTTCAGAAAGCTTCTCTCTATTGGGCCAGGAAAAGTGTGCTGTTTAAGTCTGTCCAAATCACATGCACTGTACAATATGTGCCATCGCTGCTTTCGATTGAAGGTGGTTTGGAACCACAAAGGAGGAAAAGAGAGCGAAACAAATAAAAGGCAAACAGATTCACGCTCGTTTTTTTTTTTTTTTGCTTCTCTGTTCTGCTGTGCTGAGGGAAGAAAGAGATAAAGTAGGGAGGTAAAATGAGGCTGTGAGGACAGAATGTGTAGAAGAGTGGAGAAAACAATGGAGACAGAAAACACTTTGCTCTTGATTTTGTCCGAAGGTCACAGTCATTCCCTTCAATTTCAGCCAGCTGCCTGCCTCGCTTCTCCTCAAGAGAGAGGCGCATAAACACACACACACACACACACAAACACACACTGCCAAACCAACATTAATACACATGTCTTGCCCATAGTTACGCACAAATTCACTCAGTCAAAGTGTAAAAACATCAAAAAGAGACAAAAAGAAGTAATCTCCCATTTCAGCCTTTTTCTTGCAGTGCGTACTCAGGCATGACAAACTGTGTGTGCAAACTGTAGATGAGAAGCGACAGCGGAGGACTCAGTGTCTCCTCTGCTGTCTGTCTGTCTCTGCCTTGTTGTTTTACCCTAAACTCCAGACTGTTTGCTCAACCGAACATTGCAACATCTTATCTGGTGTTCACTTCCATCATGTTTTTGCACAACTTATGGACAAAATATAACATAAGCAAAGAGAACTTAAGATAACTGCATTCATGCAAATGTACTTATTTATTGTAAGTATTTTAACTGCTACTCTGTTTTATCACACCCACATGGCATCTCATAGTAACAGGAAACAATGCAATGGGCCCCACCCGTGCATGGAAAAGCTAATATTGTGTTTTGTCTGAATTCCTCTGAGCAAATGAAGGACATAACTTTAGACCTCAGCTAGAAACAGAATAGCTTTCCTTGAAACAGATTTCCATTCAATTAGACCTGTTTTTGAAGGTAGACGATATGTGAAAGCGTTACTGTATGTGTTGCCCTTTAGTATCTAAACAGACCTATTAAAGTTTCTTAATCAATGTAATGAGTTGCAGTGGGTAATGTGGGCAATGAGTTTCTATACACAATATTTTATTAGTATAGAAGTCTTATCACAACATACCAGCACTAAGTACCAACCAGCACAGCGCAAACGACTTTGTTTTGCTTGTTTCTGTTTCTGGGATTAACATTACATCGGTTTTGATGCAGGTACCACAAATCCACCATTTCTGTTAAGTGTACAGAGTTAATGTGTGGTGAAGTATTTGTTGTTGTTTTTCTTTATTTAGGAAGTTAGTAACATGTTACCACTGTTTTGCTCCATTCATGTACGCAATGTTAACTTTTTAAATCAAGGTTAATGACTTAATTTGAATAAATAGCACAATGATGATGATTTATTCATACATTCTGGATTTGTTCCAGCATCAAATAAGGCATAGTTAACACTGTGCCACAGATTGAACCCATACAATGTCAGAAAGGATTATTATTGTACAAAGCTACTAAACAAAAGACAGATTAAGCAGACTATTCAAGGACTCGGCTATCTTGTTTTACAGTTTGCTGCCTAGATTTATACCAGAAATGATCTACAAACCTGCTTTGAGTTACACCTTTCTTCACCATCCACAGAGCATTCTGGGTATCAACTCTTTCTCACAGATCACTCACAAGAGCACATGGATCAATTGGATTCTAACAAACCCATGTTAGCATCTCCAATCAACACAGTAATGAGCCTCCGGGGAGTGAAAGAGCTGGTGATGAGGGCTGACAGATGAAAACATTGAGAAAGAGCAAAGAAAAGGTAAAAGCCAAAGTGAGAGAAATGATAATGGGAATATGTGAAGGTGAGGCAATAGCTATTCCTCGTTGAAAAAAGTCAAAAATTGATTTTGAAGCTCTTATTGTTCTAACAGGCAGCAAACACCTGATGCCTGAAAGGGCCTGCCATTTCACTTTCACGTTTTGTAGTAGCTGCTATTTAAATTGCCAGAAAAATAGGATGCTGGCAGCGATTCAGAGGTCTGGGACCAAGCTAGCAGAGAGAGAACTAACATGTCATGTCACAGCAAGAAGATTCAGAAAAACAGTAGTTTTCTTGAGTTTCTAATACTTGGTAACAGTGATAAAATGTCATGTCAGCCTCTCTGTCCCCAGGAAGTTAGTCAGTATAATTAGCTTTGGTGGCAGATGCAGGGATTATTGCCATATCTCAGCGTTTAGTGAATTGATGAAGGATTATGTGGAGCTGGTGAAGTCAAAGGATAATTGAATACAGAAGAGAGACAAAAAGGATAAAAAATATGTGGATGGGAAACTTTATTGGCCTTATTAAGTCACCCGAACTGACAAACATCTACCAATGCCTGGGCCTAGCAGGGCTTTTGGTAAGGAGATAAAGAGTGGGCAGATGGGCGTTGATATGTACCGCCACAGTAAAGGAGATCCTTTTCTGGCTTTGCCTCAAGGAATACGCCCCCACAGCTCCAGCGCTGTAGCTCCCAATCTTTTAATTCTCCTCTTTCCTAACATTCCTTCTTCTGTACACCTCCCCTTCTTGTTACTGTTTCTTTCATCATATCATTGTATCGCCACCCTCTCCATTATCCCTGCACCTTCATCTTCTGTCTGCTATATCTCCTACGTCCTCCACCCGTCTCTGCTCAGCGGCATGAAGCAGCCCTTGACATGAAACATTTTTGCTCTTTTGAATGTTCAACGTTCACTTGGGCATCTTGATAAACTGAATCCGTCTTAACGTGTGTCTTGGCAGGGAGAGATTCAGAGATGTAAATGATTTCTATTTTGGTACTAAGGTGGCATACTGCCTTAATATCACCACTCAGATGTATTCTTTTCTTCTGTGATAAGCCAGTGAAGGGCAGCCAGACAAGACTTGATGGATCTCACTTTGCCGGTGACAAGCTTCTCAACTCTAGAATGGGTAGTTCGAGAGGCTCTAGTATAACCAGAAGGTCATAGGTCACAGACAAAATGACACTGAACTATATGTCAGTTATAAATATCTAATAAATAAATGGGGTTGGAGGAAACTACACTTCACTGCTAGTCTTTGTAAATTACAGCTAAGTCAGTGGTTCAATTAATACAGCTGCTCATGAGACACAAAGAAGCTACAGCACAGATCAAACTTTGTACAGTCATTTCAATTCCATCCAGTAGAAAAACATGTTTGTGTGTTCAGCTTTGTAAACAAGGAACTGGTGTGTGTGTGTGTGTGGCAGGGCTCAGAGTGACCTCATTCAAGGACGTTCCCATGTTTGCTGCATGTATGAGAAGGAGTGGGTCAGCTGGGATTCTGACCTACAGGTCTGATGGTCATTGTGATGAAGGACACACCATCCATCAACAGTCTCAGGGGTGGACATGATGATGGAGTCAGCTATGTGTGTGTACGTTTGTGTTGTTTTTCTAGTGCTTGAGATTGGAGGCTGACACGGAGTGAATTAAGACTGCTAGCTGACAACATAATTAGGATTATGGAGGATGATGTTTTGGCTGATTTATTTTTCCCTCTCTCCTCCTTTAGCATAAATGTTGCTTCTCTCTGCAGTATTTTGGCTCGCCTCCAGTGTGTGTGTGTACTCCGGGACAAATGGGCAAACCCAATATGAGTCATGCTCGGATGGCAGATTCAGTATCAGACGCACACACACACACACACACACAGACACACACACATATGCCACATCTGTCTAAGTCATTGATTTTTCATTGAGATCCAATTCTCTGTCAGAGCAGCCGCTTGTCGTTTTCAGGGCAGGAAAGAACAGATAGCCATGACCACTTTTGCTGAAAAGAGGCAATGAAAAGAAAGATTTGGGGTGGAGGCAGGTAAGACAAGATAAAGTGCTATTAAGATGAGGAGATGGGGGGCGGCACTCTCAAGGTTACTCGGGGGTCTTGGCAAACATACAAATAAGTTGAGTGAAGCAGAAACAAAGAGAGGGTGTAGTAAATGAAACCAAGCATATCCTCTCTGCAAAGTGACTGCTTCGTCGCTGCCTTCCTCTTTTTCCTCTGCCACCCAAATTGATGCGACACACAGGCAGCTCGATGTGTATGAGCCCTGTATCATTTGAGGTGAATGATAAGAGGGGGAGACGTGAAAACTGAACGCCAGATAACAGAATTCCTGATCCCACATGGCTGTTGGCCCTTTAGTCTTTTCCTTGTTCTGTCACAGAGGATGTTGGGGGGGGGGGAACGGACAGCGGGCTGATCTAGCCGGTGAGGAGTCTACATGTTACACAACAGCCTATTTCTTCTTACATAACGCTGCAGTTTCAGAGCGGAACATTAGTCCTAGCTATGGCGTTTTCCTTGTAGCAGATGCCACAGCCGATCTCCACTCGCAGGCATGAGGCATACATGTTGACAAGCTGATTGCCCATGTAGAACTGAAATTACCTTCGAAAGGGGAGATGCAGAGATACCTTTGATCTACCAAACTGAATGACGCCTGTGGGCACTCTTGGAAAAATGTTCATCAGTATTAATCTGTAATGACATAAAATGCAACATTGGTACAGAGAGATGGTATATAAGTTAAAATGCTTTCTCAACACTAAGAAATGATAGGCTGCACTATGTCAGGTGGAACTGTCAGATGTGTGTGTGTTTGTGTGTCTGTAGAAGAAGGCTGAAAAAAAAAAGCTTTTCGTTAGGCATCCACTTAAAATCTATTTATCAGTCATCTCTGTCGATGCTGCTCCACCGGCTGATTCATACGCTAATAAATAATGCAGCTTTGCATACTTACACTGGTATGTCAAGTTAGGCTCAAGCAGATGCGAGCTGTGATAGATCATTATTGGGTAAATGAGAAAGAAGCTGATGATTAGTTTGCATTTCCACCACCCACGGGACTATTAATATGAAATCTGTCAAACCAAATCATCGGCATCAGCAGATTCCTCAGCTGGTCAGCCATCGTTTCGCCACGGTTCTTAGGCATGTTGATACAGCGAAATGCAAAATGCCTTGCGATTCAAACGGCTGCAGCTGGATCAGGCGATTGCTGTCCATCCAGCATCTCTGTTGTTTTCTCTTCCCAATTCATCTGTCTGGCACTTGTATCAGATCTAAGAGGGAAATGCAGGAAGACACTGAAGAAAGGCAAACAAATCAAGGAGATGAAGCTGTAGGGGTTGTTGAAGAGGCACATCATGATTAAGCTGTTTGTAAAGAAAAGGAATCAAGAAACAAATCCTTTCGAAATGCATTCACACTCTCCCTTTGTGTCGTTTTTTCATTTTTAATTGACTACCGGTGAATTCAGCAGAGAGAATACCACATC